>NC_044389.1:93661169-93973107 GCF_006542625.1 Nomascus leucogenys | reverse complement strand
AAAACAGTCCCGAACCGGCCGGGCGCGGTGGCTCAAGCCTGTAATCCCATCCCTTTCGGAGGCCGAGGCGGGCGGATCACGAGGTCAAGAGATCAAGACCATCCTGGCTAACAGGTGAAACCCTGTCTCTACTAAAAATACAAAAAAATTAGCCAGGCGTGGTGGCGGGCGCCTGTAGTTCCAGCTACTCCGGAGGCTGAGGCAAAAGAATCACATGAACCCGGGAGGCGGAGCTTGCAGTGAGCCAAGATTGCGCCACTGCACTCCAGCCTGGGCGACACAGCGAGACTCCATCTCAAAAAAAAAAAAAAAAGAAAACAGCCCTGAACCTCTCAATGACAGCAGCAAACCCAAGAACTTGGTCACCTATACAAGCCCCTACCTTCTCTCCTGCCAGTGTTAACCTGGACCACCAACATGTCAATGTTGGCCACGCATAGTGGTTCACGCCCGTAATCCCAACACTTTGGGAGGCCGACATGGCATTGCTTGAGGCCAGGAGTTTGAGACCAGCCTGGGCAACAAAGGAAGAACCAGTCTCTACAAAAAAATGTTTAAAAGTTAGCCAGGTGCAGTGGTGTGTGCCTGTAGTCTCAGCTACTCAGGAGGCTGTGGCAGGAGGATCACTTGAGCCAGGAATTGGAGGTTACAATGAGCTATGTTCACACCGCTGCACTCCAGCATGGGCAACAGAGCAAGACCCTGTCTCTGCAAATAAATGAACAAATTAATGTCAATGCTATTATATGCAACAATCAGAGAATCAAATCTTTACCCGAGGTGAAGACATCAGTAGTGTCTTGACTTGCCTTGTCTTGTTCCTTTTTCCCTCACTCCAATTGTCCCTCCACTCCCTATAAGAATCGATTGTTAAGGCCGGGCGCGGTGGCTCACGCCTGTAATCCCAACACTTTGGGAGGCCGAGGCGGGTGGATCACCCGAGGTCAGGAGTTCGAGACCAGCCTGACCAACATGGAGAAACCCTGTCTCTACTAAACACACAAAATTAGCCAGGCATAGTGATGCATGCCTGTAATCCCAGCTACTCGGGAGGCTGAGGCAGGAGAATCGCTTGAACCTGGGAGGCGGAGGTTGCAGTGAGCCAAGATCGTGCCATTGCACTCCAGCCTAGGTGACAGAGCAAGACTCCATCTCAAAAAAAAAAAAATTTAAAAATTAAAAAAAAAAAAAGGCCGGGCACGATAGCTCACACCTGCAATCCCAGCACTTTGGGAGGCTGAGGTGGGCAGATCACAAGGTCAGGAGATCGAGACCGTCCTGGCTAACATGGTGAAACCCCGTCTCTACTAAAAATACAAAAAATTAGCCAGGCGTGGTTGTAGGCTCCTGGAGTCCCAGCTACCTGGGAGGCTGAGACAGGAGAATGGCGTGAACCCGGGAGCGGAGCTTGCAGTGAGCTGAGATCGAGCCACTGCACTCAGCCTGGGCGACAGAGCAAGACTCCGTCTCAGAAAAAAAAAAAAAAAAAAAAAAAAAAAAAAAAAAAGGCATTAGTCAAGAGATCTCACAATGCTTTTCTAGTCACTCAAGACAACCTAGGCTCTAATCTTCAGTGTAGTCCATGAGAGTACCTTCAATTCAGCCAGAGTGATTCAGCTTTGACCCATAATAACGTCTTGCATTTCTAAAGAACATTCCAGCTTTGAAGTGCTTCCTGTGTATTTCTTCATCAGGACTTTGGGGCAGTTTGACAGTTTCTAGAGCACCCACGGCCCTCCCATGTCTTGTTATCTCAAGGCATAACCGTATCATACCTGATTGGTTCTTTAATGCTCTGAGTGGTTACAGAATCAGCCCAAAGTGGAGATGGGCCACGATTTACCACCGAAGACAGTGGGTAGGAATTGAGAGACATCATGCCTTAGGAAATTAGGGCATTCCTACTTCTAGAATCTGAAAGTTCTTCCAGAATCTAAAAGTTCTCTGTAAGTATAACATCTACTTACAGAGAAGTAGAAACAACACTCAAATGAAAATTCATTAGTATGCTAATGCATCGCTGTTGAAACAGAAAGATGAGGTGCATTTTTATTTTTTTTTTGAGATGGGGTTTCGCTCTTGTTGCCCAGGCTGGAGTGCGATGGCCAAATCTCAGCTCACCACAACCTCCATCTCCCTGGTTCAAGCAATATTCCTGCTTTAGCCTCCCGAGTAGCTGGGATTACAGGTGCCCACCGCCATGCCCAGCTAATTTTTGTATTTTTTTTTTAGTAGAGACAGGGTCTCGCCATGTTGGCCAGGCTGGTCTTGAACTCCTGACCTCAGGTGATCCACCCGCCTGGGCCGCCCAAAGTGCTGGGGATTAAAGGCATGAGCCACCGCGCCCGGCCAATGAGGTGCATTGACTGCTTCCACCAGAAATATTTTTATGGGCCTCGCACCATGGCTCATGGCTATAATCCCAGCACTTTGGGAGTTTTGAGGTAGGAGGTTTGCTTGAAGCCAGGAGTTTGAGACCAGCTTGGGCAACACAGTGAGACCCCATCTCAAAAAAAAAAAAAACAAGAACAAAAGAAAGAAATACTTTTATAGTTTAATGTATTTAACACCCAAATGCAGAAATCATACCAATTGCATGCTGAGGAATAAAGATACTCCCATATTCTAACCAACACCATGAAGTTTACACTTTTTGTGTCTTTCATTAAACAAATAATTATTAAGTGAACTACTTTGGGAAACTTATTTAACATTTTTGGGTCTCGGTTTCCACATTAGTAAAAGGTGCATAATAATAGTACCTATTTTTAAGAACCATTCTGAGGATAAAATGGGTTAATTTATGTAAAGTGCTATATACTGTCCCTGGCACCACCTGACAGCCTCTTCAACACCATCTTGGGCCACTCTACGCAAACTAACTATAATCTGGCCATTCGGCTTTCTTTCCTTTCTCTTTTTTTTTTTTTTTTTTTTTTGAGACAGAGTCTTGTTCTGTCGCCCAGGCTGGAGTGCAGTGGCACAATCTCAGCTCACTGCAAGCTCCGCCTCCTGGGTTGACGCCATTCTCCTGCCTCAGCCTCCCAAGTAGCTGGGACTGCAGGCGCCCGCCACCACACCTGGCTAATTTTTTTATACTTTTAGTAGAGACGGGATTTCACCATGTTAGCCAGGATGGTCCCGATCTCCTGACTTCGTGATCCGCCCACCTCGGCCTCCCAAAGTGCTGGGATTTCAGGCGTGAGCCACCGCGCCTGGCCTCTTTCTTTCTTTCTCGTTCTTTTTTTTTTTTTTTTTTTTTTAATAGGCCTTACTCTGTCACCCAGGCTGGAATGGAGTGATGCAATTATAGTTCACTGCAGCCTCCAGCTCCTCGGCCCAAGTGATCCTCCTGTCTCAGCCTCCTGAGTATCTGGGACTAGAGGTGCATGTCATCATGCCTGGCTAATTTTTTTATTTTTGGTAGAGATGGAGTCTCCCTATGTTGCCCAGGCTGGTCTTGGTCTCTTGGAATCAAGTGATCTTCCCACCTTGGCCTCTCGAAGTGCTGGGATTACAGGTGTGAACCACTGCACTCAGCCTACATTTAGCTTTCTTTTCCCTTCCTCAGAGTCTTTCCATATGCATTTTCCTTCATGAAAACTCTCTTTCTGTCTCTGGCTGCCTTATATTTACTCTTCACATGTCAAGGCAAAAACAGCAGAAAAAGATCCAGGGGTCATAGCTGATCACACACATACAGTATGTAAGCATATATGTTTGTGTGTGTATATGCACACATAGACACACTTACATATATGTATATAAGTCAGCAATACAGTGCTTTGGGTCTAGGTAGAGGCTGGGTCTACATGAAATCAGTATGTTCTAATAGGCATATGGGATCCTAGGGCAGGAAATAGCTATACTACTTTCCATTGCATTAAGCTGACTTTTTTAAGATTATTTCATCCTATTGTGGTCTCTCTCTTTTTTTTTTCAGACAGGGTCTCACTGTGTCACCCAAGCTGGAGTGCGGAGGCGTGATCACAGCACACTGCAGCCTTGAACTCCGGGGCTCAAGCCATACTCTCACCTCAGCCTCCCGAGTAGCTGAGACTACAAGCATGTGCCAATTTGCCTTGCAAATTTTTTATTTTTTGTAGAGATGGGGTCTCACTATGTTGTCCAGTCTGGTCTCAAACTCCTGGGCTCAAGCGATCCTGCCATGGCGGCCTCCCAGAGTGCTGGGATTACAGACGTGAGCCACCACATCTGGCCCCTGACATTTTTTTTTGTAATGCAGTTGTGAATGCATTCAGGAGATTCCCAAAAAGCTTACCATGAATTATTAAAAGCATGAAAAATCAGTCCTGTGAAGAAAGTCATAATGACTGGAAGAAAGAAAAGACTAAGGGATGACCAAATGCCTCCCTTCAGAATTACAAGTAGATTCCATTTTCGGGAATGCTCTGTCTGCAGAAGACAGAAGACAACTTCCTTGGCTGGGCACGGTGGCTCACACCTGTAATCCCAGCACTTTGGGAGGCCAAGTTGGGTGGATCACGAGGTCAAGAGATCAAGACCATCCTGGCCAACATGGTGAAACCCTGTCTCTATTAAAAATATAAAAATTAGCTGGGTGTGGTGAAGTGCGCCTGTAATCCCAGCTACTCGGGAGGCTGAGGCAGGAGAATAGTTTGAACTTGGGAGGCAGAGCTTGCAGTGAGCTGAGATCATGCCACTGTGCTCCAGCCTGGCTACAGAGTGAGACTCCATCTCAAGAAAAAAAAAAAAAAAAAAAGACAACTTCGTTAAGCAACAAGTGAGACCATTCTTACAACAATATGGTACACTGACAACTGGATTCTTGGTGTCTATAACATCTAGATTGTCTTTCCTGTGATTTAGAATCTGACAGCCCTGAGTTCGAATCTTGGCTCTAGGGAGTTGAAGAATCTGATCAGATATGGAAGGTGGAGATTCTTGCAAAATGGACATAGCAAGATTTTTGCAAAAATTGGGATGTACCTTTGTACAGACATGGAAGTCCACAGGATAGACTTAGTTGGGAAAGCAGCTCAGAGGAGCCTGTGTAACTTTTGGCAAGTAATTAATTTAATCTCAGGGGATTTTTCTGCTAAATGGGAATAATAATACCCACCCCACCAGTTTTCGTAAAGTTTAAACAAGATCATCATTTGTTCCTGGCTTTTAGTAATGGAAATGAAAGCTGATTCCCTCATCCACCTCCTAAGTTACTCCCCTCAAGGTTGGCCATTCCACTTGAACAAACTGTCATCACAGAAAGACAAATACCTCCTGTTCTCACTTAGAGGTGGGAGCTGAATAATGTGTACACATGGACATAGAGAGTGGTGACAACAGAGTCTCAGAAGGGTGAGAGAGTGGGAGACAGGTGGGTCGTGAGAAATTACTTAATGGATACAATGTATGATACCCTGAAAGCCTGACTTCACCTCTGCGCAATCCCTGGATGTAACAAAATTGCACTTGAACGCCATACATTTATACTTTTTTTTTTTTTTTGAGATGGAGTCTCACTCTGTCACCCAGGCTAGAGTGCAGTGGCATGATGTCAGCTCACTGCAAACTCTGCCTCCCATATTCAAGCAATTCTCCTGCCTCAGCCTCCCGAGTAGCAGGATTACAGTCACCCACCACCATGCCAGGCTAATTTTCTATTTTCAGTAGAGATGGGGTTTTACCATGGTGGCCAGGCTGGTCTCAAACTCCTGACCTCAGGTGATCTACCCGCCTCAGCCTCCCAAAGTGCTGGGATTACAGGTGTGAGCCACCACGCCTGGCCTCCATAAATTTATACTAATAAAGTTTCTTTAAGTTTAACAATAAAAAAAGATATTGTGATCAAGAAATTTTATCAAACATTGTATTTCTGTATTATATCTATAAAAGAATCATTCAGTGCAAAGAATATTATATTCTAAATGAAATTAATCTGCAAATGATACATCTAGAGAGAACATGAAACTTATTCCAGAACAATAATTTTAGGCCAAAACAAAAGGTTTAAAGTTAGGTAAGGAAGGCACTTTGGTGACTACGTAGTGATCCATTCACCCACAGGTTCAATAAAACGGTTAAGCGGTCCGCAGTTTGGCTAATTCACACTGGTGATTGCCTGAGAGAAGGAAGGCTGCAGAGTTCAATTTAGATTTAAAAAAAAACTCTTCCTTTGAGACAACTTGAACGTAAAGACTGCACCACACATTTCTAGTAATAGAAATAGCAAAGATGTATGTATCTCTTTTCCTTTTCTTTTAAGGAAAGCCTAGCAAATGGTACAATCTTGAAGAACAGAGTAAGTGTCAGCAAACCATGTTATTTCCAAAATGACCTGGGAACAAGAGTCAGTGTCTGCAGTAGAGCTCTTGAAAGCCTGGGAGAAACCATGGAGCCAACGTATCAAAATCACACCCAAGACAGAGTTGATTTGTTTCTTTGATGTCCCTGACGTTGTTCATGCAGGATTCACTCTTTGAGGTCAAAAAGTTCATCAAACTTCTGTAGAAATTCCAAATTATTTGATAGATTCTCAGCATTGCGAAAAGAGAAAATTCTAGTTTAAGGCTCCAACTCAAAGTGTGCCTCTGTGAAGCACTCTTGAAAAAAAAAAAAAACAGCAACAACTGGTGTTTCTGACAAGACACTCTCCTTGACCAACTTTGGTGAGACCCCTCTGAGCCTTTGAATTTCTGTGTCTATCTTTGCATCGCCTAATTTTAGCAAAAATTCTGCTGCGTCAGTTAAGCAAGAATCCCTCTACATCTGATCAAATTTCTTATCCCCACCTCTATCACCAGGTGGTGTCTGATTAACTTAGCCTGCCTTGAAGGAAGGATTCTGTCGAATTGGTTTAGCCAGAATCCCCCAACCCCTGATGCTCCTTCCTGGGAATTTTTCATCCCCTGATCTCCACCCTACTTCTTGGCTATGAATCCCCCATGCTGTGTTCAGAACGGGGAAGCCCATTCTGTACTGAAGTCTTTTCCCCGATTGCAATAGTTCCTAATTAAAATCTGTTTCAGCCAGGCATGGTGGCTCACGACTGTAATCCAAGCACTTTGGGAGGCCTGGGTGGGCAGATCTTCTGAGGCCAGGAGTTCAAGACCAGCCTGGCCAACATGGTGAAACCCTATCTCTACTAAAAATACAAAAATTAGCTGGGCATGGTGGCAGGTGCCTGTAATTCCAGCTACTCAGGAGGCTGAGGCAGGAGAATTGCTGGAATCCAGGAGGCGGAGGTTGCAGTGAACTGAGATCATGCCCCTGCACTCCAGCCTGGGTGACAGAGCAAGACTCTGTCTCAAAAATAAAAATAAAATCTGTTGGCCAGGCACAGTGGCTCATGCCTGTAATCCCAGCACTTTGGGAGGCCAAGGTGGGCAGATCACCTGAGGTTGGGAGTTCGAGACCAGCCTGGCCAGCATGGTGAAACCCAGTCTCTACTAAAAATACAAAAATTAGCCAGGCGTGGTGGCAGGCACCTGTAATCCCAGCTACTCGGGAAGCTGACGCAGGAGATCGCTTGAACCTGGAAGGCAGAGGTTGCAGCAAACCCAGATTGTGCCATTGCACTCCAGCCTGTGCAACAGAGCGAGATTCCGTCTCAAAATTAAGTAAATGAATAAAATAAAATCTGTTTCATCCCTTTGCTGTCTGGCTCTGGTTTTTCCTTAACCCTTCCCAGCCGAATCACTCACCTCTTCCTCAGTCTTGGCTCCCAACTACTAACTGTTCCTCAAAATCACCCTTGGAAGATGAAGATTCTCTACCATTAAAGATGGATGAGGCTGGGAGCAGTGGCTACTAAAAAAATAAATCAATAAATAAACACAAAAATTACCCAGGGGTGGTGACAGGCACCTGTAATCCCAGCTACTTGGGAGGCTGAGGCAGGAAAATGGCTTGAACCCGGGAGGCAGAGGTTGTGATGAGCCAAGATGGCACAACTGCATTCCAGCCTGGGCAACAGAAAAAGACTCCATCTCAAGAAAAAAAAAAAAAAGATAGATGAATGTCTGTCTATGCTGTAGGCTTAGAAAATAAAACCAAAAGAGGAGTTGTAGAAATCTCTTTGCATTGTTTGAACAAACAATCCAACGTGACTGCTTTAAAGTTGACAACTATTATCTGACTCTTTATGTTCCTTTTTTTTAATTACCTTACTTTGTAGCCATATCTCTCATAGTCACGAGGTAAGTTGCATGTCAATATGGCATGTCAATGCTTGAACTAAGCTGGCTGATGGTGTCAACCTGAGTTAGCTTCAGTTTGACTGACTTTTTTTTTTTTTTTTTTGAGACAGATTCTTGCCCTGTCACCCAGGCTGGAGTGCAGAGGCGCAATCATAGCTCAGTACAACCAAAAACTCCTGAGCTTATGGGATCCTCCCACCTCAGCCTCCTGAGTAGCTGGGACTACAGGCACACACCACTGCACCTGGCTAATTTCATTTTATTTTATTTGTATTTTTTTGAGACAGATCTTGCTGTATCACCCAGGCTGGAGTGCAGTGGCACAACGTTGGCTCACTGCAATCTCCGCCTCCTGGGTTCAAGTGATTCTCCTGCCTCAGCCTCCCGAGTAGCTAGGACTATAGGCATGTGTCACCAAGCCTAGCTAATTTTTGTATTTTTAGTAGAGATGGGGTTTCTCCATGTTGGCCAGGCTGGTCTTGAACTCCTGACCTCAGATGATCCACCCACCTCGGCCTCCCACAGTGCTGGGATTACAGGCTTGAGCCCGGCCACATCTGGCTAATTTTTTTAAAAGAAATTTTTATAGAGACCGGTCTTGCTTTGTCACCCAGGTTGGAATTCAATTATGCCATCACAGCTCACTGTAAAGTCGAAACTCCTGGGCTAAAGCAATCCTCCTGTCTCACCCTCCCAAAATGCTGGGATTACAGGCATGAGCCACTGTACCTGGCCCAGTTTGACTTTCCATCTCCACTTCTGCAGACTCCCCAGCCTGCAAGTAAAGTTGTCAACTCTTTGGTCTTGGACAAAGCAAAACTCTTTCTGCACGGGTCCTTCAGTCCTTCTTACCCTCACTTTCAGGCAAACCAGATTATTAATACTACTAACATCCTCACTGGTCATATCCCAGGATCTCAGATCTTGCCTTAAACTCTCTCTCTCTCTGTCTATATATCCCCTGATTCCTCCCTCTCCCTCTTTCACATTTTTTCCTATTGATACATAATATTTTACATGTTTATGGGGTACATGTATTTGCTACATGGATAGAATGTGTAGAGAGGTGAACAACTCCATCACCCATCACCTTGAGTATTTATCTTTTTTTTTTTGAGACAGAGTCTTGCTCTGTTGCTCAGGCTTGAGTGCAATGGCACAATCTCAGTTCACTGCAACCTCTGCCTCCCGGGTTCAAGTGATTCTCCTGCCACAGCCCCCTGAGTAGCTGGGATTACAGGCGTGTGCCACCACACCCGGCTAATTTTTGTATTTTTAGTAGAGACAGGGCTTCACTATGTTGGCCAGGCTGGTCTCGAACTTCTAACCTCAGGCGATCCACCCGCCTCAGCCTCCCAAAATGCTGGGATTATAGGCATGAGCCACCGCACCCGGCCGAGTATTTATCATTTCTATGTGTTGGAAATATTTCAAGTCCTCTCTTCTATCTGCTTTGAAATATACTATATATTCTTGCTGGCTATAGTCGCCCTGCTCCACTATCAAACATTAGAACTTGTTTCTCCTGGGCCGGGCGCGGTAGCTCACGCCTGTAATCCCAGCACTTTGGGAGGCCGAGGCGGACAGATCACCTGAGGTCGAGAGTTTGAGACCAGCCTGACCAACATGGAGAAACCCCGTCTCTACTAAAAATACAAAAAAATTAGCTGGCATGGTGGCACATGCCTGTAATCTCAGCTACTAGGGAGGCTGAGGCAAGAGAATCCTTGAACCCAGGAGGCAGAGGTTGCGGTGAGCCAAGATCGCACCATTGCACTCCAGCCTGGGTAACAAGAGTGAAATTCGATCTCAAAAAAAAAAAAGAACTTGTTTCTTCTGCCTAACTGCATTTTCCTACCCATTCACCAACCTCTCTTCCTCCCCCCTCCCACCCACACCTCCTTCCCAGCCTCTGGTATCTATGATTCTGCGCCACACAGTTCTCCCTTTTTATATCTGTCTCTTTGTAAGTCTTTCCCTTATAGCCTCCATCAGCCCATTGTCCCAACATCTGGGAAGCAGATTCCTTCGTTTCTGTTTGAACATCTGTTCCTCTACCACCCCACAGGCCTTCACACTTACCCATCCCCAGTCTTCCACCTGGAGCCTCAAGCTTACATCCTAGAGCACCCCAATTCCTCCTCATTTCAGCCTCCACCTCCCCCTACCCACCTAACAAAGCAAAGTACACAAGCCATCGCTGATTTCAACATAACCATCAGATTTTGCTGAACTTAATTTTTTCTTCTGAATGAGACAATAGGCTATTTATTTTATTTTATTTTTTTTTTTGAGATGGAGTCTCGCTCTGTTTTGCAGGCTGGAGTGCAGTGGCGTGATCTTAGCTCACTGCAAGCTCCGCCTTCTGGGTTCACGCCATTCTCCTGCCTCAGCCTCCCAAGTAGCTGGGACTACAGGCGCCCACCATCGCGCCCAGCTAATTTTTTGTATTTTTAGTAGAGACAGGGTTTCACCATGGTCTTGATCTCCTGACCTCGTGATCCGCCCGCCTCGGCCTCCCAAAGTGCTGGGATTACAGGCATGAGCCACCGTGCCCGGTGACAATAGGCTATTTATTTAGTTATTTAGAGACAGGGTCTTGCTCTGTTGCCCATGCTGGAGTGCAGTTGCTCAGTCATAGCTCACTGCAGCCTTGAGCTCCTGGGCTCAAGTGATCCTACCACCTCAGCCTCCAAAATAGCTAGGACCACAAGTGTGTGCCACCACTCCCAGCTAATTATTATTTTTTAGAGACAGGGTCTCACTGTGTTGCCCAGGCTGATGATTCTCTATTCAGTAAGTATTTAAGAGCTGTACAAATGTCAGACGTGGTTTTCAGTTCAGGTGAGCCCCCAGCTGTGCTGGGGTCTCCTGCCTCTTTGGGACAGCACTGGCCTGTGGTCAAGCCAATGAGCTCAACACAGGACGGGCTGCTCAGTCCTTGGGCACAGCCTGGCCCCAGGAAGGCAAGGCCCCAGAAGCCACTCAACCAGTAGAAACAGCGAGGCTTGTGGTAAGGTGAGAGGGACTGCCAGTACTTAGTACATCTAAAGACCCTTCTGTTGTTTTCCTTCAAACATCTTCCAAAGGGGAATATCTTAGAAAAACCTGAGCGCATTCAAAGAACAAAGATGTGAGAGGGGCTGGAAAATAGGACCCATGAGGAATGGGGAAAAGAAGCTATGATTCTTAGTCAGAAGAAGAGAAAGCCTAGAGGCCACTTAACAATGGCCTGCAAGGTTTAAAGCGATATTCCTCCGAGAATGGAGACCAGCTGTTCACCATCTCCAGCGAGGACAGAACAAAAGGAAATGAGCTTCGGCTTCCACATGAGTGATTTAAGCTGGAAAATAATCTCTGCCAATGAGGATATCAGACTTGGGATAAGTTATCAAGGGAGATCAGGGGCTCTCCTCTGGAGTTCTTCAAAAAAGCAAAGAGGCCCGTTTTCCTGGGCGGGTCAGGTGCGATCCGGCAGCAGGCAGAGGGGAGGAGAGGAAGGTTGGGGGAGGCTCTGGGTCCTATCCAGCAGTAGGAGTCCATGACTTTGTTTTTCAAATAGTCTCTGTTTTTGTCCTTGCGGTCTCTGCAGCAGCATAATAGTTTTTTGGACTCTGGCATTTGCAGGATTGAGGCAGGGGAGAGGTGAAAGCAAAGGCATGCGAAGAATGAGAAAAAGGAAAAGAAATTGATTAATTTTCCATGGGAGAGGCAGGGAGAAACTGCAAATAACTAAGCACAAGCCCTTAGTAACTGTCAGTTTCTAAAGTAAGAATCTCTCACTTTCTCATATGAAAATTAGCTTCCATATATATATATATATATATATATACACTAATTGGTTCTTCTTTTCCTTTCCTGCTGGGTTTCCTGGCCTCCTTTTGAATCCTTTGTACATTCCCTTTACACCTTCAATATTAGCCTGTTTCAGTTTCCTGTACAACAAAAGCCAAAGACAGATTCTTCTTATTGAATCCAACACTTAACAAGTCCAAAGCCCAAACCTTTATCATAACATTACCCGTCTATGAAATGCAAACCCAGCCCCTGATTCGTATATATTTTTCCTGTTTTTAATCCCTTAAGGCCTTGGGTGTCTCTCCAGCCTTTGGCCTCCTTTATTAAGCCCGATGCTAACAGCTGACCCCCATGACCCCGGAGCCAGTGTCTTTGAAGTGCATGGGCACTCAGGGACAGCCACACCCACAGGGCTGAAACCCCAGGAACATCCCCCCACCCCACCCCTGCCTCCCCGTGGGTGGCTGCACTCAGGTATGGGAGAGTGACATTGTCCATCTCCGCATCTGCTCCCACGCGGGTTTCGGCTGCTCCGGCTCAGAGACAGCCCTGAGAACGACAAGAAGGAAAGGATGCTTGTCTTGTATCTCATCCAGAGCCTGGTGGTCTGCTCCGGGGTGACCCAGCCTCAGGACTTCCTTCCTCAGGCAGCTTCGATGGTGAGCACTAGGATGTGAGCCCCACCAGAGCTGAGCCTCATCTGTCCTGCTCACCGTGTGCCTAGAAGAGTGTCTGGCACGTGTCGGAGAGCAATCAGTATTCACAAGCAAATGCCAGAGCAGGAAAGGACTTGCCCAGGCTGGAGTGTAGTGGTATGATCATGGCTCACTGCAGCCTTGACCTCCAGCTCAAGCAATCCTCCCACCTCAGCCTCCTGAGTTAGCTGGGACTACAGGCCTGTGCCACTACACCCCACTAATTTTTTTTTTAGAGACAGGGTCTTGCTATGTTACCCAGGCTGGTCTCAAACAATCCTCCCACCACGGCTTCCTGAAGTTCTGGAGTTACAGACATAAGCCAATGCACCTGGCCCATTCTCACCTCTTGTTGCAGACAGAGGAGGTTCCAGGCCTTTTTCTAGGGTCTTTGTGACTCTCAAAGACCTATCTGTACCCCTGGAAAGAAAGACGTCATCTGGTCAATTAGTCCATGCTAAAATGTTAATGGTACTAATGGGTTAATTCATTCTTGTGTGCTCTCTCTCTCTCTCTCTCTCAGAGCCTGACCTCCCCCTAGACTCCTCCCCTTGCCTTGCTGGGCAATGGCCATTCATCCCCAGATGCAGAGCAGAAAGAAGCCTCCTCCACCACTAACCCTTGAATTCTTGAGCTGAGGCCAAGAATCAGGCAGCTGGAACAGAACCAGTTGAGATTAGAGTTTCACGCATCTTCCAAGGACAGATTCTGCTGGCTGCCCCGGGAACCCACATAGCCTTGCCCAAGCAGAGGGAACACAGAGCCAGCCCTGCAGAAGATGTAGGGAGTAAGACAGTGACTCTCTCAGGGGCCTCAGGGGGCCTTGTCATCACCCCAGCCTGGGACTGTGGCAAGTCTTCACTCTCGGAGCCAGGCTGTGCTGCCCAAGCCTGCCCAGGGCAAAACCAACCAACGGATGGTGTTTCTAGCTCCCTAACCTGCTGTGTATACCCCAGAAGCACTAGGGAGCTTTTCGGTTATTTTTGTTCGTTTCATATTTAATTGTTTATATCGAATTTGTTATTCATGGGGTACATGTACAATTTTGCTACATTTGATATACCGCATTGTGGTGAAACCAGGCCTTCAATGCATCCATCACTAGAACACACTTTATATCCACCAAGCAACCTCCCATCAACCACCCCCTCCCACCTTCTTTCACCTCCAAGTCTCCAGCGTCTATTATTTTGCATTCTATGTCCCTGGGTCCATATTATTCAGCTCCCACTTATAAGTGAGAACATGCAATGTCTTTCTGTTTCTGAGTTGTTTCACTTAAGATAATGGACTCCAGTTCCATCCATGTTGCTGCAAAAGACATTGTTTTATTCTTTTTTATGCCTGAATAGTATTCTCTTGCCTATTTTTTTTTTTTTTTTTTTTTGAGATGGAGTCTCGCTCTGTTGCCCAGGTTGGAGTGTAGTGGCGTGATCTTGGCTCACTGCAAGCTCCACCTCCCGGGTTCACACCATTGTCCTGCCTCAGCCTCCTGAGTAGCAGGGACTATAGGTGCCCGCCACCACGCCTGGCTAATTTTTTTTGTATTTTTAGTAGAGACGGGGTTTCACCGTGTTAACCAGGATGGTCTTGATCTCCTGACCTCGTGATCCACCTGCCTCGGCCTCCCAAAGTGCTGGGATTACAGGGGTGAGCCACTGTTGTATATTTAGAGTGCATTTTCAGGCACCCGGCCTCTGTTGTGTATTTGGAATGCATTTTCTTTAGCCAGCCCTCTGTCAATGGTCACTTAGGTTGATTCCATGACCCTGCTATTGTGAATAGTGCTACAGTAAACATATGAGCACAGGTTTTTTTTATATATATAATGATTTCTTTTTTTGCGGGGGTAGATACCCAGTAGCAAGGTTGCTGAAGTGTATGGTGGTTCTATTTTTATAATCTACACACTGTTTTCAACCAGGGGCTTTTTTTTTTTTTTTTTTTTTCCCTTTGAGACAGAATCTCACTCTGTCGCCCAGGCTGCAGTGCAGTGGGACCATGTCAGCACACTGCAACCTCCATCTCCTGGGTTCAAGCAATTCTGCCTTAGCCTCCTGAGTAGCTGTGATTACAGGTGCCCACCACCACACCCAGCTAATTTTTTTATATTTTTATTAGAGACGGGGGTTCACCATATTGGCCAGGCTGGTCTTGAACTCCCGACCTCAGGTGATCCACCCGCCTCAGCCTCCCAAAGTGCTGGAATTACAGTTGTAAGCCACTGCGCCCGACCTTTTTTTTTTTTTCTGAGACGGAGTCTCACTCTGTCACCCAGGCTAGAGTGCAATGGTGCGATCTCAGCTCACTGCAACCTCCGCCTCCCAGGTTCCAGCAATTCTCCTGCCTCAGCCTCCCGAGTAGCTGGGATTACAGACACCCACCACCACGTCCAGCTAGTTTTTATATTTATAATAGAGATGGGGTTTTACCATTTGGGGCCAGGCTGGTCTCAAACTCGTGACCTCAGATGATCCACCCACCTCCACCTCCCCAAGTACTGGGATTACAGGCATGAGCCACCACTCCCAGCCCAACCAGGAGCTTTTTAAAAGTAGATCCACTGTGTCCTGGCCCAAATCCACCAGCTGTGTCAGAGTCTCACAGGCTAGGCCCCAGAATCTGTGTTTTTAAGAATGCTGTGAGTAATTCCGAGATACAACCCAGCTTAGGAATAACAGCCCCACTAGGCTGACTGACTCACCTTCCCTCTCATCTTTCTACTACTCTGTTTTCCCCATTGCCGAGGATTTCGGCTCATCAAGTTACAACAATTGACGGTCAGCATCACTGAGCTTTTTCTTTCACATCCAGGGTGAGTTTAAGTCAGTGCTTCTCTGGGTCTCACAGGAGTGGAAATTCTAAAGCCAGCATCTCCTCCGAGTAACTCACTCCCTGAAGATGGGAGTTTGACTTTTCCTTGGTTATGAGTTACAGGATGAAAGTCAGGTGCAAACACTTATTTCTTCAAGCCCACAAACCCTAGCATCTCCTCGATCTCAGAGAAGGTCAGCAGACATGTGTGTGCCACGTTTCTTCATCTCAAGAGCTGTGCATCGTGGCGGGAAACTGGACTTGCAAATGGCTTTGCAGGAAGAGAAGGCTGTGTGAGTGTCGGCCCCTGGGTGGAAGCTGTCTTTGTTGAAACCGTGCTCTCCAGGGTGGTGCCCCGACAAAAGCCGGAAAGCGAATCTCCTTCTACTGCACCTGCAGGCTCTGGGCCCAGGCATGTTCCGGGCGAGAGGATATTTAGGGATTTCTGGGTTTAGCTTTCTCCGTTTTGCCGTTCAGCTCACTCTGGCCCTGGCTGTCTCCAAAGCAGAGGACGGATACCATGGGATTAAGTCCTTATGTTCAAGCTCCAGTCTGGGAAGCTGAGTCTCCATCTCTTTCTGAGGCCAAGGCACTGCTCTGACAACTGCCCTTGACTCCAGTTCCTTCAGGATGAGGGCCGTGGCTTTTCTTGCTCACTCTTCTGCTCCTGAATCCTTCCTCGCAGCCTCTAACCACACTGCTAGCCTTCATCTCTGGCTCACTGCCAGTTTCCTCTGGCACGATCCTCCCTAGCTGGCTGCAAACCCACCTGTTGTTTTTTGGGTTTTTTAGAGATGGGTTCTCGCTCTGTTGCAATCATAGCTCACTGCAGCATCAACCTCTTGGGCTCAACCATCCTCCCACCTCAGCCTCCTAAATAGCTGAGACTATAGGTGCCCACCACCACATCTGGCTTATTTTTTTATTTTTTTGTAAGAGATGGAGTCTCACTAGATTACCCAGGCTGCTCTCAAACTCCTGGCCTCAAAGGATCCTCCCACTTCTGCCTCCCAAAGTGCTGGGGTTACAGGCATGAGCCCCAGTGCCCGATCGCCACTTGTTTTCTCTTGCTTACTCTCCCTGACCCTGGGCATCTGCCCTTGGAAATGTCGTTGTCCCCAGCTGCCCCAGCTCCTGATCCCATGCTCTGCTTGCTTCATTTTCTGCTGTTCCCTTCATCCATCCTTCTCCCATCCCTCAATCCCCCCTCTCCCAGCAATTCTACCTCTGATGTGTTATTTGACAATATGAATCGGAATTTGAAAGGACACAGAGGATTTCATGTGTAAAGGACTCACTGTTTTCTTTATTTACTATTACTGCTGTGCAATCAGTTGCCCTTTTAACCAATGATTCCTCCTGACACAATGCTCTTTTAATGTTTTCATCCCTATAAGATGAGTGTTCCTTGATACAAATAGCAGTTGCCACTTCCTTTATGGATGTCATGATTAGAGAATGTTCCTTTATAAAAGTTCTCAGCCCTTACTGTGCCTCATAATTGCCTTATAAATTATAAAATGCTTTATAAAACCCTCTGGTCTGGGGCCGGGTGTGGTGGCTCACGCCTGTAATCCCAGCACTTTGGGAGGCTGAGGCAGGCGGATTACGAGGTCAGGAGATCGAGACCATCCTTGCTAACACAGTGAAACCCCGTCTCTACTAAAATACAAAAAATTAGCCAGGCGTGGTGGTGTGTGCCTATAGTACCAGCTACTCAGGAGGCTGGAGTGGGATCGCTGAGCCTGGGAGGTTGAGGCTGCAGTGAGCTATGATCGCACCACTGCACTCCAGTCTGGGTGACAGAGCAAGATCTTGTCTCAGAAAAAAATAAAAAAGAATTGAAATGTGACACACACATGATTTTACATCCTAAAACAATGTTACATATACTTTAAAGATAATCCAGAAATTTTATGACTTGCTAGTACTTTACAAGTTATTTAAAGAACACAAAGTCATTGGTAGTATATCACCAATGATCTTCTCCTGCACAAGTAAATGTTTAGGAGGATTATATAATCATCAGCTTCAGCACTAGGTACAGAGATGAATAACAACATTTGAACTATTGCATGTCCATGAGTGGATTAAAGACTATTACTAGAAAATAGTACACCAAAAATACGACTTATGAAAATAAGTTCATAAACACTATCATCATCACCAAATGTCACTCAAACTAACAGGAATTTATTCTCCAAAATCATAACTAAGTAGCCATTTGAAATCACAACCACATCTAGGCAAGTAATATCAAGCTTCCTTTCCCCAGCCTGCAAGGATTCCTTGAGAGTCTAGGCAGTAGTTGCTCAGTAACGACCAAGCCTAGCATAGCTGCCAATATCTTAGAATACTGAAGTTGTATTAGCAGTAAATGCTAAAAACAAAATAGATTTAGTTGCTTAATATTGAACATAACTACCCTCAATTACACGCTTGGCAGAGTGGTGGGTAAGTAACCCCAGAGGTTGAACATGAAAGTGAAAATTTATAAAATTTTGCCTTGCTTACCCAAAACATATCCCCCCAAAAGGCATGCAGTGTCATCCAGACTGGATTGTAGTACACGATCATAGCCTGGCTAAGTTTTAAATTTTTTTCGAGACAGGGGTCTCACTATGTTGTCCTGGCTGGCCTCAAACTTCTGGATCCTCCCGTCTCAGTCTCTCAAAATCCTGGGATTACAGGTGTGAACAATCCCACCACACTTTTCTTTTTTTTTCTTTTTTTTTTTTCAGACAGAGTCTCGCTGTTGTTGGCCAGGCAGGAGTGCAATGGCACGATCTCAGCTCACTGCAACCTCTGCCTCCCGGGTTCCAGCAATTCTCCTGCCTCAGCCTCCAGAGTAGCTAAGATTACAGGCACCTGCCACCACGCCCGGCTAACTTTTGTATTTTTAGTAGAGACAGGGTTTCACCATGTTGGCCAGGCTGGTCTCAAAATCCTGACCTCAAGTGATCCACCTACCTCAGCCTCCCAAAGTGCTGGGATTACAGGAGTGAGTCACTGTGCCCCATTCCTGACCGTATAAAGCCCATTAAGAGAATACCCTAGTTAAGGACTACACTGTGAGATTCCTAGTTTCCAGAAGGATGTAATTTACTGCCTGTTGAGACAGGAAAAACTGTTTCATTATTATATTTTACATGTGCATTTAGGTGCAAATCTGACCTGCCTGATTACAAATATCCCCAAAGGCAAATATCTTGTATTCTAATGATTGTATTGACTTATTTACCTGATCATTTTTTTGATCATTCAGACAAAAAGCTGTGTTTTTAATAACTGAGAAACTGTTCATACCAAATTAGAAAAAAACTTCAGCTTTGAATAGGAACTTATCCAAAGGCAAATTTGGCATAGCCTGAATGAGTTATCCAAGTCTTTGATGGAAAATAATCTTTCCCCAACAATTATCATTTCTATAGATTGAGAAATCAGCCTAAAAAATAGAACCAGTATAGGCCGGGTGTGGTGGCTCACGCCTGTAATCCCAGGACTTTGGGAGGCTGAGGTGCGCGGATCACCTGAGGTTGGGAGTTCGTGACCAGCCTGATCAACATGGAGAAACCCCGTCTCTACTAAAAATACAAATGAAATTAGCTGGGCATGGTGGTGCATGCCTGTAATCCCAGCTACTTGGAAGGCTGAGGAAGAAGAAGCGCTTGAACCTGTGAGGTGGACGTTGGGGTGAGCCGAGATCATGCCATTGCACTCCAGCCTGGGCAACAAGAGCGAAATTCCATCTCAAAAAAAAATAGAACCAGTATAAATTCAAACATCCAGGTCAGCTAGGCACGGTGGCTCACACCTGCAATCCCAGCACTTTGGTAGGCTGAGGCAGGAAGATTACTTGAGCCCAGGAGGTTTAGGCTGCAGTGAGCCATCATCATGCCACTGCACTCTAGCCTGGGCAACAGAGCAAGACCCTATCTCTATAAATAAATATATATATATAAATACAAATATCCAGGTCAAACAGGGTTATTAAGATCTGAATATAAGAAAATTCAAAATACCTTAGAAAATCCAGAGTCTTTGAGCCCATTTGTGAAGATAGTAGAAGTTTGCGGCTTAGCTGAAATGGAAAAACATAAATTTAATTTTTGTTCATTTTTTTTTTCTTTTTTGAGATGAAGTCTCACTCTGTTCCCCAGGCTGAAGTGCAGTGGCACGATCTCTACTCACTGCAACCTCTGCCTCTCGGGTTCAAGCGATTCTCCTGCCTCAGCCTCCTGAATAGCTGGGATTACAGGTGCCCACCACCATGCCTGGCTAATTTTTTTTTATTATTTTTAGTAGAGATGGGGTTTCACCATGTTGACCAGGCTGGTCTCAAACTCCTGACCTCAGGTGATCCGCCCCCATCAGCTTCCCAAAGAGCTGTAATTTTTGTTTATTCTTATTCTCTGAATTTCCAGAAACAAAATAACTGCCAGGAGCAAGGTATAGTGATGTGTGCCTATAATCCCAGCTACTAAGAAGCTGAGGTGGAAGGATCATTTGAGCCTAGGAGTTCAAGACAAGCCTGGGCAACACAGTAAGATTCTGTCTTCCATCTCAAACAAAGAAACAAAACAAAAAACAAAAAACAAAATAGCTGCCAGTTCCTGGGAGTACAGGAGCTTGCAACTTGTGCATAATTAGTTTAATAAGTATAAAATATACATCATAAATATAGCATTGACACTTTAATTCTGCAGGTTTAAAACTAACATGGGAATTGCTGTTTTTAAGTTTCTGGATAACAGGAAGTTGATGTGTTTTTTATCTTGGGATCTTTCATTACTTAGCACAGTATGTGTTTTGTTTGTTTGTTTGTTTGTTTTTTGAGATGGAGTCTCGCTCTGTCGCCCAGGCTGGAGTGCAGTGGCGTGACCTCCGCTCACTGCAACCTCCGCCTCCTGCATTCATGCCATTCTCCTGCCTCAGCCTCCCGAGTAGCTGGGACTACAGGCGCCCGCCGCCACACCCAGCTAATTTATTTGTATTTTTAGGAGAGATAGGGTTTCACCGTGTTAGCCAGGAAGGTCTTGATCTCCTGACCGGGTGATCTGCCCCCCTTGGCCTCCCTAAATGCTGGGATTACAGGCATGAGCCACTGCACCTGGCTGTTTTCTTTTTTGAGACACAGTCTCACTCTGTCACCCAAACTGGAGTGCAGTGTCACGATCACAGCTCACTGCAGCCTCAACTTCCTGGGCTCAACCTATTCTCCCATCTCAGACCTCAAAGAGCTGGGACCACAGGTGCACACCACCATGCCTGGCTAATTTTTAAATTTTTTGTAGAGACAGGGTTTCACCACATTGCCCAGGCTGGTCTCAAACTCCTGACCTCAAGCGATCTGCTTGCCTCGGCCTCCCAAATTGTTGGGATTACAGGCACGAGCTACCACATCTGGCCACAATACTTTTTATATTATAGATTTCATCAAAAAATATTACTTCAGCCTGTAATTCCAGCACTTTGGGAGGCCGAGGCGCATGGATCATGAGATCAGGAGATCGAGACCATCCTGGCTAACAAGGTGAAACCCCGTCTCTACTAAAAATACAAAAAATTAGCCAGGCGTGGTGGCGGGCGCCTGTAGTCCCAGCTACTGGGAGGCTGAGGCAGGAGAATGGCGTGAACCCGGGAGGCGGAGCTTGCAGTGAGCCGAGATGGCGCCGCTGCACTCCAGCCTGGGCGACAAAGCTAGACTCTGTCTCAAAAAAAAAAAAAAAAAAAAAAAAATATATATATATATATATGTATAACTTCATCTAAGTTATGTGCCTAAGAGCTTATAGAGCAGGGAAGATGCTAAGCTTAAGCAACTCCTCCAAAGAGCCATCTTCCAGAAGTCACAATAATCACAACAGATTGGAAAGAAACTATGTCCCTTCTGCTAATTAAATGGACAACTGGAGGCTGGGTGTGGTGCCTCATGCCTGTAATCCCAGCACTTTGGGAGGCTTGGGCGGGAGGATTGCATGAGGTCAGGAGTTCGAGACCAACCTGGGCAGCCTAACAAGATGTCACCTCTACAGAAAAATTTTTTAAATAGCCAGGCATGGTGGCATGTGCCTGTAGCCCCAGCTGCTTGGGAGACAAAGAAGGGAAGATCACTTGAGCCAAGGAGGTCGAGGCTGCAGTGAGCTATGATTGCACCACTTCATTCCAGCCTGGTTGCCAGAGACCCTGACTAAAAAAAAAAATAAAGAAACAATGGGGGAGAGGACCGCAGGGACAACCTCAGTCAGTTACCAGTCCTCTGCTTTTACATGTAGTTTTGCCTCTAAGCACACTAAGCAAGCAACTCCTCCAATTCTAAGGGACACATCCTGACTGCCGCCTTCACTGCAATAGGGGCAGCACCACATCTGAGCAGAACACACCCCCTCGCACTTCCCAGGCTTCACTCCTTTTATAAAGAAATCAAGCCCATGCTCTCACGCCCACCAGTATTTCCCAGACTTTCCAGATTGTAACGAATTACCTAAAGCATTGACTTGAAACAAAGCAAACCAAAACCAGATTCTCAGCACCTGCCCTTGGATGGTCTGAGGAAGCCCTGGAATCACCCAGGGGATTCTAATGATCAGACGAATTTGGGAAATTCAGAGCTGCCCTACAACGTCTAAAGTCAGGGTTTGAGTTTCTCCCCACCCTCCCTCTTTCCTCCTGTTGCTTCTGCAAACAGGCAGGCTAGACTGTTTAGAGAGTCTCACCTGGCCTCCAGCATAGTCTAGAGTCAGGCTCTGATCTTGCAGATGGATGACTCACCACATCATCCCCACGAGGGGTCCAGCGTCTTCATGTGTCACCCAACCTTTAAGTTTTCTGGACAGGCTGCAGGAGGTGATGAGTCCTAAAGGACAGGTGACTGACGCGGACTTTGTGTTGCTAAACAGCCCTGGCCATGACAGTACAGATTAGTACAGGACAGTTCCTGGAAGGGCTGCATTTTGTAAAATAACAACGTAAGAGTCTTCCTTGTCTTTTTCTTTTTCTTTCCTTTCTTTTTCTTTTTTTGCGATGAAGTCTCGCTCTGTCACCCAGGCTGGAGAGCTGTTGTGCAATATCGGCTCACTACAACCTCTGCTTCCCAGGTTCAAGCGATTCTCCTGCCGTAGCTTCTCGAGTAGCTGGGATTACAGGTGTGCACCACCATGCCCAGCTAATTTGTGTGTGTGTGTGTGTGTGTGTGTGCGTGTGTGTATTTTTAGTAGAGTTTGGGTTTCACCATGTTGGCCAGGCTGGTCTCAAATTCCTGACCTCAGGTTATCCACCCGCCTTGGCCTCCCAAAGTGCTGGGATTACAGGCCTGAGCCACCGCACCCAGCCATTCCTTGCCTTTTTCAAGCTATTTTTAAATTTTACGTTATGTATAAGATACACATAACATGTGGCGTGAAGTGCATTTCCACTGTGCAACTGTCAGCACTATCCATCTCCAGAAGTTTTTCATCTTCCCCAGCTGAAGCTCTGCCCGCATTAAACACTAACTCCCCATTGCCGCTCCCCTCCCCCGGCCCCAGGCAACCACCATTCTATTATCTGTCTCTGTGAATTCAACTATTCTAGGTACCGCATATAAGTGAAATCATACAGCATTTGTCCTTTTGTGACTAGCTTATTTCCATTAGCGTACTGTCCTCAAGGTTCATCCATGTTGTGCATGTGAATTTCCTTTTTTTTTTTTTTTTTTTTTTGAGATGGAGTTTTGCTCTTGTTGCCCAGGCTGGAGTGCAATGGCACAATCTTGGCTCACAGCACCCTCCGCCTCCCAGGTTCAAGCAATTCTCCTGCCTCAGCATCCCGAGTAGCTGGAATACAGGCATGCACCACCACGCCCAGCTAATTTTGTATTTTCAGTAGAGACACAGTTTCTCCATGTTGGTCAGGCTGGTCTCAACCTCCCAACCTCAGGTGATCTGCCTGCCTCAGCCTCCCAAAGTGCTGGGATTACAGGCATGAGCCACCACCTACAGCCTCCTTCCTTTTTTAAGGCTGAGTCATATTCCATTGTATGTATATACCACATTTTGTTTATCCATTCATCTGCAAATGGTCACTTGGGTTGTTTCCACCTTTCAGCTATTGTGAATAATGCTGCTATGAACATGAATGTACACATGTCTCTAAAAGAACCTCTTTGCAGTTCTTTTGGGTGTATGCCCAAAAGAAGAATGGCTGGATCAATGGTGATCGTATATTTAATTTTTTGAGGATGCATCTTCATGTTTTCCACAGCGGCTACACCAGTTTGCATTCCCACCAGCAATATGCAAGGGTTCCAATTTGTCCCCACCCTCACCGGCATTTATTACTTTCTGGGGTTTTTGTTGTTTTTTTGTTTGTTTTGTTTTGTTTTTTAATAGCCATCCTATCCTAATGGATGTGAAAGTGGTATATCATTGATTGCGTTTTGTTTTGTTTTGAAACACAGTCTTGCTCTGTTGCCCAGGCTGGAGTGCAGTGGAGCAATCCAGAAATTCACCTTTCCTGTGAGCTGGACAGAGGAGCTCAGTTTTTTTTTGTTGTTGTTGTTTTTTTTTTAGAGATGGAGTCTTGCTCTGTAGCCCAGGCTGGAGTGCAGTGGAGCAATCTCAGCTCACTGCAACCTCCACCTCCTGAGTTAAAGCAATTCTCCTGCCTCAGCCACCTGAATAGCTGGGATTACAGGCCCCCACCACCACGCCCAACTAATTTTTTTGTATTTTTAGTAGAGATTGGGTTTCACCATGTTGGCCAGGCTGGTCTTGAATGCCTGACATCGTGATCCACCTGCCTTGGACTCCCAAAGTGCTGGGATTACAGGCGTGAGCCACCGCGCCTGGCCCCCAAAATTCACCTTTCTACCTCTCTTTCCCCAGGCCTAGACCAGTGCTTCACATATAATTTCCACATCATTTTTTTTTCTTTTTTTTCCTTGAGATGAAGTCTTGCTGTCTCCCAGGCTGGAGTGCAGTGGCGTGATCTTGGCTCACTACAACCTCCAACTCCTAGGTTCAAGCGATTCTCCTGCCTCAGCCTCTTGAGTAGCTGGGATTACAGGTGTGTGCCATCAAGCCCAGCTAATTTTTGTATTTTAGTGGAGACGGGGCTTCACCATGTTGCCAGGCTGGTCTCAAACTCCTGACCGCAAGTGATCCGCCTGCCTCGACCTCCCAAAGTGCTGGGATTACAGGCTTAAGCCACCGCACCTGGCTACCATTGTGGTTTTGATTCTCATTTTCCTAATGATTAGTAAAGCGTCTTTGTTTTAGAGAACAAAAAAAAGGAAAAATGTAGCACCAAAGATTTAGGTTGGAGGAAGGTCCCAGGAAAATGGAAGCAAATACACAGAATCATACGAGAAGACAAGAAATAATGTAGGAGTGCCGTTCTATAAAAGTACGTCTTCAAAACATTCTTTAAGGACAAACGCAGTATTATCTTGAACAAAACTAAATGAGGAAGGTACCACCGTCCTTAAGGTATAATAATAAACTGAATTGCCATGAGTAAGGTCACAACACACAGAAGCTATATGTGGAAAATCAAGAAATAACTATGGCAACATCTCTCCAATATTAAACAAACAAAAAGCAGCTGGGCGTTGTGGCTCATGCTTGTAATCCTAGCACTTTGAGAGGCCACAGTGGAAGGATGACTTGAGCCCAGAGGTTTGAGACTAGCTTGGGCAACGTAGCAAGACCCTGTCTCTACAAAAAATTAAAAAATTAGCTGGACTTGGCGGTGCACGCTTGTACTCCCAGCTATCCAGGAGGCTGAGATGGAAGGGTCACTTAAACCCCTAAACCCAGGAGGTTGAGGCTACGGTGAGCTATGAGCATGCCACTGCATTCCAGCCTGGGTGACAGAGCAAGACCCTGTCTCAAATAAAAAAAAATTAAATTTATTCATTAACCATTTAAAAAATTCAAAAGAAACTCAATCAGGAGATCATTTTCACAGTGATGAATCAAATTGATAAAAATCTCCTCACAGCCTGCTGGAAGACAGGAACAAAAATTCCTTGTGTCATTTTAAAACGTGTAAACCTTGTGTGTTGTCAGCCCACTTCCCTTGTACAGAAAGTCTACAGGTTTGGTATTAGGCAGGACTCCTCAGGAAAGGGATCAGGATGAGGGATTAGCAATAGGAAATTTGGCATTGGGTAAGGGAATATTCCGGAAAAACGTCAGTGCCTAACTTCCTTCCCCACATGCTCAAGGAGTGTACATCCACAACACAGCCCTAAGCTTTAAGGATGTGAACTCGTTTAACCTATCAGATAGGTAAACACACTTGAAGTCTGCCTTTGAAAACTCATGCTAAAGGGAATTGATTCTGCAAATTATTACTTTTTTTTTTTTTTCGAGACGGAGTCTCGCCCTGTCGCCCAGGCTGGAGTCCAGTGGTGCGATCTCGTCTCACTGCAACCTCCACCTCCCGGGTTCAAGTAATTCTCCTGCCTCAGCCTCCTGAGTAGCTGGGATTATAGGCATGCACCACCACGTCCAGCTAATTTTTGTATTTTTAGTAGAGAAGGGGTTTCACTATGTTGGTCAGGCTGATTTCGAACTCCTGAACTCGTGATCCGCCCACCTTGGCCTCCCCAAGTGCTGGGATTACAGGCATGAGCCATCACACCGGGCCAAATTCATTACTTTTAATGGCAAAAACTGCAATTGCTTTTTCTCCAACCTAAATAAAAAATTCTATATAAAAATTGTGCTCCATGGATTCATTGTGCACGTGTACCCTAAAACCTAAAGTATAATTAAAAAAAAAAAAATTGTGCTCTATTGGGGCTGGGCGCGGTGGCTCACACCTGTAGTCACAGCACTTTGGGAGGCCGAGGTAGGCGGATCACGAGATCAGGAGATCGAGACCATCCTGGCTAACACAGTGAAACCCCAACTCTACTAAAAACACACACAAAAAAAAATTAGCCGGGCATGGTGGCGAGCACCTGTAGTCCCAGCTACGGAGGCTGAGGCAGGAGAATGGCATGAACCCAGGAGGCGGAGCTTGCAGTGAGCCAAGATTGCACCACTGTACTCCAGCCTGGGTGACAGAGCGAGACTCCATCTTAAAAAAAAAAAAAAAAAAAAAATCGTGCTCTATTTACTCTGATGTACACAAAATAAATATTATCTTTTTTTCTTTTCTTTTCTTTTTGATACAGAGTCTCACTCTGTCACCCAGGCTGGAGTGCAGTGGCGCAATCTCGGCTCATTGCACTCTCCATCTCATGGGCTCAAGTGATTTTTCCTGCCTCAGCCTCCCGAGAAGCTGGGATTACAGACGTATGCCACCATGCCTGGCTAATTTTTGTATTTTTAGTAGAGACACGGTTTCACCATGTTGGCCAGGCTGGTCTCGAACTCCTGACGTCAGGTGATCTGCTCGCCTCAGCCCCCATGTGGGGGCTGTAAGATTACAAGCATGAGCCGCCACACCCGGCAACATTATCTTTTATTTTTTGTATTTTTAAGATGTAGTCAGTTTGCAAAATACTATGTCATTTGGCCAGAAAACTAATTCTCATGCTTCTCTCTTCCTTCTCAAATTACATTATTTTCATAACAGGTCAAAAATAGTTTTAAGGGCCAGGCGCGGTGGCTCACGCCTGTAATCCCAGCACTTTGGGAGGCCGAGGTGGGCAGATCACCTGAGGTCAGGAGTTCAAGACCAGCCTGACCAACATGGAGAAACCCCGTCTCTACTAAAAATACAAAAAATTAGCCAGGCATGGTGGCTCATGCCTGTAATCCCAGCTACTCGGAAGGCTGAGGCAGGAGAATCACTCGAACCCGGGAGACAGAGGTTGTGGTGAGCTGAAATCACACCGTTGCACTCCAGCCAGGGCAACAAGAGCAAAACACCGTGTCAAAAAATATAAAATAAAATTAAATTAAATTAAAAAATGGTTTTAAGAATGGTCAGGGGTTGGCATTTCCTTTCTAATAATGGGTAGAAGTTTCTTATGAATCATAATTAGTGATGTTACTTGATCTCAATCTGATGTTAATTCAAAGTTGCCGTGTTCAAGAAGGCAGTGTGCTGGCGTGCAGGGATCACATACCTGTGATTAATCTGGCTGAGTGCTAGGGCTGCAATTGTTTCTTCATGTAGCTGCAGATAAAATAACAGTCTTGGCCGAGCGTGGTGGCTCACGCTTGTAATCCCAGCACTTTGGGAGACCAAGGCGGGTGGATCATGAGGTCAGGAATTGGAGACCTGCCTGGCCAACACAGTGCAACCCCATCTCAATTAAAAATACAACAATTAGCTGGGCATAGTGGCATGTGCCTGCAATCCCAGCTACTCAGGAGGCTGAGGCAGGAGAATCAACTGAACCCAGGAAGCAGAGGTTGCCGTGAGCCAAGATCTCGCCACTGTGCTCCAGCAGCAGCAATAGGACAAGACTCTGTCTCAAAAAAAAAAAAAAAAAAAAAAAAAAAAATCTTTGTCAGTAAAAGAAGCATAACCCCTGAGTGTCTGGACCAGTGGATAATTACATAGGAAGTGATAATGGGAGGTAAGAACTCTTTTGCTCTGTCAGTCAGAAGATCCAATAGAAAATCAAGGAGGACCCAAGAAACTTTGTACTAAAAGGAAAAAAGAAGTCTCTTCTTGGCTGCGCACAGTGGCTTAGGCCCATAATCTCAACACTTTGGGAGGCTGAGGAGGGAGGATCATTTGAGCCCAAGAGTTCAAGACCAGCCTGGACAACATAGGAAGACCCCATCTCTACAAAAAAAAAAAAAAAAAAAAAATACAAAAATTAGATGGGCATGGTGGTGCACACCTGTAGTTCCAGCTACAATTTTTTTGTACTTGGAGGCTGAGATGGGAGGATCCTCTGAGCCCAGGAGTTGGAGACCAGCCTGGGCAACAAAAGGAGACCCCCAGCTCTACAAAATATTAGCTGGGCGTGGTGAGATGCATCTGTAGTCCTAGCTACTTGGGAGCCTGAAGTGGGAGGATCACTTGAGCCCAGGAGGTTGAGGCTGCAGAGGCTCGCACCACTGCACTCCAGCCTGGGTGACAGAGTGAGACCCTGTCTCAAGAAACAAAACAATCAAATCATCAAGTTGTATTACTTAATATATACCAGTTTTATTAGTCAATTACACCTCAATAAAGCTGGGAGGAAAAAATAACTAGTTTAAAAGCTATATCAACTAATGATGGGTAGCAGACAAAAAGCCCCATTAATACAAAATGTAAGGGGAGTTATACCATGATTTTGCCTTTTCTTTTTTTTTTTTTTTCTTTTTGAGACATAGTCTCACCCTGTCACCCAGGCTGGAGTGCAGTGGCATGATCTTGGCTCAATGCAACCTCCACCTCCCGGGTTCAAGCAATTCTCCTCCCTCAGCCTCCCAAGTAGCTGGGAATACAGGTGCACGCCACCGCACCCCGCTAATTTTTGTATTTTTAGTACATGTGGGGTTTCACCATGTTAGCCAGGCTGGGATTTTGCCTTTTCTACATACCGGAATCATGACTATATTCATTACATAGAATTACCCTAATTCAAGAATCTATTTTAAAAACAATATCTGGCCGGGCGTGGTGGCTCACGCCTGGAATCCCAGGACTTTGGGAGGCCGAGGCGGGTGGATCACGAGGTCAGGAGATCGAGATCTTCCTGGCTAACACGGTGAAACCTCGTCTCTACTAAAAATACAAAAAATTAGCCGGGCGTGGTGGCGGGCGCCTGTAGTCCCAGCTACTTGGGAGGCTGAGGCAGGAGAATGGCGTGAACCTGGGAGGCGGAGCTTGCAGTGAGCCGAGATTGCGCCATTGCACTCCAGCCTGGGTGACACAGCAAGACTCCGTCTCAAAAAAAAAAAAAAAAAAAAAAAAAACAATATCTGGCCAGGCACCGTGGCTCACGCCTGTAATCCCAGCACTTTGGGAGGCTAAGGCAGGCGGAGCACTTAAGGCCGGTAGTCTGAGACCAGCCTGGCCAACTGGTAAAACCTCGCCTCTAAATACAAAAAAATTAGCTGGGTGTGGTGACACAAGCCTGTAGTCCTAGCTACTCAGGAGGCTGAGGTAGGAGAATTGCTTGAACCTGGGAGGCAGAGGTTGCAGTAAGCCAAGATGGCGCCACTGTACTCGAGCCTGGGTGACGGAGCAAGACACTGACTCAAAAAATAAAAAATAAAAACAATATCCAATTGCGTTTTGTAACCAACAACATAACGAAGATAGCCAAAGTGTCACCAGTATTAAATAGATTTTCATAAGCACTTGGATATAAGATGGCCCACTCCAAAATCAACTCATAATGGATTACAGAGATACACAAGGTCACCCCAAAACAAAGATTCTCAAATTTTTTGTACATTAAATTCAACTGGCATGTTGGCTTAAAATTCACATTGGGATTCCCAGCCCCCAGCCCCGGAGACATTCAGATCAACAGAAATGAGATCCAGGAATCTGCTTTTTTTTTTAAGACAAATTTTCGCTCTTTTTGCCCAGGCTGGAGTGCAATGGCGTGATCTTGGCTCACCACAACCTCCACCTCCAAGGTTCAAGCGATTCTTCTGTCTCAGGCTCCCAAGTAGCTGGGATTACAAGCATGCACCACCATGCCTGGCTAATTTTGTATTTTTAGTAGAGACGGGGTTTCTCCATGTTGGTCAGGCTGGTCTCGAACTCCCCACCTCAGGTGATCCACCTGCCTCGGCTTCCCAAAGTGCTGGGATTACAGGCGTGAGCCATCGCACCCGGCCTGCATTTTTAACCAACACACATACACAAGCACATGTGATTCTGCTGCATGTGTTCAAAAGCTCACCCTTTGAGAAACACTGCCCTAAAATGATGGGATGATTTCCAGACCTCCAAGCTTTAATTAACCAGACCGTCTGCATTCATAAGCCTGTGGTGAGTCATAGAAACCTTTTTTTAAAAAGTAGAATGTCAGAGGCAAATGTTGGCAGTGGCCCCTCAGCCCAGGCCAAGGGAGGAAGAGTCATGATCTAGTCTAACAACAACTCACTCTGCCTAGGCAAGATGGCCGGGATCTTCCGCTGTGCAGGTGGACATAGCAGATCATCTTACTCTGGCGTCATTAAACATTTGTATTAGAAAACCAACTCCCTAGTTCTGATTTCTGAGGTCCCTAAGCAGCTTCTTCTTATAGAATTTGACTTCCCATGTAGCCTGCCTTTGCTGTTGGTCAAAGGTTGCCAGTATTCGGTCCTCCTCGGCCCTTTTAATCATGAGAAATTGGCAGGCACTTTGGTTTATCCATCATTCCCTGTGTTTGGTTCATATGACTCCAGCCATGAGAAACACTCCACTCTCCACAACCCATGGGTTGATAAATGAGGATTTTGTGCCTCTGAGGCAAAGGACCACACTCTTGACGTTTAAAAAAAAAAAAAAATTCTCCAAGGAGATGATATTATAAATTCATAGACTGCCTGACAACACCCACTGAAGACCCTCCTGTTGGAACCTCCTCACCAAGAAGTTGTTGTGATTTTTTTTTTTTTTTTTTGAGACAGAGTTTTCTCTTGTTGCCCAGCCTGGAGTGCAATGGTGCAATCTCATCTCATTGCAGCCTCCGCCTCCAGGGTTCAAGCAGTTCTCCTGCCTCAGCCTCCCAAGTAGCTGGGATTACAGCCGCCCATCAGCATGCCCAGCTAATTTTTGTATTTTTTTTTTTTTAGTAGAGATGAGGTTTCACCATTTTGGCCAGACTGGTCTCAAACTCCTGACCTCAAGAGATCCACCTGCCTCAGCCTCCCAAAGTGCTGGGATTACAGGTGTGAGCCACTGCACCTGGCTGATTTTTTTTTTTTTTTTTAAATACAAAGTCTCACTCTGTCCATCAGGCTGGAGTGCAGTGGCGTGTTCTCAGCTCACTGCAGCCTCAACCTCCTGGGCTCACGTGATTCTCCCACCTCGCCCTCCAAAGTAGGTGGGACTACAGGTGCTTACCACAGCACCTGGCTAATGATTAAATTTTTGGTAGAGATGCAGTCTCGCTATGTTGTCCAGGCTGGTCTCAGACTCCTGGCTTTAAGTGTTCCTCCTGCCTCTGTTGAGAGCAATTGAATCCATTCTTGGTAAAAGGTCTCCATGTCATTTACAATAACCTGTCATCAAGGACCCAAAGCTGGTGCTGATATGAGTCTCCTGTCGCCTCTCATCAGAGGCCGATTAAGGGACAGGCTAGACAGAAAGATGAGAGAAGGACAAATGTCAGGCTCTCACTTCAGCCCCTCTCCTCATTCAGGAACAGATGGAGCCCATGCCAGTGTGACCCAGGGCAGAGGTCAGGCTGCTGTTCTGTTTCGTGTGTCGCTGGTCTCCTGTGCCCCCTAGGGCTGGTGGAGCCTCAACGTCCTCCAACTCAGACATCTTCTCTGCTGTTCGTTCCGTAGCCAGCTACATACCTCCTCCATGCGGGTGCACCTCCCTAGTGGCTGCATTTGCCCGGGGGACCAGCAAGCTGTCACATGCTAAGGCAAAGAGGAGGAAGAAACAATCCTTTGTTAGTAGCAAAACATTACTTCTGTCTTCAGAGGACCATGACACCTTCTGTCTAGGATCTTCGCACCTCCCCCACTCATGCCCCAAGTCCAATATTGTGGGGTGACCCAGCCCCACCCCCTGTGCACCACACTCAGTGCAGCTTGATGTTCAGCTTTGTGTAGCCCTGGCATCCTGTGCTCCCAGGCTGACTGGAGCCTTGATATCCTCCAACTCAGACATACCAAGGCCACGTATATGTGGAGAGATTTCAGGGCATTATCTACCGAGAACACTGATGACTTGAGGCAGTGCCAGAGCCCTTCTGCAACTGAATACTTCACATTCCCACCCCGTGACTCAGGCTGACTCACCAGGATGCCCTTCCCCTTTGTCTTTTTTTTTTTTTTTCACTTTTATTTTAGGTTCAGGGGTACAAGTGCAGGTTTGTGACATAGGTAAACTCCTTGTCATGGGGGTTTGTTATACAGATTATTTCATCACCCCCGTATCGAGCCTAGTACCCATTAGTTATTTTTCCTGATCCTCTCCCTCCTCCCACCCTCCACCCTCCCGTAGGCCCCAGTGTCTGTTGTTCCCCTCTAGGTGTCCATGTGTTCCTGTCATTTAGCTCCCACCTACATATGAAAACGTGGTATTTGGGTTTCTGTTTCTGTGTTAGTTCGCTAAGGATAATGGCCTTCAGCTCCATCCGTGTTCCTGCAAAGGACATGATCTCACTCTTTTTTATGGCTGCATAATATTCCATGGTGTATATGGACTACATTTTCTTTATTCAGTCTACCATTGATGGTGCCCTCCTCTGACTGGGATCCAGCTGGAGACTAAAAAGGGGCTTCCTGTTTGATTTACACCCTTTTGCATTCTTTTCACCTCCAATCACCAAGGAGTGAACAGCAAAAAGAAGATGTCTGAGCAGCTATTAAGTCTCCAACCAGCAGGGGGGTGCAGGAGGCCAGGGATACATGAAACGAAACATCAGGCTGCACCAGGTGCGGTGCACAGGGGCAGGGTGGGGTATGTTCCTTACTTTCTCCCTACTTTCCCAACAGCCTTCTGGCTCCAGGTTGGCTTAAAGGCCCTCAGAATCTGACCCTTCTCTTCAGGCCTCAATTTTGTTTCTTCTCCTATTCCTACTTCCCTTCCTTTTCTCAAATCCACAGACATCTCTGGTAATCATGGTAGCCAACACCTTACAACACTTACTATGTATCTGGCATTCTTTCAAGGGTTTTGTGTGTATTAACATGTTGAATGTTCACACTCACCCTTGGAGGTCACTCACTATCATACTCTCCATAATAAAACTGACAAAGATGTGTTCAGAGTCTTGCCCAAGTCCATCCAGCCTCTTACTCTCAATGAGACAACAGAAAAGCTTCCTTATTCAAATAAACAACTAACATTGATCATAGAAGTGAAAGACCTACCTCATAACTTATCATGGTTCTTCGTATTTTTTTTTTTTAAGAGAAGAGGTCTCACTCTTTTGCCCAGGCTGGAGTGCAGTGGTGCAATCACAGCTCACCACAGCCTCTAACTCCTGGCCTCAAGCAATCCTCCCACCTCAGCCTCCCAAGTAGCTGGGATTACAGGCATGTGCCTCCACACCCAACACTTGTAATGATTCTAATCTGCAACTCATAGGTTTGGTCTCTGTGTAAGTCATTTTGAATTTTTTTGAGAGCCAGGTAAAGTGAAAAGTGTACACGGGCTTTGAAGTTAAAATCCCTGTTAAACCACTTGCTAGTTATGTGACCATGGACAAGTTATTTGGCCACTCTGAGCTTCCATGTTTTTGGTAGATTTGGTTTGGTTTGGTTGTTGTTGTTTTGTTTTGTTTTGAGAAGGGTCTCTCTGTCACCTCGTCTGGAGTGCAGTGGTGTGATTTTGGCTCACTGCGACCTCTACCTCCGGGGCTCAAGCAATCCTCCCACCACAGCTTCCTGAGTGGCTGGGACTACAGGCGCGTGTCATCACACCTGGCTAATAGAAATGGGTTTCACTATGTTGCCCAAGCTAGTCTCGAACTCCTGGGCTCAAGCGATCTATCTGCCTCAGCCTTTCAAAGTGCTGGGATTACAGGCACATGCCATCATCCCGGCTGAACTTCCATGTTTTTATTTTATTTATTTTTTTTTATTTAATTTTTTTTTTTTTTTTTTGAGATGGAGTTTCACTCTTGTCGCCCAGGTTGGAGTGCAGTGGCGCCATCTCAGCTCACTGCCACCTCTGCCTCCGAGGTTCAAGCAATTCTCCTGCCTCAGCCTCCCAAGTAGCTGGGATTACAGATGCCCGCCACCACACCCAGCTAATTTTTTGTATTTTCAGTAGAGATGGGGTTTCACCGTGTTGGCCAGGCATGATCTCGAACTCCTGGCCTCAAGCAATCTGCCTGCCTCGGCCTCCCAAAGTGCTGGGGTTACAGGCATGAGCCACTGCGCCTGGCTGCTTCCATGTTTTTAATCTATACAATGGGGAGAAGATGATAATACCTTCCTCACTCAGGTATTGTAACTTAAAAAGATACTGTGCATGAAGCACTTAGTGCAGTACCTGGCACATAGAAGACTCTCAGTAAATGAGTTTTTTCCATACATTCCCCAGAAAATCTCATATAATTGCTTTATCCTTTAAACAGACAGCACACTGTGCCTCCCAAATGCTACTAATCATATAATCTACTTTTTAGGTCATTTATACTCCTGGTTTATCTGACCCCTGACATACTCCCGAAAGGCAAGAAATGTGTTATTCATCTCTGATCCTTTTTTTTTTTTTTTTTTTTTGAGACAGGGTCTCTCTGTTGCCCAGGCTGAAATGCAGTGGTACGACCTCGGCTCATTGCAACTTCTGCCTCCCATGCTCAGGCGATCTTTCCACCTCAGCCTCCCGAGTAGCTGGGATTACAAGCATGCACCGCCATGTCTGGCTAATTTTTTAAGTTTTATAGAGACGGAGTTTCACCATGACATCCAGGCTGATCTCAAACTCCTAGATTCAAGCAATCCACCTGCCAAGGCCCCCCAGAGTCCTGGGATTACAGGCATGAGCCATTGCGCCCAGCCCCTCTGATCCTTTAAGGACCCCCAAGATACAACAGTCAATGAAAAGCTCAAATAGCAAGGTAAAAAAAAAAAAAAAATAGATATAGAGAAATACCATTTATTCGTGTTTTAAATAAAACACACAAATATGCACGTATATATGCATTCAAAATTTTTGGAAGAATAAATAAGATTTTTTTTACCATGTCAGGTATTAATTTTACAATTAAAAAGAAGGAGAAAGAATGTTATATGCATGATGATATGTAAATGTTTAGATCAGTCAGCTGAAAAGATCAGTCAGCTGAAATATTTTACCTTTTGGAGATTCTGAAAATCTGGGAATTCTGAGGTTCTGAATGGAGAATCACTGCATCTCAGTTCTGAAATTCTGAGAATCTTCAAATCTAATCCATCTGATCAGGGCACAGAAAGCATGGCTGGATGTGACTCCAACCAGGAGCTGCAGCCTAGACCACTGGAATGAGCCCTGTTTGGAGAAAGAGTGTTTTTAGCAGAAGGATACTCAGAAAAATGGGAGCTCCAAAGAGCTTGTGAAGAAACCATAAGCATACTGGTTTCTGGAGAGCTGGATTCCATTTGCAGGGAAGGAGCAATTCACCAGATTTACCATCATCCCAATGGAACATTATTTATGACTATCCAAATCCCTTTGCTCTAATTCCATGCTTACCACATACATGACTTAGGGTAAGTTATGCTGGCTGTTATAATGGATAACTCCGAAATACACTGGCTTAAAGCCATAAAAGTTTATGTCTCTGTCACATCACATTCCAATGAGAATTGGGCCAGGAGTAGGCTGTACTCCACAAAGTCATTCAGGGACTGAGGACCATTTAATACCGTAGCACCACCCTCCCCAGGGTCCTTGAAGTACTGTCCATTGAGCTGATGGATGGGGGAATGAGCAATGGTAGAGAAAGCACACCCACTCCTAAGACTCTTGGCCCAGAGGTAACACACATCACTTTGGCTCATATTCCAATGGAGAGAACTCCTCATATGGCCCCATCTAGATGACAGTAGGGAGCAAGGGGCAGGCAACGTTGTCTAGCAGTACGCCAAGGAAGAGGACGACGACATGAAGATAGGTGAGTATCAACAGTTACTCTCACACCAAGTAATATTCTAATTATTATTTATTATTTATTTAACTTTTTTAGAGGCAGAGTCTTGCTCTGTCACCCAGGCTGGAGTGCAGTGATGCAATCATAGCTCACTGCAACCTCGAACTCCTGGGCTCAAACGATCTTCCCTCCTCAGCCTTCCGAGTAGCCAGAACCACAGGCACACACCACCACACCTGGCTAATTTTTTTATTTTTGTGTGTGGAAATGGGGACTTGCTATGTCGTCCAGATTGGTCTCAAATTCCTGGGCTCAAGTGATCCTTCCGCCTCAGCCTCCCAGCGTGTGGGGATTACAGGTGTGAGCCACTGCATTTACTTTTTGATTATTGATTCAGGCTGACTAGTATACTAAATCTAGAAAGAGGAAGACACGAACAAGGTATGTGAGCATCCCCATCACTACAGAGCTATGTCTCCTATCCTAAGCTGACAAATCATCTTTCTAGTTCATACATCTCTTGGGTGTGACTTTACTTTTATCGCAGGTTATCCCTGAAGAACATATTCAACACTGGGTATGCTAATATGGTAAAGGTTCCTTATTTTGTAAACCTAGGAATAGAACTGTGGGCCATGCTGACCTCAACAGGACACTGCAAACCTATGAGGTCTTTTCTAACTGGCCAGATAGGCAACCTCTAAAATATCTCCACCTCTTCTCTCTAAAACTTCAGCCAGGCCAGTCTCAGTGGCTCACACATGTAATCCTAGCACTTTGGGAGGCCAAGGTGGGTGGATCACCTGAGGTCAGGAGTTTGAGAACAGCCCGGCCAACATGGTAAAACCCCGTCTCTACTAAAAATACAAAAATTAGCCAGGTGTAGTGGCACACACCCGTAATCCCAGCTACTTGGGAGGCTGAGGGAGGAGAATCGCTTGAACCCAGGAGGCGGAGTTTGCAGCGAACTGAGATTGCACCATTGCACTCCAGCCTGGGCGACAAGAGTGAAACTACATCTCAATAAAATAAATAAATAAAAATAAAAAATAAAACTTCGGCCATTATAAGAACTGTCAGCTTCTACTTATGGAAAAGTATAATTTGGGGTTTACCTAGACAGGGAAATAATTTTTCAAATTTAAGTTACTTGTGGCCAGGTGCAGTGGCTCACGCCTGTAATCCCAGCACTTTGGGAGGCCGAGGCAGGTGGATCACGAGGTCAGGAGATCGAGACCATCCTAGCTAACAAGGTGAAACACCGTCTCTACTAAAAATACAGAAAATTAGCTGGGCATGGTAGCGGGCACCTGTAGTCCCAGCTACTCGGGAGGCTGAGGCAGGAGAATGGCATGAACTTGGGAGGCGGAACTTTCAGTGAGCCGAGATTACATCACTGCACTCTAGCCTGGGTGACAGACTGAGACTTGGTCTCAAAAAAAAAAAGTTACTTGTTAGTGGTCAGGCACAGTGATGCACACCTGTAACCCTAGCACTTTGGGAGGCTGAGGCATAAGAATGGCTTGAGCCCAGGAGTTCAAGACCAGCCTGGGCAACATAGCGAGACCTTGTCTCTACAAAAAATTAAAAAATTTGCCAGGCATGGTGGCACATGCCTGTAGTCCCAGCTACTAGGGAGGCTAAGGTGGGAGGATCACTTGAGCCCAGGAGCTTGAGGCTACTGTGAGCTATGGCCATGCCTCTGCACTCCAGCCCTGGGAGACAGAGCAAGTCCCTGTCTCAAAATGATAAATAACTAACTAAACAGGCTAGGCGCAGTGACTCATGCCTGTAATCCCAGTACTTTGGGAGGCCAAGGTAGGTGGATCACTTGAGGTCAGGAGTTTAAGACCAGCCTGACCAACATGGTGAAACCTCATCTCTAATAAAAACACAAAAATTAGCCAGGTATGGTGGTGTGCGCCTGTAATCCCAGCTACTTGGGAGGCTGAGGCAGGGGAATCTCTTGAACCAGGGAGGTAGAGGTTGCAGTGAGCTGAGGTGACAGAGCGAGACTCTGTCTCAAATAATAATAGTAATTAATAAATAAATTACTTGTTAGTGATCAAGGATCAGACAGAGGGTGAGGTCTTTACATGGGCTGAATACATTTCTTTCATTTGTCTGCCATGGCAAATTACCACAAACTTGGTGCATAAAACATCAGAAATGTATTCCCTTACAGTTCTGGAGGCCAGAAATCTGAAAATAAGGTGTCAGCAAGGCTTGCTTCTTCCAGCATCTAGTGGTCCCAGGCACTCCTTGGCATGAGGCTGCATCACTCCAGTCTCTGCTGCCATCTTCACGTGGACTTCTCCCTTGTGTCTCTCTGTATTCCCCTTTGCTGCCTCATATAGAAACTCACCATTGGCTTTAGGGTCCACCCTAACCCAGGATGATCCCATCTTGAGATTCTTACCTTAATTATATCTGCAAAGGCCATTATTCCAACTAAGATCACATTCAGAAGTTCCAGGTAGACATAATCTTTGGGAAGCAGCAGAGACTATGCAATCTACCATATCAAGTAGAAAAGCTTCCTGCTCAAGCTCGTGTCGCATTCAGACAGGCCCTTAGCAAATGCTGACTGCGTAACCCTGGGTGCCTAGCTTCAATGGTGCCACATGGGGCTGATGCTAGGAGCAGTAGCTAAGGTTTGCAAGCAGTCCTGCCAGAACACAGGGTACACTGAGGATCAGAAGTGCTTGTCTTAGCTGGATGTGGTGGCTCACACCTGTCATCCCAGTGCTTTGGGAGGCCAAGGTGGAAGGACTGCTTGAGGCCAAGAGTTCAAGACAAGAAGTCAAGATAAGACTGGGCAACATAGTGGGACCCTGTCTCAAAAAAATAAAAAAGAAAGTGAGAAAGAAGAAAGAAGGAAGGAGGGAAGGAAGGAAGGAGAGAGAGAGGGAGAAAGAAAGAGAAAGAAAGAAAAGAAAGAAAGAAAGGAAAGGAAGGAAAGAAAGAAAGAAAGAAAGAGAAAGAGAGAGAGAGAAAAGAGAAAGAGAGAAAGAAAAAAGAGAAAGAGAGAAAGAAAGAAAAAGAAAGGAAGGAAGGAAGGAAGGAAAGAAAGGAGGGAGGCAGGGAGGGAGAGAGAGAGAAAGAAAGAAAAAGAAAGGAAGAAAAGAAAGAAAAAGAAGGAAGGAAGGAAGGAAGGAAGGAAGGAAGGAAGGAAGGAAGGTGGGAGGTAGGGAGAGAGAGAAAGGAAGAAAGAGAGAGTGAAGAAGGAAGGAAGAAAAGAAAGAAAGAGAGAGAGAAAGAAGAAAAAGAAAGAAAGAAAGAAGAAAGAAAGAAAGAAAGAAAGAAAGAAAGAAAGAAAGAAAGAAAGAGAGAAAGGTTAGCCAGGCATAGTGATAAGCATAGTTCTAGCTACCCAGGAGGATTGCTTGAACCCAGGAGTTCAAGGCTGCAGTGAGCTGTGATCATGCCACTGCGCTCCAGCCTGGGCAACATAGCAAGACCCTGTCTTTAAAAAAGGAAAGAAGGAAGAAAGAAGTGCTTTTCTTTACATTCTAAATACTAAAATTATTTTTCAGTCTCTCAAACTTAAAAGGCTGCCCTGAGCTTCTTAAACTTTGCTATGGTGTCAAATCCCAGCAGTGTATATGGCAACCAACCTTTTGGTAATTGAGAGCTTCCATGTTCACTTAGGGCAGGAGACACTGACACTGAGGCTTTGAACAAGAGCGGGAGCCCTGCGTCAGATTGCACTCAGGAATCCTGGTTGGTAAGGAAAACAGTGCAATGGCTAGGCAGGTAGCTAGGAGGACAAGAGGACAGCCCCAATAAATTGGATGGCAATCCATGAGCTGAGATTTTGGGGTCTCTTGATGCAAGCTGAAAGGACCCCTACCTATTCAGACATTGTATGATCAGCCTATGCAATGTAGCTTTCCACATCTGAATGTTCTTCTCGTCCTATTTTGCTGTTATCACACCATCAAAAATAAAGAAAGGGCCAGAAGCCTACCTGATACTCACAATTATTGGAAGTAGGAAGGAAGAAGGCAAACAGAAAAAGCTTAATGGAATGTGGCACTTCTAATTGGATCGTATTGCGTTTTTGTGCCCTCCTTTACCATGTAAGTCTAGACACTGCGATATATATGCAGAGAGGAAAAGAGCAACATCCATCTCAACAGCCAATGAATTCATGCCTTCTCCCCACTCCCTGTCACTAAAGCTTTTGCATTCCTAAATTTATCGAACTCCCTCCAGCCTAAAGAAAAGTTTTTCTGGCTGGGCGCGGTGGCTCATGCCTGTAATCCCAGCACTTTGGGAGGCCGAGGCAGGCAGATCACCTGAGGTCGGGAGTTCGGGATCAGCCTGACCAACATGAAGAAACCCCATCTCTACTAAAAATACAAAGTTAGCCGGGCATGGTGGCTCATGCCTGTAATCCCAACTACTCAGGAAGGCTGAGGCAGGAGAATCGCTTGAACCTGGGAAGCAGAGGTTGCGGTGAGCCAAGATCGTGCTATTGTACTCCAGCCTGGGCAACAAGAGCGAAACTCCGTCTCAAAAAAAAGAAAAGTTTTTGTAACCATTCTTAGAGAGGCTTTCTACCTAAGAACCTTAATACCTACCACACAGAGCACCTCATTTCATTCTCATGTCATTCTAAAAGCAGAGCAAGTTATGATCATCCCTATTTGTCAGATAGAAAAATGATGGCATGCATTGGGGCTGGGCGGGGGGAGGGGAGCAGGGAAATACCAGCCTATAGAGGACTTAAGTGACCTGCCCATACAATATGGTCAGAAACAGAAAGAGAACTCACAACCTGTTCTCTGGGCCAAACTAAAATGCTTGCTGAAAGATCTGACGCACACACCAAAATAAGTTAAAAGGTACCATAACAAAGAAATCAGACAAATCCAGGGCGTATTCATTTGTTAGGACAAATGAACTGGTGTTACCAACAAATCAATAGAAGTAGGGAATGGGGGACCATCACTGACATAGAAAAAAAAGACACTTAAGAGACCTAAAAATCAAACACAATGTAGGAAACTTGTCTGGATACTAATTTAAAAAAAAAAAAAAGTGTAAAAATACATTTAAGCCAGGCACAGTGGCACACACCAGTACTCCCAGCTACTTGGAAGGCCTTGCAAGGCAGGAGGATTGCTTGGGTCCAGGTGTTCAAGCCTGCAGTGAGCTACGATTGCACCTGTGAATAGCCACTGCACTCCAATCTGGGCAACACAGCGAGCTCCTGTCTCTAAAAAATAATAATATATTTTAGGTTTGGGAGGCCGAGGCGGGCAGATCACAAGGTCAGGAGATCAAGACCATCCTGGCAAACATGGTGAAACCCTGTCTCTACTAAAAATACAAAAATAAGCTGCACGTGGTGGAACATGCCTGTAATCCCAGTTACTCGGGAGGCTGAGGCAGGGAGAATCGCTTCAACTCAGGAGGCAGAGGTCGCAGTGAGCCAAGATCGTGCCTTTGCACTCCAGCCTGGGCAACAGAGTGAGACTCCGTCTCAAAATAATAATAATAATAATAATAATAATATATTTTAGGAATAATCAGAAAAATGTTCCCACTGTGGAGGAGCACAAAGTTATCTGCTAGGGGGAGTAAAATGAGGAATCACAAAGAGGAAAGAGGTAAGAGCAGTTTACAGTCAGGAGAGTGATGTAACTGAGGTGGTAAAATGCAGTCTTGGCCAGGCGCGGTGGCTCACATCTGTAATCCCAGCACTTTGGGAGGCCGAGGCGAGTGGATCACCTGAGGTCAGGAGTTCGAGACCAGCCTGGCCAAAAAGGTGAAATCCCATCTCTACTAAAAATACAAAAAATTATCTGGGCGTGGTGGCACGTGCCTGTAATCCCAGCTACTTGGGAGGCTGAGGCAGGAGAATTGCTTGAACTGAGGAAGTGGAGATTGCAGTGAGCCGAGATCACACCATCGCATTCCAACCTAAGTGACAGAGCGAGACTCTGTCAAAACAAAACAAAACAAAACAAAAAAATATGCATTCTTCATCATGGTGGTGTGGCTCCCTCAGCCTAGCACGTCTACCTTGCCTCCCTTGGTCAAGCCCTTGTCCCAAGGGCAGCCTATTCAGACTTTACAGTGTGTATTAAATGTCCCTGGGTGGAGAAGGCATAGAGTCAGTAAAGAGCTGGGATTTTTTTTTTTTTTTAAGCCTCAAGTGACCCTCCCACCTCAGACTCCTGAGTAGCTGGGACTAAATGCGTGCACCACCATGCCTGGCTGGTTTTTTTGTTTGTTTGATTTTGGTTTTTTTAAGTTTTTGTAGAGCTGGGATCTCACTATGTTGCCCAAGCTGGTCTTGAAATCCCGGTCTCAAATGATCTTCCCACCTCAGCCTCTTCAAGTCTGGGGATTACAAGTCTGAGTCACCACACCCAGTCAAGGTCTGGGTTTTGCAGCAACCACAGAGACACCACCTCTATGGTGCTATAGGGAGAAGTCACTGGGGTACACAGCCAGAGGCAGCTACTTTCATTCGTCTTCAAAAATAATACTCTAGCTGCCAGTGAGAGGGGAATAAAAAGAGAGCAAAGCCTGGAAGTCAGAGGTTAGAGGCTGACAATGTTGCAGGCATTTTTCCTGGTCAAAAGAAAGGAGAAAAAAAGTAGGTTTACAGGTGGATACTAAAGCCAATATTGGACGAACAGTACCAAAGGAAGCAAGAGAAGGAGGGAGTGCCTACGCTACCTTAAGGTGCTGGACTTGCACGATTATGTGCTCCAGACAATGGTGTATACATGTAGTGCTTTAGCCTCTGTGTGGGTGAGGAAATGATAGCTGCTATAACAAAGAGAACCAAAAATTCAATGGCTCAAACAAGATAAAAGTTTATGTCTTACTCATCTAACAGTCCAGTTTAAGAATTCCAGGTGGGTTTGTCCCCAATCCAGGGTGGCAGATGGCAGTCCTTCCACACATGACTTCCAAGGATGTCCAAGTTGTGGCCAAGCCAGACTGCAAGGATAGGGGCAAGAGTTGAGTTCAGGGCTAGAGACTTTCTCTTAAACAAGTATACGGGAAGTTGCTCCCAACATTTCTGTTCATACTCCATCTGTGAGAGCTGGGTTGCATAACCACAGTTTGCTGCAAAGTGGGACATGAGCCAGGGGAATGTAGCCCCTGGAAATGCAGCCAAAATCCGCAGTAGTGTTCTAATACTGAGGAAGAATGGGAGGATAGAGTTTGGTGGACAGATAGCAGACTCCACCGTCATTTTTCTTCACCTGGTCAATGCCTTTATGGATATGTTAGTCCGTTTTGCATTGCTATAAAGGAATATCTGAGACTAGGTAATTTATAAAGAAAACGAGGTTTGTTTTTTATTTATTTTTTATTTTTTTGAGACAGAGTCTCACTCTTCACCCAGGCTGGATTGCAGTGGCATGATCTCGGGTCACTGCAACCTCCGCCTCCCAGGTACAAGCGATTCTCCTGCCTCGGCTTCCCAACTAGCTGAGATTACAGGTGCCCGCCACCACGCCCAGCTAATGTTTGTATTTTTAGTGCAGACGGGGTTTCACCACGTTGGCCAGGCTGGTCTCAAACTCCCGACCTTCAGTGATCCGCCCACCTCGGCCTTCCGAAGTGCTGAGATTACAGGCGTGAGCCACCACGTCCGGCCCAGAAAAGGGGTTTATTTGGCTGACAGTTCTGCAGGATGTACAAGCATGGCACCAGCGTCTGTTTGGCTTCTGGTAAGGGGTCAGGCTGCTTATAATCATGGAGGACGGTGACCGGGGAGCTGGCACGTCACATGGCAAGAGCAGAAGCAAGAGAGAGGGGGAGGAGGTGCCAGACCCAAACAACCAGATCTGGCATGAAATCATGACTGTGGTGAGGGCACCAAGCCATTCAAGAGGGATCCACCCCCAGGATCCCTCTTGACACCTCCCACTAAGTCCGACTTCCAACACTGGGGCTCACATTTCAACATGAGATGTGGAGGGGAGAAATATCCAAACTGTATCGATGGATAACATCTGACTCTTTTGTTTGTTTGTTTGTTTGTTTTTTGGCTAAAGAAAGTGCCCAGTTTATTGCTAGACCAGACAAGTGTTTATTCCAAATCGTGATCAAGATGGAATAATTAAGTACTTTCCTTATATAATGAAAATTACCATTATCCTGTTAGTGTAATCAGTTTTCTGAGTTTATTGATACTGCATTAATATTAAAATAGGCTGGGCGTGGTAGTGGCTCACGCCTGTAATCCCAGCACTTTGGAAGTCTGAGGCAGATCACTTGAAGTCAGGAGTTCGAGCCTAGCCTGGGCTACATGACGAAACTGCATCTGTACTAAAAATACAAAAATTAGCCAGGCATGGTGACACACGCATGTAGTCCAATCTACTCGGGAGGCTGAGGAAGGAGAATCGCTTGAACCAGGGAGGCAGAGGTTACAGTGAGTTGAGATCGTGCCACTGCATTCCAGCCTGGGTAACAGAGGGAGACTCCATCTCAAAAAAAAAAAAATTAAATTAGAATAAACAGATGTTAATAGGCAGCATGCATATTTGATGTGCCTTTATTTTTCTTCTGCTTTAGGATAGTACTTCATTCTTAAGTGTGTGAGTAAAGGAAGCAAAATAGTAGTAAGCTACATTGATGGTATGTAAAAGAAATATAGGAAAGGTTTACATTTCATTTGTTAGATTCCTGCCAAGTATTTTAAGTGGTAGGGTATATAAAAATAATATTTTAGATTATCAAAACACCTTGATATTGGCTCATTTAATTACACTGTAAATTTTTCTCTGAAGCCAAGTATGGTATTTTATATTTTCTAACAATAATCCTATTCTTCCCTTTTCCTCATATTTTTCTTTGATATTTTCCTGATGTGTTATAAAATTATTTTGAAGTATAAGACTGGTTTGTAAAAATGCCTATATATTGTGTGAGATTATCATTATCATTTTTTTCTCCACTACCTTCTCATCAAATAAAGAAAGGCAAGAGTGATATAACAGTTGCCAGAGAAACAAAAGGCATCCCAGTTATTTCTGTGCTGGGATGGCTTTTGGCTTGCCGTTGCTGAAAAGCAAACAAGATATAGCCAAGAAATTGTGCCGTCGTTGCCTGGTTGGAAGGAAAGTTAGGGGTGCATATTCGGTTCAAGATGACCTTCAGGGAGGACCCAATGTCAGTGTCCTGCCAAGTCACACACAAGGAGAGAAAATCTATAATGACAGTTCAAATCTTTCTTCCCCCAGCAAATTGTGTCAGCCCTGTTATAAACAGTAACAACAGCACAGGAAATATCTGACCCTTTTGCCATTGGTTAAGAGTTATTGCTAGCTCCCACTTGGCTAATAGCTTGAGTCTCTGAAAAACAAGGAATATTTCAGAAACCTCATTATGAGGAAGAGATACCTGCAATTTCCAGGTAAATGAAGCAAGCCTTGTACATGCCCAAATGCGACCAGGCCTCTGTTACATGAACCCTGGCAAGTTAAACAGGCTATGTCTTCTTGTTTGAAGCAGCTAAGAATGTCCCGAGCTCACTGCAATGCTAGGAGGCCCCGGCACTGACTCTTGAGAAAACGTTTGAGACTAAACATGAAAGTTGCTCCCTAACCCGCAGTGTTATCATTGCAGTTGTTAACAAGATAAAGTAAATAAACCTAAACTCTCAGTGAACTTATTTCTCAGTTTATTGAATTGAATTTCCTGACATGCTGCGCTGGGTGCCCGGAATACAAAGATGCACAAAGCCTGGTTCTGTGAGAGAGATGGTTATGGAGACAGACGATGACGGCAACTGAGAAACAGCAAAGGCAGACCCCAATCCCAAAGGAAGAGCAAACATATCTCCCTGGAGATCAGGGAGGGCTCACAGCCAGGGATGCTTCGGATCAGGCAGACAAGAGGCATGCCTGTGTTTAACTCAGAAAACAATGAAAAGTTTGCTGGCCAGGCTTGGTGACTCACGCCTGTAATCCCAGCACTTTGGGAGGCCAAGGCAGGCAGATCACAAGGTCAGGAGTTCCAGACCAGCCTGGCCAATATGGTGAAACCCCATCTCTACTAAAAATACAAAAATTAGCTGGGCATGGTGGCAGGCGCCTGCAGTCCCAGCTACTCGGGAGGCTGAGGCAGGAGAATTGCTTGAACCCAGGAGGCGGAGGTTGCAGTCAACCAAGACTGTGCCATTGCACTCCAGCCTGGGTGACAGAGCAAGGCTCTGCCTCAAAAAAAATAAATAAATAAAAAAGAACAGTTTGCATATGACTTGTGGGATAACCTCTTCTGGGGGGCAGCAGTTTCATTGGAAAGTTAAATAATAGTTATAATGACTACCATTTTGTTGCGGGAAGTCAAGGACCCCAAACGGAGGGACAGGCTGGAGCCGTGGCAGAGGAACATAAATTGTGAAGATTTCATTTTAATATGGACATTTATCAGTTCCCAAATAGTACTTTTATAATTTCTTATGCCTGCCTTACTTTAATCTCTTAATCCTGTTATCTCGGTAAGCTGAGGATGTACGTCACCTCAGGACCACTGTGATAATTGTGTTAACTGTACAAATTGATTGTAAGACATGTGTGTTTGAACAATATGAAATCAGTGCACCTTGAAAAAGAACAGAATAACAGCGATTTTTAGGGAACAATGGAAGACAATCATAAGGTCTGACTGCCTGTGGGGTTGGGCAAAAAGAGCCATATTTTTCTTCTTGCAGAGAGCTTATAAATGGACGTGCAAGTAGGGAAGATATCACTAAATTCTTTCCCTAGCAAGGAATATTAATATTAATACCCTGGGGAAGGAATACATTCCTGGGGGGAAGTCTATAAATGACTACTCTGGGAATGTCTGTCCTATGCTGTTGAGGTAAGGACTAAGATACGCCGTGGTCTTCTGCAGGCTTACTAGGGTGGGGAAAAACCCAGCCCTGGTAAATTTGTGGTCAGACTGGTTCTCTGCTCTTGAACCCTATTTTCTGTTGTTTAAGATGTTTATCAAGACAATACATGCACTACTGAACATAGACCCTTATCAGTAGTTCTGCTGTTGCCCTTTGCCTTGTGGTCTTTGTTAGACCCTTATCAGTAGTTCTCCTTTTTGCCCTTTGAAGCATGTGATCTACTCTCTGTTCTTATATCTGCTCCCCTTTTGAAACCCTTAATAAAAAACTTGCAGGCCGGGCGCGGTGGCTCACGCTTGTAATCCCAGCACTTTGGGAGGCCGAGGCGGGCGGATCACGAGGTCAGGAGTTCGAGACCATGGTGAAACCCCGTCTCTACTAAAAATACAAAAAATTAGCCGGGCGTGGTGGCGGGCGCCTGTAGTCCCAGCTACTTGGAGAGGCTGAGGCAGGAGAATGGCGTGAACCCGGGAGGTGGAGCTTGCAGTGAGCCGAGATCGTGCCACTGACTCTAGCCTGGGCGACTGAGCGAGACTCCATCTCAAAAAAAAAAAAAAAACTTGCTTGTTTGAGGCTCAGGTGGGCATCATGGTCCTACCGATATGTGATGTCACCCCCGGCAGCCCAGCTGTAAAATTCCTCTCTTTGTACTCCTTCTCTTTATTTCTCAGCCGGCCAACACTTATGGAAAATAGAAAGAACCTACGTTGAAATATTGGGGGTGGGTTCCCCTGATACCATTTATTGAGCTAGGCTACTGTACTAAGCTGGATATAAATACAGATATATAAAATTAGTTTACTAGATCTACCATAACAAAATCATTAACTGGGTGACTTAAACAATAGAAATTTATTTTTCTTCCAGTTCTAGAGGCTGAAAATCCAAGATCAAGGTGGTGAGCAGGGCTGGTTTCCTCTGAGGCCTCCCTCCTTGGCTTGCAGATGGCCACCTTCTTGCTACTTCTTCAAGTGGCTGTCCCTCTGTGCACGTATGCCCCTGCTGTCTCTCTGTGTATCTTAGCCTCCTCTTCTTATAAGGACACCAGTCCATTTGGGTCTTGTTTTTGTTTTTGTTTTGCTTTGTTTTGTTTTTTGAGATAGTCTCACTCTGTCACCCAGGCTGGAGTGCAAGGGCACCATCTCAGCTCATTGCAACCTCTACCTCCTGGGTTCAAGTGATTCTCCTGCCTCAGCCTCCTGAGTAGCTGGGATTACAGGCATGTGCCACCCAGATAATTTTGTATTTTTTAGTAGGGATGGGGTTTTGCTATGTTGGCCAGGCTGGCCTTGAACTCCTGACCTCAAGTGATCTTCCTGCCTCAGCCTCCCAAAATGCTGGGATTATAGGCGCGAGCCACTGCGCCTGGCTGACACCAGTCCATTTGGATTAGAGCCCACCTTGAGCTTCATTTTAACTTAATTACCTATTTAAAGATCCCATCTCGAAAATATAACCACATTCTGAGATAGAGGGGGTTAGGGCTTCAATATATGAATTTTGGGAGCACACATTTCAGCTTATAACACATATGTGTGCATGTAAATACTTAAACATATAATTTTATCTTCAACCACCCTATAATGGTCCTGCCATTCCATTTTACAGATGAGGAACTGATGCTCAGAAAGGCTTAATAATTAGCCCAATGTCACCTAATTAATAAGTGTCAGGAAATGTAAACCTAGGACTGTCTGACTGCAAAGCCCAGGCTTTTAACTACCATGCTATACTTTGAAGGGAGAGAAAAATAAGTAGCAGTTATAAAAATTCTTCTGTGTTACCGGGTATCCGTTTGCACACTCAGCCATGCCGTTAATTGGCCCAACATTTATTGTGTGCTTATGATGTATCCCAGGTAACAGGAGAAGTTGTGACTCTTTCATGAGAGAGTTGCAGAATGAAATTGGAAATAATTTTAATATCTGGAAGAACTGTGCAGTTCTCCCAGACAAGAAACCTACCTGGGGGGAGCGGTTAGAATTCTATCAGGTTCAGGGATATTTAGAGCTGGTATCCAAAATCCAATCAGTGGATGTGGGCTTATAGACACTGTAAAGAGATAGTAGAAGATTTGGTATTGTAAAACTTGAACTTAAAGGATGTGAAATTATGTGGCCACCTTTTGTAAGTTATGGAATCACTGACATAGCATCTGGGGTAGAGCTCAAGGTATTCCTACTCTATTGTAGCCATGGATTCTGTCGCACCTTCCCAAAAAATTATCCTGGGAAGGCAATCCCTAACTGTGATTGCTCTTTAGCGGGCAAGAATATTTAACCATGAGAGGATTCAAAATGAAATATACAAATGTTTAAGAGCACGAGGCACAGTGGCTCACGCCTGTAAACCCAGCATTTTGGGAGGCCGAGGTGGGTGGATTACTTGAGGTCAGGAGTTTGAGACCAGCCTGGCCAACATGGTGAAACCCCGTCTCTACTAGAAATACAAAAATCAGCTGGGCATAGTGGCAGGTGCCTGTAGTCCCAGCTACTTGGGAGACTGCAGCAGGAGTATTGCTTGAACCCAGGAGACAGAGGTTGCAGTGAGCCAAGACTATGCCACTGTACTCTAGCCTGGGCAACAGAGCAAGACCCTGTCTCAAAAAAAAAGAAAGAAAGAAAGAAATTTTTAAGAGAGTGAAACTTGTACTACTAATATCTCAATATTAAGGAATCTGGAAGTATTAATAATATAGTACTTATAATACTTGTTATGGACTATTTGTTCCCCCAAAAATTCATATGTTGAAATCTTTTTTATATAAATACTTTATATTTGGGTTTCTGTGGGTTTTTTTCAGTAGAGACAGGGTCTCACTCTGTCACTCAGACCAGAGTGCAGTGGCACGATCATAGCTCACTGCAGCCGCAAACTCCTGGGCTCAAACCATCCTCCCACCTCAGCCTCTTGGTAGCTGGGACTGCAGGCACACACTACCACTCTTGGCTACTTTATAAATTTTTTTTAGAAATCGGGGTTTTGCTATGTTACCCAGACTGGTTTCAAACTCCTGGGCTCAAGAGATCATCCCTTCTCGCCACCAAAAGTGTTAGGATTACAGGCGTGAGCCACCATACCCAGCCTAGACTTACAATTTTAAGTTGAAAGTTTACTACGTTTTATGTAATATTGGCACTTAGAATTAAGGCTGGCTATATGGTCATGTTTAACAATTAGATTTATAAAAATTAAACATTTTAATCAGGCAAGTTGGCACACACCTGTAATTCCAGTTACTCAAGGAGGCTGAGGCGGGAGGATCACTTGAGGTCAGGAGTTCAAGACCAGCCTGAGCAACATAGCAAGGCCCACCATCTCAAGAAAAGAAAGAGATAATTAAACACTTTAGAAAGCTTAACAGCCAGACATCTGAGTTACTTTAAAGGGAAATAAATACATTGACGGGTTATTATTGCAGTTTCAAATAAGTAAAAGTTTAGATGTGTAAATGGGACCAAATATTAATCAAAGGTGCCCCTCCTACAGTGTTGCAATTTGCTAGATTTATAAATAGAAATTTCTGAATTGACCTGAAAAGAACTTGATTTTTTTATATGTAACCTAAATAAATGGCAATTTTTAAAATCAAAGTAAACCCCTGAAGAAGCTTTCGGTGGACAAAGCAGAAAAAGTGTAGTTGGAATCTAAGAAAGGGGGCATCTAAACTGGGAGTCAGGGGAAAGCTTTACAGAGGAAGAACTGAAGATCGGTATGAGTTTGTCCAGCAAATTAAATAGGGGAGGTCAGTGCATCCAGGTAGAGGCAAAGAAATATAGGGGCCAGGTGTGGTGGTTCACACCTGTAATCCCAGCATTTTGGGAGGCTGAGGCAGGCGGATCACTTAAGGTCAGGAGTTCGAGACCATCCTGGCCGACATGATGAAACCCCATCTCTACTAAAAATACAGAAATTAGCCAGGCATGGTGGTGGGCACCTGTAATTCCAGCTACTCGGGAGCCTGAGGCAGGAGAATCATTTGATCCTAGAGGCAGAGGTTGCAGTGAGCCAAGATCGTACCACTGCACTCCAGCCTGGACAACAGAGCAAGACTCAAGAAAAGAAAGAAAAAGAAAGAAGGAAAGAAAGAGAAAGAAAGAAAGAAAGAAAGAAAGAAAGAAAGAAAGAAAGAAAGAAAGAAATATATGAACAACAGTTACAAGTAGTTCAGCATTTCTGAGTCAAAAATCAAGCTGGGAAACAGATCCCAGTGATGTCAGCTAGGTAGATAGGGGCCAAGTCATGAAGGGACTTGTGTCCCAGGTAAAGGCATTTCTGTTTTAACCTGTAGGCAATGGTAAGACATTGAAGAATTTCCCTCACATTTGATCTGATCTGCCTGGTTCGAAGCTCACAGTTGAAAAATAAAGTGAACCAACACTAAAGACAGGAAAATGACTGAAGTCTAGATAAGTGATTCTGGAGTGTGGGACGGATAGAAAAAATAAAATCAAGCTAAGGGCAAAATGCATACCTAAAGTACATTCTCTTGAGTCATGGATACATTGCTAGTGGTAAGCTGCAAAATTTATCAAATAGCAAAGAAGGAAGGAAGAAGAGAGAGAGAGAAGGAAGCTGACTCAGAAACTGAGGGGAGAGAATTGGGCTAGAAATGTGTTTCAGGCATCAGAACAAATAGATGGTAATTTCTGAAGCCATGAGTATAAATGAGATTTTCCAAAGAGTGTGCAGAGAATAGGGAAGAGAAAAAGGCTAAGGATAAAATCAGGAGGAAAGTCAACATTGAAGGTGTAGGGAGCCGAAAAAAAATTGGGTCAAGGTAATTGTGAAAGTTCAGCCCAAGAAGCAGGAGCGACCATTCAGAAGCATGAGGTGTCAGGGTATCACAGGAGCTGAGGTTTTCAGAAGGTGGAAGAAGCTGGGCACAGTGAACTTGAACTCGGGCTAGGTGTTCAAGCCAGAAGTTTGAGACCAGCCTGGACAACATAACAAGACACCATCCCTAAAAGAAAAAGAAAAAGGGAGGCCAAGGAGGGCGGATCAGGAGGTAAAGAGATCGAGACCATCCTGCCAACTTGATGAAACCCCGTCTCCACTAAAATACAAAAAATTAGCCAGGTGTGATGGCGCACACCTGTAGTCCCAGCTACTCAGGAGGCTGAGGCAAGGGAATCACTTGAATTCGGGAGGCGGAGTTTGCAGTGAACCGAGATTGCGCCATTGCACTCTAAACTGGGAACAGAGCGAGACTCCATCTCAAAAAAAAAAAAAAGGTGGCAGGAAGTGTGCGCAGATGTTACCGAGAAGACCCCTAATACAAAAACTAGTATTGTAAGGATCTATCCATCCAGGTTTGGGAAGACTACCCTTCCCTTACCTGTGTAACATTTCTAAAAATAATAAAGGAAGCCAGGCGTGGCGGCTCACTCCTGTAATCTCAGCACTTTGGGAGGCCAAGGTGCTGAGATAGTAAGACCGCATAGTAAGACCGCATCTCTACAAAAAATATAAAAATTATCCAAGCGTGGTGGCACATACCTGCAGTCCCAGCTACTCCGGAGATTGAGTGGGGAAGATGGCTTGAGCCCAGGAGATGGAGGCTACAGTAAGCTATGATGGTGCCACTGCTCTCCGGCCTGGGCAACAGAGGGAGACTCTGTCTCTAAAAAGTAAATAAATAGTAATAAAGGGGAAAAGGGTTTTTTCTGCTTTCAAATTGCCTCCTTCTATTCTCCTTATAGGCATGAGATCCATTAAGCTCCTTGACTAACAAACAGTGTTTGGTCAGTGAACCCTCAGTAACATTCAATCCCTATGTCCACCTCTGCATTTAAGAAACTCATCCCCTACTTGGCCTCAGCCCTTTGCTGGTTTAGTCCTCATCCCTCCCTTTCGCTCCCACTTCCCCACCTTTCTGCCCTCTCTTCTCCCTCATACCCACTCTCTGCAGGCATTTCTCAAGGCTCAGTGTTCAGCCCTCTGTTCATCTCGTTCTATACTCCTGGAGTAATTCTGCTGAACTGATTTGATTTCCTTCTTTAGCTATAATTTTGTGGCAGATATTTCCCAGAAATCATAAAATGTTGCTATTGTTGTTCAATACATCATTGCAGGGAAAGAACCACTGGATGTATATGTCCTACATTCAAAATCACAGATACAAAGTGCTGCACATACCTCATCCATTATTCCCCTATTCTCTTGCTCTATTATTATTTCCAAGTAGCTCTAGGCAGCTTGGTGCTTCCAAGCTTCAGGGACTGTTGGCAGGAATAATAATGACTTATCCAGCTGCAGCGACAAATCCAACTGCACAACCACTATTCCTGCAAGTGAGCTGAAAATGTATGGTGGTGCCTGCTGGACCTCACCCCTGAGAATGCGCTACATCCGCCAAACTCATATTGTCAGCCCTACCCATGCAAGTGGGGACACAGTATTAGCCTCCTCTAGTTATAATTTTAGCATATTTCATTGATTCTAAGGCTTACGTATTTTTCACATTGTAACTTTGGAAATTGAGATGCACTCTACATTTACAGTTAGCACTTTTTATTGTTATTGGAATATAAAACAATGGTGTGTTTTATAACTACAGTGTCACGTATCTGATGAAATTTGGGTATTTGAAGAACAAGATGCAAAAATAAATTAGTTTCATCTATTGTACAGCATGGTGACTATAGTTAATAACATTGACTTGTTTTTGGTTTTTTGGCTTTTTTAAGAGATGGGGTCTCGCTATATGGCTCAGCTTGGAGTACAGTGGCTACTCACAGGTGTGGTCATAGTGCACTGCAGAGCCTCAAACTCCTAGACTCAAGCGATCCTCCCCCTCAGCTGGGACTCCCAAGTAGCTGGGACTACAGGCATGTGCAACTTGTATTTTGAAAATTGCTAAGAGAGTAGATTTTGTGCTCCTACCACAAAAACAAATAAGTAAGGTAATGTACATGTTAATTAGCTCAACTGAGCCATTCCACAATGTTTACATATTACAAAATGTCACGTGGTACACAAAAAATCTACACAATTTTATTTGTCAAATTTTTCAAGTGTTTTCTTTTTGTTTTGCTTTGTTTTGTTTTATTCCGAGATGGAGTCTCGCTCTGTCGCCCAGGCTGGAGGGCAGTGGCACAATCTCAGCTCACTGCAATCTTCACCCCCAGGTTCAAGCGATTCTCCTGCCTCAGCCTCCTGAGTAGCTGGGATTACAGGTGCGTGCCACCACACCCAGCTAACTTTTGTATTTTTAGTACAGACGAGGTTTCACCATGTTGGCCAGGATGGTCTCGATCTCCTGACCCTGTGATCTGCCCACCTTGGCCTTCCAAAGTGCTGGGATTACAGGCGTGAGCCACCACACCCGGCTATTTGTCAATTTTTTTTTTTTTTCCCAAGATGGAGTCTTGCACTGTCACTCAGGCTGGAGGGCAACGGGGTGATCTTGTCTCACTGCAACCTCCACCTCCCGGGTTCATGCGATTCTCCTACCTCAGCCTCCCAAGTAGCTGGATTATAGGCGAGAGCCACCGCACCCGGCCTTGAGTGTATTTTTAAAATAAATTAGTTTCACTTTGGAAGACAATAAGCACAGTGTTTAAAAGGTAGGTTTAAAGTCAGACACACTCGGTTTAAATTTCAGCTCTGACACTTACTAGCTCTAATAACTAGAAAAAGTTGCTTCATCTCTCCAAGTCTCCATTTTTCTAACCTGAAAACTTGGACTAAGAGACTGGCGATATCTACCTCATAGGGTTTTTAGAGGTTTAAACCCTATTGTGTGATGTGCTTAAGACAATGCCTGGCAGCTGGTAAATGCTCTGTCTGCTACATCCCAGTCTCCTTGTATTTGTCAAAAGGAAAAGCCGTAAGATGTATAGGAACAACATTGGATTTGTCTTTTGACTGAACCAGGCAAACAACTCTCTCATGACTCTAATCAAAGAGAGAGAAAAAATAAACAGCCCATAATTCAGGGTTGAATAGAGTCGTAAAACAGGCAAAGCAAATTCTCATGCTTGTGAATCATAGGCAAAATTTCTACGGTAACAGATCAATGCCATTTCTTCTTCCCTATTTCACACTACTGAAAATGGTACAGGGCATATGTTACATATTAAATCCAAATTTACTCAATATGAAGATAGCCCCCTTCGCTCTGTGAGATTACCCAGTCAGCATTCTGCAGCTTACTAAGCTGACTAGAGTCAATCAGAATCAAGATATTTACCAACATCTTTAGGTTTCATATTAAGAGAGAAGATATAAAGCTGCATACAATATAGTCTGATTTTCACAAATATACATATATTCATAAAGAACTGAAATGATACATACCAAGTTGCTTGCTAGATAGTAAGATTATGAAACTTTTTTGTTTTATCTTTTCATTTTTAATTTGTTCATAACTGAGATAAACTGCTCTGATAAAAAAACAAACAATTTAATCTTTTATTTATTATTGATTTATTTATTCATTTATAATTTTTGAAACAGGGTCTCACACTGTTGCCCAAGCTGGAGTGCAGAGGCACGATCTTGGCTCACTGCAACCTCCACCTCCTTGGTTCAAGCGATCCACCCATCTCAGCCTCCCAAGTAGCTGGGACCACAGGTGTGCAACACCACACCTGGCTAATTTTTTTATTTTTTGGTAGGGATAGGATTTCACTATGTTGGCCAGGCTGGTCTCAAACTCCTGTTCGAGTGAGTTCCTGTTCGAACTCCTCAAGTGATCTGCCTGCCTCAGCCTCCCAAAGTGCTGGGATTACAGGCGTAAACCACTGGGCTCAGCTAATCTTTTTATATTATAAAAGAAAAAAGAATAACTTGTTTCTCACAGGATTTAGGAGAGATTCTCTTTAGCCAATGTCCCAGAGGTTATTTTTATAAATTTAAACACACACTTTGGAGACATTAATTCAGGATTTCTTACGAAGACTATTAAGTAGTCCCCTGCAAGCTATTGCAGGATAGACACATAGTGGTGATGTGTTCATACTAACTAATGAAAGGTTCACTCTAGCAGCTCAGAGTAAACCAGTCTTCTAAGCAGGCTAAGTGAATTCAGCATAAAAGAGACAAAATAATCAGCTTACAAGGGCACTGCTTGGGATAATTTTTCCTTTTGGAGTGTGTAGGAAAAGAATTGTTTTTAAAAAATTAACAGTGGCTGGGCACAGTGGCTCCCGCCTGTAATCCCAGCACTTTGGGAGGCCAAGGCAGGTGGACCACCTGAGGTCAGGAGTTCAAGACCAGCCAGGCCAACATGGTGAAACCCTGTCTCTACTAAAATACAAAAATTAGCAAGGTGCGGTGTTGTACACCTGTAATCCCAACTACTCGGGAGGCTGAGGCAGGAGAATCACTTGAACCCAAGAAGCAGAGGTTGCAGTGAGCCAAGATCGTGCCATTGCACTCCTGCCTGCGCGACTGAGCAAAACTCCGTCTCAAGAAAATAAAAAGTAGAAACAGCAGCAATGTAAAGTAATATTAATATCTGTTGTCCAACATGCCTTACTAAATAGACAAACAGTAGTAGTTAAAACCAAGGAATCCACTTCTTTCCTGGTGTCATATGTATATTGGTACAGGTATAAACTGAACTGCTTGTATTAGTCCATTCTCATACTGCTATAAAGTTACTATCTGAGACTGGGTAATTGGTAAACAAAGGAGGTTTAATGGACTTACAGTTCCACAAGGCTGGAGAGGCCTCAGGAAACTTACAATCATAGTAGAAGGGGAAGCAGGTACCTTCTTCACAACGCGACAGGAGGAAGGAAAGCAGGGGAAACCACCACTTATAAAACCATCAGATCTCAGACAACTCACTCACTATCAGGAGAACAGCATGGGGAAAACCTCCCCATGATCCAATCACCTCCTACCAGATCCCTCCCCCAACAAATAGGGATTACAATTCGAGATGAGATTTGGGTGGGGACACATCCAAACCATATCACTGCTATAACAAAGGGACCCCAAAATGATGACCCCTACAGAAGGGCTGGGTGCAGTGGCTGATGCCTGCAATCCTAGCACTTTAGGAGGCCAACGCAGGTGGATCACCTGAAATCAGGAGTTTGAGACCAGCCTGACCAACATGGTGAAACCCCATCTCTACTAAAAATACAAAATTAGCCAGGTGTGGTGGTGCATGCCTGTAATCCTAGCTACTTGGGAGGCTGAGGCAGGAGAATCGCTTGAACCCAGGAGGCGGAGGTTGCAGTGAGCCTAGATCCCACCATTGCACTACAGCCTGGGCAACAAGAGCGAAACTCTGTCTCAAAAAAAAAAAAAAAAATTAGCCTGGTGTGGTGGTGCATGCCTATAGTCCTAGCTACTCAAGAGGCTGAAGTGGAAGGATCGCTTGAGTCCAGGAGTTTGAGGCTACAGTGAGCTATGAATGCACCACTGCACTCCAGCCTAGGTGACAGAGAGAGACCCTATCTCAAAATAAATAAATGAGTAAATAAATAAATAATAAACCATACAGAAGTTCATTCTTGTGTCATTTCCAGAGGTGAGTGCAGTGGGGTACAGGGTGGTGAGGCCGCTGTGCTCCAGGAGGTCCTCATTCTCATTGTTCCACCACCTGGTAGGGAGGGATCCTTGCCTGAACGGTCAGACTGGCTCACCATAGCATCTGCATTCCTTCCCAAAAGAAGGGAAAGGGGGAGGAAGTCAAAGGCAAGCAATTTCTCTTTAAGAAAATGATGTGGAAGTTGCACACCTCACTTCAACTCACAACCCAGTGGTAAGCACTTAGATAGCCTCACCTATTAGAAAAGAGGCTGGTCGCTATAGCCTCTACCTGGGAACTCTAGCCTCTACCTGCTAAACCTCAGGGAGGGGGTATACACACCAAAAGAAAGGAGGGGAGGCTGGCTGCTAGTCCATAGTTGTAATTTATGCTACAAAGAGCATTTTTTTTTTTTTTTTTTTTTTTTTTTTTAGAGACAGCATCTCACTGTCACCCAGGCTGCAGTACAGTGCTGCAATTATAGCTCACTGCAGCCTCAGTCTCCTCCTGGGTTGGGATCCTCCCACCCCAGCCTCCCGAGTAGCTGGGACTACAGGTGCATACCACCATGCCTGGCTAATTTTTTTTCTTTTTGGTAGCGCTGGAGGTCTCACTATGTTGTCCAAGCTGGTCTCAAAGTCCTGGCCTCAAGCGATCCTCCCACCTCAGCTTCCCAAAATGCTGGGATTATAGGCATAAGCCACTGCACCAGGCCCAAATAACCATTTTAAACGGCATGTTTCTAACTTAATTTTTATTTTTTTTCTTTTGGAGACAGACCCTTGCTTTGTTGCCCAGACTGGAGTACAGTGGTGTCAAATCAGCTCACTGCAACCTCCACCACCCCAGTTCAAGCAATCCACCCACCTCAGATTCCCAAGTAAGCTGGGACCACAGGCATGCACCACCATGCCCAGCTAATTTTTTATGTTTTTAGTAGAGATGGGGTTTCGCCATGTTGGTCAGGCTGGTCTTGAACTCCTGGCCTCAAGTGATCTGCCCGCCTCAGCCTCCCAAAGTGTTGGGATTACAGGCATGTGCCACCGCGCCTGGATTCTAACTTAAAATTTTATATTCTTTTCTGTCTACCCACTTTCAAAATATGATTGATAAGGCACAGCCAGAGGCCACCAGGAGCTGGAAAGGCAAGCTTCCTCCCCTAGAGCCTCTGAAGGGAATGCAGCCCTGCCCACACCTTGATTTCAGCCCAGTAACACTGATTTTGGACTTCTGGCCTCCAGATCTATGAGGGATAAGTTTCTGTTGTAAGCGACTCGGTTGTAGTAATTTGTTACAGAAGCCGCAGGAAATGAATACGGTGACATTGCCTGTGACTTTGGCCTTGGAAATTTTTTCATAGCCATAGCCCTGAGCCAAAATGTTCCGTCCTGATTCTAACTTGACCTATAAATTGGAGTTAGTGATTTGAATCTAGCTGAGCATTTACCTAAGGAAAAGAAGTCTAAATCTTTCTAAGCAAAAGCAGTGGGCTGTCACTGATATTTAGTTTCCTAAAACCCAGTACAAACAAGGGTGCCCTGTTTGGGGAATTTGAGGGTAGAAAGACAGAAGAAAATTCTCAAGGTTCATTTTTACTCATTATCTCCTTCCATAATATTCACTGGACACCTGCCACGGGCCAGGCACCGAGCTTGGAATTGGGAAACAACCATGTATATAAAACAAAGTTCCCCCAAGGGGCTCTCAGCCTAGTTCAGCTTTCAGGGAGGGAGAGAGAAAAAGAAAGAAGGCCAAGATGGATACGTAAATCTGAGAAACTCACTTTATAAAACGACGCGCAAAACTATGTGAAATACTCCATCACACTTCTCTAAACCTTATAATACCATCTGTGAACAAAACAAATGTTTTGGGGAGAAAAAGAAGCCTTCCTGAATGTGGAAATCAAGTCAGGAAGAAGGTCAGCTTGTTATCTGACACAAAACAAGCCCCAGGGCAGAGACAGAAATGAAGCATCTCAAAACACAAGACATTAAGAGGGAATAAAAAAAAAAGGCACAGCACAGTATGTCAGGCAAAGGACCTCAAACTCATATATAAAAGACACAAACATGTATGAGTTTATTAATTTCCGAAGCTGAAATCTTTTTATCAACTGAGTCAAATGAATTAAAAACTAAATTACCATATTCATCAATCCATCTACATAAAACAATTTCCCTACATTTAAAATCTACTGCAACCCAAATTCTACTAGAGGTTGTCAGTCTGAAGCTCACACAATTATCTTCATATATGGGGGGGGTGGGGGGGTGAGGGGAGTCGTAATAATCTAGGGCGCAAACCTGAATTGCCCAAGGGAACTGACTACATAATCAAATTATCCGGTTCAAAGGGCAAGTTGTATAATTCAAGACCATAAAGTAAAAGTCCTCCTGTGTTGTTTAATAGTAAGTTTCCGTTGCTGACTATTTTCGTGTGAAAATTGCCTTGCTTCTCCATTTTCTTTTGCATTTTTAGACACAATCAGTGGAAATTTTTTCCACTGGAAAGTAGCAAAGAGACAAGCATTCTTGCTAAAGAAATCTAATATCACACATTCTGACAAATCTCTTTGGACTTCTTCACTTCATTCAAAGATTCAAGCTCGCCTGACAGACCGGTGGGACAGGCCAGCAGGAATCCTATTTGCCTTAGGGCCTGAATAGCTTCCTGGGAAATTCTGCCACCCAAGGGAAGCTCGCAAAGGTCAGACATCAGCTTGGCCCAGTAACAATGCCTCCCTGGTCCCAGAGGAAGGGTGATTCTGAGTGCAGCCTGGTCTGTGAATTAGATTTGTTCACCAGCCCAGCCCCCATGGACTCATGTCAGAATCTTAGAGAGGGGTCTAAAAAACTACAACAGCAGTTTTTACTAAAATTCACTGATCAACTTTGACATCACTGGAAGTAGAAAGCCAGACGTTATGTGTCTCTTGACGAGGTGCATGGGGAAGTCCGCTGCACCACCAAAAAAGTAATAACAATAATAACTGAATCAGAATCTCATCAAGCCTCCAGGCCTCATTATCACCAGTTTACAGGAATAGAAGGAGCCCAGGAGCATTGTTGAACAACACCATGATAACACAATCAGCCAAATCCAGGATGTGGAAAATTCCACAGGACAGATGACCAGCTTCCTTTACCAAATACAGAGTTCTAAAAAGGGATAGCAAGAATTATTGTAGGTAGCAAGAGACTCAGGAGACATAACCAACTACATGTGTGGACTGTCTTTAGATCCAGATTCAAACAAACCATCTGCACAAAGACATTTGTGAAACAATTGGAGAAAATGGAACGCAGACTGAGAATTAGGTAATATTAAGAAATTATTGGGAGATTTTTAGGGATGAAAATGTTATTGTGCTTATATTGGGAAAAGAGTCCTTTGCCTTTTTTTTTTTTTTTTTTTTTTTTGAGACGGAGTCTCGCTCTGTCGCCCAGGCTGGAGTGCAGTGGCGCAATCTCGGCTCACTGCAAGCTCCGCCTCTCGGGTTCACGCCATTCTCCTGCCTCAGCCTCTCCGAGTAGCTGGGACTACAGGCGCCCGCCACCACGCCCGGCTAATTTTTTGTATTTTTCGTAGAGACAGGGTTTCACCGTGGTCTCGAGCTCCTGACCTCGTGATCCGCCCGCCTCGGCCTCCCAAAGTGCTGGGATTACAAGCGTGAGCCACCGCGCCCGGCCATACTTTGCCTTTTAAAGATAGTAATTAAGTACTTCGGGCCGGGAGCAGTGGCCCACCCCTGTAATCCCAGCACTTTGGGAGGCTGAGGCGGGCAGATAATCTGAGGTCAGGAGTTCAAGACCAGCCTGGCCAACATGGCGAAACCCCGTCTCTACTAGAAATACAAAAATTAGCGGGGCATGGTAGTGGTAGCCTGTAATTCCAGCTACTCGGGAGGCTGAGGCAGGAGAATCGCTTGAACTTGGGAAGTAGAGGTCACAGTGAGCCAAGATCACGTCGTTGCACTCCAGCCTGGGCAACAAGAGTGAAACTCCATCTCAAAAAATACTAATAGGCCGGGCGCGGTGGCTCACGCCTGTAGTCCCAGCACTTTGGGAGGCCAAGGCGGGCAGATCATGAGGTCAGGAAATCGAGACCATCCTGGCTAACACGGTGAAACCCCGTCTCTACTAAAAATACAAAAAATTAGCCGGGCGTGGTTGCAGGCATCTGTAGTCCCAGGTACTCGGGAGGCTGAGGCAGGAGAATGGCCTGAACCCGGGAGGTGGAGCTTGCAGTGAGCCGAGATCACACCACTGCACTCCAGCCTGGGCGACAGAGCAAGACTCCATCTAAAAAATACATAAATAAATAAATAAACTAATAATAATAATTAAGTACGTGGCCGGGCACAGTGCCTCATGCCTGTAATCCCAGCACATTGGGAGACCAAGGCAGGCAGATTGCTTGAACCCAGGGGTTCTAGACCAGCCTGGACAATGTAGTGATACCCTATCTCTACAAAAAATAAAAAATTAACCAGGCATGGTGGTGCATGCCCATGGTCCCAGCTATCTAGGAGACAGAGGTAGGAGGATCACTTCAGCCCAGAAGTTCAAGGCTACAGTGAGTCATGATCACGTCACTGCACTCCAGCCTGGGTGACAGACAACAATAATAATAAGACCAGACACGGTGGCTCACCCCTGTAATTCCAGCACTTTGGGAGGCCGAGGCGGGCAGATCACTTGAGGTCAGAAGTTCCAGACCAGCCTTACCAACATGGAGAAACCCCATCTCTACTAAAAATACAAAATTAGCCAGGCATGGTGATGCATACCTGTAATCCCTGCTACTTGGGAGGCTGAGGCAGAATTGCTTGAACCCGGGAGGGGGAGGTTGCAGTGAGCCAAGATGGCGCCGTTGCACTCCAGCCTGGGCAACAAGAGTGAAACTCTGTCTCAAAAAATAATAATAATAATAATAATAACAATAATAATTAAGTATTTCAGGGTAAAAAATGATATGATGTCTGGGATTTGTTTCAAAATATTTCAGTGGGAGGGTGGGGAAGATGATGAGGAAGGATAAGGTGAGTAGATAAAACAAGAATGATAAAATATTGGTAACTATTGCAATTGGCCAATGTCTGCAGGTGATTCATTATACTATTCTATGTTTGAATATGTTTTAAGCTTCTATGACACTATTTTCTTTTTTTTTTTTTTTGAGACAGAGTTTAGCTCTTGTTGCCCAGGCTGGAGTGCAGTGGCGTGATCTCAGCTCACTGCAACTTCTGCCTCCCAGTTTCAAGCAATTCTCCTGCCTCAGCCTCTCAAATAGCTGGGATTACAGGTGCCTGCCATCACACTCGGCTGATTTATTGTATTTTTAATAGAGATGGGGTTTTGCCATGTTGGGCAGGCTGGTCTCAAACTCCTAACCTTAGGTGATCTGCCCACGTCAGCCTCCCAAAGTCCTGGGATTACGGGCATGGGCAACCATACCATGCCTATGACACTATTTTCAAAGAGTACATAAAGCCCCATCTCACCTTCACTCTTACCTCCCATTACCTTGCCACATCGACTCTTTGCCCTAGATATCTTTGCACCCACCACCACACTCTCTAGAAAAACACTTTTCTGAACTGTCCTTCAATGCCCAATTAAAATTCCTACTTCCTCCTCAAAGGCTTCCCTGATAGTCCCCCAAGAGCATGAGCCCTCTCTCTTTTCTGAACTCTTATAGCATTTCAAGTCACTTGGTATCTGTCATCATTAGCTTTTTCTTTTTAATTAATTAATTTTTTTAGACGAGGTCTCGCTCTATGCCCAGGCTGGAGTGCAATGGCATGCTCATGGTTCTCTGCAGCCTAAGCCTCCCAGGCTCAAGTGATTTTCTCACCTCAGCCTCCCTAGAAGCTAGGACTACAGGCACGTACCACCATGCCTGGCTAATTTTTTTTTTTTTTTTTTTTTTTTTTGAGACGGGGTTTCGCTCTTGTCGCGTAGGCTGCAGTGCAGTGGCGCAATCTCGGCTCACTGCAATCTCCACCTCCCAAATTCAAGCAATTCTCCTGCCTCAGCCTCCCAAGTAGCTGGGATTACAAGCATGTACCACGATATCCAGCTAATTTTGTATTTTTAGTAGAGATGGGGTTTCATCATGTTGGTCAGGCTGTTCTTGAACTCCTGACCTCAGTTGATCTGCCTGCCTCAGCCTCCCAAAGTGCTGGGATTACAGGCAGGAGCCACTATGCCCGGCCAATGCCTGCCTAATTTGTGTGTGTTATTTTGTAGAGACAGAGTTTCACCATATTGCCCAGGCTAGTCTCGAGCTCATGGGCTCAAGCAATCGGCCTGCCTCGGCCTCCCAAAGTGCTAGGATTACAGGTGTGAGCCACTGCGCCCAGCTGTTTTATTTTCTTGATTAGCTTTTTCTCATTTTGCACCCCTGACTGCATCTGAAGCCTTCATAACACTGGCCACATGCTTGTTTGTTACTCTCTTAGCATGACCGCTTCACCCCGGAATTTGTCCAAAATAATTTTGACGAATGAATAAATGATGGGAATGGCTCTTGAAAAGTGCTGACCTAAAGGACAACACACTAAGAGAAGAATCTGGAAATCTGAGTGAGTCCTTGCATTAGGCAGGGTTACCAGGGATAGAAAACTCATTCTGGTTGAAGCAAAAAGCTGGAATGCATTGATTCCAATAACTAGAAAGAAGAGGTGTAGATTCAGAGACCTAATGGTATTTTCAGTTCCCTCTCCACTTCCCCTTTTCTCCAGCTCTAGGTTTGGTTGTGACAAACTCAGCTCTTAGCCCAGCTTTGCAAACTGGAAGGAAAAATAAAGTAATTTTTTTTCTCCCAACATGCACATATACAAATCTCAATGTAAGATTCTTATGGGTCCAGATCGCGTATTCTGCCAGTTCTTAAGCTAATCACTGCGGTGAAGGGAATGAGACACTGTGATTGGCCAGATCTGGATCACAAGTGCTCCCTGTGGCCAGCAAATAGGCAGATCCATGAGAATGGCATAGTCAGGAGAGTGACAGTTTCCCCAAGAGAAAGAGAAGTGCAGTTGCCAAAAGGATGGAGGAAAGGAATCCCGAGCAGAACCCCTCCTCCCCTCCCCTGCAAAACAAATGATTCTGGACCAACTACCTAGTAACAACACAATGATTGTCACGACTTGCTGAGCTCTTACTATTATCAGACAATGCGCCAGTACTTTGTAATGTAAATATAATTACCTTTATAAAATAATGTATATACATCTAGCCCTCTGAACAACTCAAAAGGTAGGTGTTATTAGGCCCATTTCACAGATGCTAAAACTGAGACTTAAATGGGCCAATGGACCTGTTCAAGGACCTGCTGTTTGCCACAGTTGCTTCTTTGTGCTTCAATTTTCCTGTATATAGGGCTTCCTAATATTGCTGTACCTTTCAAAGATGTTTTTGACATGAAGGAGAAAGCAGTATGTCAAGGTTTTGAGACTTACTCATTCCACTCATGGCGTGCCCTGGCCTGCGTTTTCCTATGTGTGGCCTTCAAGGCCACGTCCTCCACAGAGCCTGCCTGACTCCTCCACTGAGATCAGTGAAGTCTCCTTGCTCCAGATTCCCTGGCAACTCCCCCACAGCGCTCTCCTGGCAGCCATCACCTTCTCTCCCACATCATAGATACGCAGCTGTTAGCTCCCTCGCTACACTGTGTGGTATTGAGAAAAGGGACCATTTCTAATGCAACTTCCTATATAGCATGCATTTAACCCATACATGATATGCTTTAACTAAACATTTGGTTAATTAAATGATGCATGTGTTTAATTAATTAACGTATAGACGAGGAATTTCTCTATAAATTCAAGGCACAGCTGTTTGGGCTTCAAGTAAAAACACAGAATGTTAGAACTATAAGAAGTCGCCTTCATTCAGGGCCAGTCTATAAGCTATTTGTTACTGAACCCCAACAAAATAAGTCCAGAAATTGAGAATACACATTTAGAAACATTTATGACAGTCTGGTAGATTAAGCTTATGTCTGCTGAATCTAATAATAAAAAACAATTTAAACTTGTGTTCTGTATGTCTTTGCTTAATTAATTTTCTGATCATTAATTTTTACTCCATTTTACAACGTATCTGTTCCCAATGGACTGGGAATTTTTAAATATTTTTCTTCACCAGAGATAGTTTGAGAAGCACAAATCTTATCTAAACTGTCACTCAGAGCAGGAGGCCTTTCTCTATTTCTGGCCAACCAGCCTGTTTTTAACACTCTCTAGCAAGGCATTCACACCATCCCAGTTCCACTCTCAGACTGTTTCATAACTTAACTATTTCCTTTCTGACCTTGAAAGGTTCTCCAGCTCCGTGAGAGAAGAACGCAGACTTCCTCAGCCTAGGATGGAGCTGGGGGGTGACAGGCTTCCACAGGAAGAAGTGAAAATTTTCCCTTTACTCACTCAGGACATCTGGATTCTCAGACCCAGTTTTCTCATCTGCAAAATAAGAAACTTCAATTTCTGATGCTTTATGATCCCTTTGTTCATTCATGAGCTTTAAGATATGAAGGAAGTTCCTGCTTCTGAAGAATAGCCCATCACTGCCCCCTCCCCTGGAAAAAACTCCCTTTATATTTACTTATTTTGTTGTTGTTGTTTGTTTGAGATGGAGTCTCACTGTATCACTCATGCTTGGTGCAGTAGTGTGATCTCAGCTCACTGCAACCTCCGCCTCCCAGGTTCAAGCCATGCTCTTGCCTCAGCCTCCAGAGTAGCTGGAATCACAGGCACCCACCACCATGCCCAGCTAATTTTTGTATTTTTACTACAGACAGGGTTTCACCATGTTGGACAGGCTGGTCTCAAACTCCTGACCTCAGGTGATCTGCCCGCCTGAGCCTCCCAAAATACTGGGATTACAGGCGTGAGCCACCGTGCCTGGCTGAGAACTCCCTTTTTAACATAGGTGATCTGATTGTACAGCTACAGGATATCTCATGTGTCACTTAACATGGGATTAAAGAGTATTAGATCGTCAGCCGGGCGCGGTGGCTCAAGCCTGTAATCCCAGCACTTCGGGAGGCCCAGGCGGGCAGATCACGACGTCAGGACATCGAGACCATCCTGGCTAACACGGTGAAACCCCGTCTCTACTAAAAATACAAAAAATTAGCTGGGCGTGTTGGTGGGTGCCTGTAGTCCCAGCTACTCGGGAGGCTGAGGCAGGAGAATGGCGTGAACCCGGGAAGCAGAGCTTGCAGTGAGCCAAGATCACGCCACTGCACTCCAGCCTGGGGGACAGAGCAAGACTCCGTCTCAAAAAAAAAAAAAAAAAAAAAAAAAAAAAGAGTATTAGATCAGCCAGGCGCAGTGGCTCACACCTGTAATCCCAGCACTTTGGGAGGCCAAGGTGGGCAGATCATGAGGTCAGGAAATCGAGACCATCCTGGCCAACACGGTGAAACCCTGTCTCTACAAAAAAAAATACAAAAAATTAGCCAGCCAGGCATGGTGGCGGGTGCCTGTAGTCCCAGCTACTCGGGAGGCTGAGGCAGAAGAACGGCGTGAACCCAAGAGGCGGAGCTTGCAGAGAGCTGAGATTGCACCACTGTACTCCAACTTGGTGGACAGAGCAAGACTCTTCCTCAAAAAGAAAAAAAAAGAAAAGAAAAGAAAAGAGTATTAGATCAGCCGGGTACAGTGGCTCACAACTATAATTGCAAAACTTTGGGAGGCCAAGTGGTAGCATCACTTGAGCCCAGGAGTTCAAAACCATCCTGGGCAACATAGCAAGACCTCATCTCTACTAAAAATTTAAAAATTAGCCAGGTGTGGTGGTGCATGCCTATGGTCCCAGCTACTTGGGAGGCTAAGGTGGGAGCATCCCTTGAGCCCAGAAGTTCAAGGTTATAGTTAGTTATGATTGCACCACTGTACTCCAGCCTGGGTGACAGAGCAAGGCTCTGCCAAGAAAGAAAGAAAGAGAGAAAGAGAGAGGAAAGAAAGAGAGAGAGAGAGACAGAGAAAGAGAAAAAAAAAGAAAGAGAAAGAAAGAAAGAAGAGCCGGACGTGGTGGCTCACACCTGTAATCCTAGCACTTTGGGAGGCCAAGGCGGGTGGATCACAAGGTCAGGAGTTCAGGACCAGCCTGGCCAAAATGGTGAAACTTCATCTCTACTAAAAATACAAAAATTAGCCAGGCATGTTGGCAGGCGCCTGTAATTCCAGCTACTTGAGAGCTGAGGCAGAGAATTGCTTGAACCTGGGAGGCGGAGGTTGCAGTGAGCCGAAATCGTGCCACTGCACTCCGGCCTGGGTAACAGAGAGCAAGACTCTGTCTTAAAAAAAAGGAAAGGAAGGAAGGGAGGGAAAAACGGAAAAATAGTGATGTATGGTAATTCTTCAAATATAGGTGTGATATTTTGCATGTCAAATTTGATTCAACTGTTAATTAAAAAAACAAAGCAACATAGCATTTTCTCAGTATTTTTAAATTGAATAAAATGTAAATCTTTCGGGCTTACTGTAATGAAGCTAGACAATTTAGAAAAACAAAACCAGCCGGGCACGGTGGCTCATGCCTGTAACCCCAGCACTTTGGGAGGCTGAGGCGGGCAGATCACGAGGTCAGGAGATCGAGACCATCCTGGCTAACACGGTGAAACCCCGTCTCTACTAAAAATACAAAAAATTAGCTGGGTGTGTTGGCGGGCGCCTGTAGTCCCAGCTACTCGGGAGGCTGAGGCAGGAAAATGGCATGAACCCGGGAGGCGGAGATTGCAGTGAGCCAAGATCGCACCACTGCACTCCAGCCTGGGTGACAGAGCAAGACTCCGTCTCAAAAAAAAAAAAGAAAAACAAAACCATTCCTCTGATACCTCAGTAAATTTCATATACACATACAAATATACCAGAAAATGCATTTTTATAACTATTTTAAAAACTGTAGATGAAAACATAAAGATTAAAACAGATGAAATGAAACAGACATACATAAAAAATTGAATGCAATACAAAAACAATATTATTTCTACTTCAAAAAAAGAATATTTTATTTATTAAGCCATAGCACTTTGGGAGAATGAGGTGGGTGGATCACCTGAGGTCAGGAGTTTGAGACCAGCCTGGCCAAAACAGCAAAACCCCATCTCTACTAAAAATACAAAAATTAGCCAGGCACGGCAGCACATGTCTGTAACCCCAGCTGCTAGGGGGGCTGAGGCAGAAGGATCACTTGAACCCAGGAGGCGGAGGTTGCAGTGAGCCAAGATCGCGCCACTGCACTCCAAGCTGGACAACAGAGCAAGACTCCGTCTCAAAAAAAGAAAAAAAAAAGTGTGTATATATATATATATATATGTCAATGGATATATTCAGATTATTTGTAAAATATAGTGGAAAAGAAAATTGGATGATATTTGTAAGTTAATCACATAAAACAACAAACATAACAACACCAGTATTATCACCTCAAGGGTAAATTGTAAATATGGAGACAATTGATTTTACAAGTCACACGTGAAATTATTATTTCATTCTGAATGAAATGGGACTTTCAATACATTTGTAGCATGTCTAGAAACAAATTTGCTATGTGTTTTCAGTAATATATTATTTAAAATAGTAATTATACTGGTGACATAAACCTCAAACGAAAATTAAATCTGTATCAGAAGTTATCCCACCTGATGTAAGCAGGTTGTCCTTGCTTAAATAAAGCCATCTTCAAAGTTATGAACGAGCCCTGCTGAGGTCAGGAGAGCTGCCCAGGCAACTCTCAGATGCATGAACTGTAAACACTTACAGTTTTATGCTGCTGAGATTTCCTGATTGTTTCTTGCACAGCCTTGTTGGGACAATATTAAAAAGCTGCGGTGGTTTTTAAATATATTCACACATTTTTTGAGAATCCTCCCTTTAAGAGGTGGAGCCTCACTTCCCTCCCCTTGGGTGTGGGCTGGACTTAGCAACTGGCTTCTAATGCACAGAATAAAGTGGAAGTGTTGGGTGTGACTCTGGAAAGCAGATCATAAAAGGCACTGCAGCTCCCTCCTCCCTCTCTCTCAGATTGCTTGCTCTGGGGGAAGTTAGCCCACGTGAGAGCACAAGCCGCATGGTGAGGAAGAGAGTCTTCCTGCCAACACCCAGCGAGGAATGGAGGCCCTGCCAGGAACCACCCTAGTGAGCCATCTTGGAAGCAGACCCCCAGCCCCAGCTAAGCATTCTGATGACTGCAGCCCTAACCAACATCCTGAGTACAGTCACATGAGATGAGCAAAAGCCACTCATCTGAGCCACTCCTGAATCCCTGGCCCACAATTACAGTGAGATTAAAAAGTAAAATAGGCCAGGCGTGGTGGCCCATGCCTGTGATCCCAGCACTTTGGAAGGCCAAGACAAGCGGATCATGTGAGGTCAGGAGTTCGAGACCAGTCTGACCAACATGGTGAAACACTGTCTCTACTAAAAATACAAAATTAGCCAGGCATGATGGTGCATACCTGTAATCCCAGCTCCTTGGGAGGCTGAGGCAGGAGAATGGCTTGAACCCAGGAGGTGGAGGTTGCAGTGAGCCAATATCGCACCATTGCACTCCAGCCTGGGCAACAAGAGTGAAACTCCATCTCAAAAAAAAAAAAAAAAAAGGCCAAATGTGATGGCTCATGCCTGTAATCCCAAGCACTTTGGGAGGCCAAGGTGGGAGGATCACTTGAGTCCAGGAGTTCAAGACCAGCCTGGGCAACATGGTGAGACTCCATCTCTAGTTGAGCATGGTGGTGCCTGCCTACAGTCCTAACTCCTCAGGATGCTGAAGTGGGAGGATTATTTGAGCTCGGGAGTTCGAGGTTGCAGTGAGCAGTGATTGCACTCAGCCTGGGTGACTGAGTGAGACCCTGTCTCAAAAAAAAAAAAAAAAAAAGTAAAATAAAAAGTTGTTTTAAACTGCTAAATTTTTGAGCCATTTGTCATGTAGCAGATAGGGATGCTGTTTAGAGCCTTCAGCAGGCCCCCATAGGTGAATCACAGTGGAGGCCTCTAGGATTTTGGGGCAAAGCCCTGCCATCTTCTGCAGATAACTACCCTCATTTTTAGAGACAGCTCTTGGCCTGGTACTGGGCTTTGGTGGAAACCGAACGTTTGATTATGGGTCATCAAGTCACCATGCGACCTGAACTGCCTGTCATATGTAAACTGGGTGCCTTCTGACCCATCTAGCCATACAGGGGGGCATGCACAGCAGCATTCCATCATCAAATGGAAGTGGTATATACATAACCAAGCTCAAGCAGGTAGTCGCAGCCACTCAGGAAGCTGAGGTAGGAGGATAGCTTAAGCCCAGGAGACTGAGGCTGTGGTGAACCCTAATGATGCCTCTGCGCTCCAGCCTGGGTGACAGAGGGAGACCCTGTGTAAAAAAAAAAAAAGAAAGAAAGAAACTAAAACTAAAGAATAGCTCAATAAATATACCATATTAATGAATTAGAAGACTCAATACTGAAGGTCAGTAATTTCAGCAGAAACAAATGAGAAAAAAAAGAAGACTCAATATTGTTATTATATTGCCAGTGCTTCAGAAATTGATCTGTTGATTCAATGCAATCTCCATCAAAATCTCAGAAGGCATTTTTGTAGAAACTGGTAAGATGATTCTAAAATTTAGATACAAATACGGAGAACTTAGAAAAACTAAAACAATTTTGAAAAAGGAGAATACTGTTGGAAAAATTATATTACTTTACCACAGTGGTATTTAAGAGAAGATATTAAGTCCAAAAGTAGACACACTGTATAGCTAATTTTTAGCCAAGGTGCAAAAACAATTTAATAGAGATACATGTATCAATAAGAGGTTCTGTAACAACTAACTACTTATATCTTTAAAAATAAACCTCTACTCAGATCACAAAACACACACAAAAATTGATTTGAGGTGAATCGTAGACCTAAACATCAAAGATCATTCTGCAAAGCTTCTAGAAGAAAACATGGGAGAATGTTCTGATGACTTTGGAGAAGGCCAGCATTTCTTATGTGGGTCAGAGAAAGCAGTTGCCACAAAAGGAGAAAAAGAAGTTAAAATAGGCTTTATCAGTGTTGAAACTTCTGCTCAGCAAAAGACACCATTAAGAAAATGAAGGCCAGATGCAGTGGCTCACATCTATAATCCCAGCACTTTGAGAGGCCCAGGTGGGAGGATTGCTTGAGCCCTGGAGTTTGAGACCAGCCTGGGCAACATAGCAAGACCTCATCTCTACAAAAAATTTAAAAATTAACCAGGCGTGGTGGTGTTGGCCTGTGCTCCCAGCTACTTGGGAGGCTGCGGCAGGAGGATTGATTGAGCCCAGGAGGTCAAGGCTGCAGTAAGCCGTGATCACATGACTGCACTCCAGGCTGGACAACAGAGCTGTCTCAAAAAGAAGAAAAGAAAACAAAGAGGCAAGACAAAAATTAGAAATTATATTTACAATATACATACCTGACAAAGAACTAACAAAAAATTTAATGTAAGTTACATTTCCTTCACCATCCTTTGTGCTCTCCCAACAGTAACTATTAAGCAAATCATTTTACACTCCTAAACTCACCACCAAGCCAATTACCCCACAAGGCAGCTTAGAGGGTGGCTACCCTGGGAGCAAAAAGCCACATCTCTCTGTGTGTACACCCCCTGAATGGGAGGGTGGTGTTTAATCCAGCACCCCCAATTGTCTTCATCAACAAACAGGAGCTGAGAGCCACACGGTTCCAGAAAGAGATGGCTCTCTAAAGATTTGTCATCTCAGTTCTTCCCTGGAGCAGAGTCCTAGGGCAGAGGACTCAATAATCAAATGTCCATTTAGCAGCTGTAAGAAAACAGAATGACACCAGAATATCTGAGGGCTGCAAAAGCATATATTGTCCAAAATAATTTTTTTTTTTTTTTTGAGACAGAGTTTCGCTCTTGTTGCCCAGGCTGGAGTGCAATGGCGCGATCTCGGCTCACCGCAACCTCTGCATCCTGGGTTCAAGCGATTCTCCTGCCTCAGCCTCCCAAGTAGCTGGGATTACAGGCATGCGCCACCACGCCCAGCTAATTTTGTATTTTCAGTAGAGACAGGGTTTCTCCATGTTGGTCAGGCTGGTCTCCAACTCCCGACCTCAGGTGATTTGCCCACCTCGGCCTCCCAAAGTGCTGAGATTACAGGCATGAGCCACCATGCCCCGCCATCCAAAATGATTTTTAATGATGATGGTAATTAAAGAACATAGAACTAAAAATTATAGAAAATATTTTGTCTCCAATTAAATGACTAATCTTGTTTTATCATTTTTATATGTAGTTCGTATGGGGTAAAAAGTTTCTGCTGCTGAAAGTGTATAAGAACCATGGATTTCATCTAGGTTTTTTGTTTGTTTTTTGTTTTTTTAAAGTGAGCCACAGAGATGTAATGTGTCTTGCTTAAAGCCATTCAGCTAAAGATATCAGACTGGAACGTTCGCTCTCAGTTCAGTGCTCTTGAGTCTGGAGTAGGTTGAGTTTGAAGCATTGAGAAGGTACCTAAATGTATAAACTTAAGGGGTTGGTTAGGCATTACCAACTAGAAATTCTATTCTGAAGTGCAAGAAATTAATTAATTGTATAACTATTGTTTTCTTTCTGATATCTTTACCCAAGCATCTATATAAATTTAACTAATATGCAAGTGAATAACAGATGTGCATGTAGAGATCAGTTTTGGGAAATTCCATTCAAAATGTAGAGAAATGTCTAGAAATCTGAGTTTAGAAAACAAAATTCAGAAATTCTAGACTCTTCCTAAGGAGGATACCCAGAACAAAACCGATGGCACCCAGTAAATTGTGATCTAAGCAACAGCTTGAATCCTGTCTCTGGTTTATGACTCTGTATGAAAAAGAAAATAAACTTGGAGAATAGGAAAGATCCCAGACTGGGTGTGGTGGCTCACAGCTGTAATCCCAGCACTTTGGTAGGCCAAGGCAGGAGGATTGCTTGAGCCCAGGGAGTCTGAGACCAGCCTGGACAACATAGTGAGACTCCATCTCTACAAATAATACAGAAACTTAGCCAGGCCTGGGGGCACGCACCTGTGATCCCAGCTACGCAGGAGACTGAGGCAGGAGAATCACTCACACCTAGTAGGCCAAGGCTGCAGTGAGCTGTGATCACGCCACTGTACTATCTCACGCCACTGTACTATCTCACGCCACTGTACTATCTCACGCCACTGTACTATCATCTCACGCCACTGTACTATCTCACGCCACTGTACTATCTCACGCCACTGTACTATCTCACGCCACTGTACTATCATCTCACGCCACTGTACTATCTCACGCCACTGTACTATCTCACGCCACTGTACTATCTCACGCCACTGTACTATCATCTCACGCCACTGTACTATCTCACGCCACTGTACTATCTCACGCCACTGTACTATCTCACGCCACTGACCCTATCTCAAAAAGGAAAAGAAAATATTTCATAATTGGAGAACTAGTTCAAACTTACTTAAAACATTAAGTTAAACATTTTGTTAAATATTTAAGAAACATATGTAATAAATTAACTAATAATATGTCATAGGTTTTACCATAATTAAATAAACAAAACGTTAAATGCAGAAAACTGTATTTTACAATAGGACACGTGTAAAAAATCAAGAACCTACCCTTTGACCTAATCATTCTATTTTTGGGACTGTAGCCTAAAGATATATAAAATTGATAAATTGTTTATGCACAAAAATGTTCTTTGTAACTTTTTTTTTTTTTTTTGAGACAGAGTCTCGCTCTGTTGCCAGGCTGGAGTGCAGTGGCACAATCTTGACTCACTGCAACCTTCACCTCCCAGGTTCAAGCAATTCTGCTGCTTCAGCCTCCTGAGTAGCTGGGATTAAAGGCGCCTGCCACCACACTCGGCTAATTTTTGTATTTTTAGTAGAGACGGGGTTTCCCCATATTGGCCAGGTGGGTCTCAATCTCTTGACCTCGTGATCCACCCACCTTGGCCTCCCAAAGCGCTGAGATTACAGACATGAGCCACCGCACCCGGCCCCCTCTTTGTAACTTTTTTTTTAATAGCAGTGAAAGAATGAATTCTGCCTAGATGTCCAACAAAAGGGGAATGGTTAAGTAAACCAAAGTTGAACCATAGGACAGACCATTACATATATATATAGTATAGAGAAAATGTGGTAATAAGGGAAAATAAGTATTACTAATATTCATTATTTTCTGAAAGCCGAGAATGGTGTTAAGAGCTTTATACACGTTGGCTCCTTTCAACTTTACAATAATCTACTAAGAAAGTCTTTTTCTGGCTGTGTTTTTAGAAATGAGAAAGTAAGGGCTGGGCACAGTGGCTCATGCCTGTAATCTCAGCACTTTGGGAGGCCAAGGTGCAGGATCACTTGAGACCAGGAGTTCAAGACCATCCTGGGCAACACAGGGAGACACGGTCTCTATTTTACAAATCTAAAAATCAGCCGGGTATGGTGGCATGTGCCTGTAGTCCCAGCTACAAGGGAGGCTGAGGCAAGAGGATCATTTGATCTCAGGAGATTAAAGCTGCAGCGTGGCCGGGCGCGGTGGCTCATGCTTGTAATCCCAGCACTTTGGGAGGCCGAGGCAGGCAGATCATGAGGTCAGGAAATCGAGACCATCCTGGCTAACATGGTGAAACCCCGTCTCTACTAAAAATACAAAAAATTAGCCGGGCGTGGTGGTGGGCGCCTGTAGTCCCAGCTACTCGGAGAGGCTGAGGCAGGAGAATGGCGTGAACCCGGGAGGCGGAGCTTGCAGTGAGCCGAGATTGCACCACTGCACTCCAGCCTGGGCGACAGAGCGAGACTCCGTCTCAAAAAAATAAATAAATTAAATAAATAAATAAAAAATAAAGCTGCAGCGAGCTATGATCATGCTATTGTTCTCCAGCCTGGGCAACAGGGTGAGATCCTGACTCAAAAAAAAAAAAAAAAGAGAGAGAGGAAGCTAAGCCTTAGCAACATCGTGTAATTTATCCAAGGTAATACAATGTATTAGATAAAGGATCAGCTAAGCTGCTATAACAAAAAGCCCACATGTACAGTGGTTTAAATAAGATAGAGGTTTATTTCTCATACAGCCCAGAAGTGTGAGAGGTGGATCTGCTTTCCTCAACATGTGGCTTCCAAACAGGCTCCAATTATTCCCACTGCCCCGCCAGAAGAAAGGGCAAGAGAGAACTAAAAGCAGGAATTAGGCCAGGAGCAGTGGCTCCCACCTGTAATCCCCACATTTTGGGAGGCTAAGGCAGGAGGATCACTTCAGGCCAGGAGTTTGAGACCAGCCTGGGAAACATAGCAAGACCCCCATCTCTACAAAAATATTAGCCAGGCATGGTAGCACACACCTGTAGTCCTAACTACTTGGGAGGCTGAGGCAAAAGGATCACTTGAGCCCAGGAGATCGAGGCTGCAGAGAGCTATGATCATATCGTTACACCCCACCTTGAGTGACACAGCAGGATCCAGTCTCCAAAAAACTATGGTGGGGAGAATTAACAAGATGACCCAGAAATTGCACAAGTTACCTCTGCCCACACCCCACTGGTCCAAATGTGGTCACATGTCCAGAGTTAGCTGGGCAGGGTAGTCGTAGCTGAGGAACCATGTGATCAGCAAAAACTCCAGGATGTGATTTTACTGAAAGGAAAAAGATGAAAATAGATACTGGGAAGAGTCAGCAGTCTCAACGGACTAATAAGTAGAAGAACTAAAATTGAAACCCCAAAACCTTGGCCCATTTGAATCTAGAGCTCTCTTTCTCAATCACATCAAAGTGCTCTAAACACTTGAGAAATTTTTTGCCAGGTGCAGTAGCTCATGCCTGTAATTCCAGCACTTTGGGAGGCTGAGGCTAGAGGATTGCTTGAGCCCAGGAGTTCAAGATCAGCCCTGGCAACATAGCAAGACTCCATCGGTATAAAATATTCTTAAATTAGCCAGGCATGGTGGTCCACGCCTGTAGTTCTAGCCACTTGAGGGGCTGAGGTGGGAGGATTGCTTGAGCCCCAGAGGTTGAAGCTGCAGTGAACCATGATCGCACCACTGCACCCCAGCTTGGAAAACAGAGCAAGACCCTATCTCAAATAAAATTAAAATTAAAAAAAAAGAAACAGAAAGAAAAGAAAGAAAAACTTTCTTTCCTTGGTTTCTGTGATTTTTTTCCTCTTTTTCTACTGAGGCTTCAGGTTCTCTTCAGGCCTAACAGAGGGGATCCCACTCCCTCACCCCAATTCCAACCCATCGTACCCCACTACCCATGTCTATTATTGGCTCCCCAGGTACTAAATGATCCTTGTGGTTTTCCTATGTCCTGCTCGCAGCTTTGTAAATAGTCCCTTTAATTAAAACTCTGCAAAATACCCAGTTTGGATGTGCCATGTGTTTCCCACCAGGACCATGACTGAGTCTCCTCATTCACGGTTGACTGTACAGGGCAGTGGTCAGAGAAGGCTTTCAGACTCATTAGAGTGAAATACTTATGCTATGGTTTGGATGATGATGTCCCCTCCAAAATTTATGCTGAAACTTAATTCCCAGTGCGTCTAAGAGGTGTGGTCTTTGCAACGTGATTAAATCTTGAGGGCTCTCCCTCATGAATGGTATTAGCATCCTTAGAAAAGGGGTTGAGGCTAAAGGGAGCAACCTCTTGCTCTTCAGTCCTTTCTGTCACGTAAGGATAGTGTTCGTCCCCTCTGGAGGATGCAGAAACAAGGCACCATATTGGAAGCAAAGAGCAGCCCTCACCAGACACTAGTCCTGTTGGCGTCTTGATCTTGGACTTCCCAGCCTCCAGAACTGTGAGACACAAACTTCTGTTGTTTATAAATTACCCAGTCTGTGCTGTATTTTGTTGCAGCAGCACAAATGGACTACACAATCTATAAAACTTAGAAATATCTTCTGCTGACATTGACCTGTCTTCCCCAATAGAAAAGGTCCAGGAAGACTGTGGCTAACCTTTTACTATTTATACTTAGAACGCAGCACAATACCTAGCACAGAGCAGGCTCACTAAATATTAGGTATATGAATGAACACTGAGTCCTCCATATAGTAGTTTTTCTTTTTTTTTTTTTTTGAGACAGAGTCTCACTCTGTCACCCAGGCTGGAGTGCAGTGGCGCGATCTCGGCTCACTGCAAGTTCCGCCTCCCGGGTTCACGCCATTCTCCTGCCTCAGCCTCTCCGAGTAGCTGGGACTACAGGCGCCCGCCATCACGCCCGGCTAATTTTTTCTATTTTTAGTAGAGACGGGGTTTCACCATGGTCTCGATCTCCTGACCTCGTGATCCGCCCACCTTGGCCTCCCAAAGTGCTGGGATTACAAACGTGAGCCACCCCGCCCGGCCAATATAGTAGTTTTTCAACAAATGTGCATCTGATCAGTAAGTGAGAGACCCAAATTTTATTTATAAGTCTCTAAACAATTCCTTATGAAGCCATAAAAGACTTCTTTTTTGAGAAGACACTGCAATATGGACCGTATTTTGATATGGTGTTCCTATAATCTCGAATCCTCCTGCACCTTTATGGTTTTAATACTTCCTGTCATTGCAACATGTTCACCAGATTTTTCAATTCCCCCTGTGATACTTTGAAGTAAAGTATGATTGAAGAACTGCAGTCTGAACTTGGACAAAGTGTGTAATAAACAGATTACAGATAATTTCCTTTAAATGTGATCTTAGATGCTAGGAAGACATTAAGCACATCACAGCAAGAACTTTACCAAGAGTTTCGACTTTCCAATCCAATGCAAATACTACCATATTTCATTGAATCTAAGATGCCACTGATTTTTAGATACTCCGTTATATACCACTAAAAAAACAAAAATGATGCCAGTTAAACTCTGACACAATGCTTTCTTACTACTTAGAATCTTTCTATGCTTATGAAAGGAGGAATTTTAGACTTATTTAATCAAACATTTTCTTACATCTCACACTGGATTTTTTCCATGCATTTCTACAAATACAATAGCTTTTTGTTTCAATGCCAAATCATGCTGTGATATTGTGAAGACACTGTAAATGGCAATTAAATGCATATAACGCAATTAAAGTGGCAACAATATATATAGCGATGACCAGATTCCTGTAACCATATCACAACTATGACCTGGCCAACAGAATTGTAAGATGCCATCAATTGTAATTATGTATCTTGATTTCAGAGAAGTTCAAATGGGGGAAGGTGGGAGGGAGTAAGTCTTGGAATCAATGAAGTATGGGACTTAGCTCAGAATGAAAGTTCAGAGACTAAGTCCTATATTTCATTACATCTTTGTTTGTTTTTGTGTGTGTGTGTTTGAGACAGAGTCTCACTCTGTTGCCCAGGCTAGAGTGCAATGGCACAATCTCGGCTCACTGCAACCTCTGCCACCCAGGTTCAAGCTGTTCTCCTGCCTCAGCCTCCTGAATGGCTGGCCACCACGTCTGGCTAATTTTTTTCCCTTTTTTTTTTTTTTGAGAAGGAGTCTTGCATTGGCATCCAGGCTGGAGTGCAATGGCTCCATCTCCGCTCACTGCAACCGCCACCTCCCGGGTTCAAGCGATTCTCCTGCCTCAGCCTCCTGAGTAGCTGGAATTACAGGTGCCTGCCACCATGCCCGGCTAATTTTTTGTATTTTTTTCAGTAGAGACGGGGTTTCACTATGTTGGCCAGGCTGGTCTCTAACTCCTGACCTCATGATCTGCCCGCCTCGGCCTCCCAAAGTGCTGGGATTACAGGCGTGAGCCACTACGCCCGGCCCCACGTCTGGCTAATTTTTGTAGTTTTAGTAGAGACAAGCTTTCACCATATTGGCCAGGCTGGTCTTGAGCTCCTGACCTCATGATCCATCCACCTTGGCCTCCCAAAGTGCTGGGATGACAGGCGTGAGCCACCATGCCCGGCCATACATCTTTTGTAACAGGCATGTTAGGAAGTGGTAAGATTCGGAAGATGAGGAAGAATGGGTAGGGGAGGCAACAATTAGAGAATGCAAATTCTCACTAGTTTCAAATTCATCTTTTGCAGGTTACAAATGTTTATCAATGTTTATCAAGTTACAAATACTTTTTTGAAAAATCACTTACTAAATAGTTTACTTTTTTTTTTGTCACCCGGGCTGGAGTGCGGTGACATGATCTGGGCTCACTGCAACCTCCATCTCCCTGGCTCAAGCAATTATCCTGCCTCAGCCTCCTGAGTAGCTGGGATTACAGGCTCCCACCACCATGCCCAGTTTTTTTTTTTGTATTTTTAGTACAGATGAGGTTTCACCGCATTGGCCAGGCTGATCTTGAACTCCTGATCTCAAGTGATCCACCCACCTTGGCCTCCCAAAGTACTGGGATTACAGGTGGCACATTAAATATTTGCTGGTTAATGGTTGCTTAAGGTAAAGCTGAGAGCTAAAGAACAATCCAACGACTTGATTATTGAAGACAATAATCTAGATTACAGGGAATTCCCCAAATTACCCAGCAGGAAATGCTTGTTATGCTCAAATTCAGTGCTGGGTGTTTCCAAAATCAACCCCCAGAAAATCTTTTTTTTTTTTTTTGAGACAGAGTTTTGCTCTTGTTGCCCAGGCTGGAGTGCAATGGCACAATCTCGGCTCACCGCAACATCTGCCTCCCAGGTTCAAGCAATTCTCCTGCTTCAGCCTCCCGAGTAGCTGGGATTACAGGCATGCACCACCACAGCCTGGTTAATTATTTTTTGGATTTTTGGTAGAGACGGGGTTTCTCCATGTTGGTCAGGCTGGTCCCAAACTCCTGACCTCAGGTGATCCACCCACCTCGGCCTCCCAAAGTGCTGGGATTACAGGCGTGAGCCACCGCGCCCAGCCAAAAGAGGGAAAATCTTATATTTTAGTCCTCACAAAGTCTTTCATATTGTAAAGTACTCTCTCCATTATTTTATTTTGGACTACAAAATATTGTTTGAGGAAGACATATTAGCCTAACTTAATACTAGCTTGGATGCTTATAATCTAATGAAATTGACTATTTAAAGGGCATATTGTTATTCATTAACCGTGTCTAGGGGTACGAAAATTGTAAGTGCAGGATGTCATTTTAATCAAGCCTTTCCAAAATCACCAAATGTAATTAGGCTGTGAAGAGCACAGATGAGTCAGGAAGCCAATAAGGAGAAATAAAAAACCCACTGCCCTTAACATTACATGAATGGCTACTTGTGACTTGGGGTAGAATTTCAGTGACCACATCATTCATAGATTCAAAAAGCGCTGTATCTCAAATAATTTAAACACAAATACAAAGCGTTCAGAAAAACTGTGAGTCTGGTGATGGAGTTCAGGACATGCTGCCCCAAAATACGACACGTTGGCATTGGAGAAAACAGCAGAAGCAAGAAGGCTCCTCTCACCTTCCTCTTGCCCTTCTCCCCTAGAACACGTCATAAAAACGTCATTTCAGAGGAATCCTTCCTATTGCTGCAGGAAAGGAACATCCTTATCCTGGGAGACAAGGGAGGGCCAGGTAGAATCTGAACACACTTGCTAAGTTCCTGCCAATTTACTATCATTAGATCACAGCTCCTTTGTCCAACCATACTTCCCTATGACTGTCCACTCTTCATTGAACCTAGACATAAAAATAGTTTGCTCTGGGTCAGGCACGGTGGCTCACACCTGTAATCCCAGCACTTCGGGAGGCCGAGGTGGGCGGATCATGAGGTCAGGAATTTGAGACCAGCCTGGCCAACATAGTGAAACCCTGTCTCTACTAAAAATACAAAAATTAGCTGGGCGTGGTGGCGCACGCCTGTAATCCCAGCTACTCAGGAGGCTGAGGCAAGACAATTGCTTGAACCCAGGAGGCAGAGGTTGTGGTGGGCCGAGATCGCACCACTGCGCTCCAGCCTGGGTGACAGAGCGAGACTCCATCTCAAAAAAAAAAAAAAAAGTCCAGGCGCGGTGGCTCACGCCTGTAATCCCAGCACTTTGGGAGGCTGAGGCGGGTGGATCACAAGGTCAGGAGATCGAGACCATCTTGGCTAACATGGCGAAACCCCGTTTCTACTAAAAATACAAAAAAAAATTAGCCGGGCACGGAGGCGGGCGCCTGTAGTCCCAGCTACTCGGAAGGCTGAGGCAGGAGAATGGCACGAACCCGGGAGGCGGAGCTTGCAGTGAGCTGAGATTGAGCCACTGCACTCCAGCCTGGGCAACAGAGTGAGACTCCATCTCAAAAAAAAAAAAAAAGTTTCCTCTGTTTCTTTGGCTCTTCATTTGTGAAGAATCCTGTGTCACATAAAACTTCTATTAATAAATTTGTATGCTTTTCTCTTGTTAATCTGTCTTTTGTTATAGGGATTTCAGCAATGAACCTTATAATGCAAGAAGAAAAGATACTATTTTTTCTCTCCTACCATGGTAATGATGAAAGAAGCAGATGCCAAAGATGTATGTATGAGTATTAATTAAAATTTTTCTATCCCATATTTTTTTCTTTTTGAGATGAAGTCTCACTCTGTCACCTAGGCTGGAATGCACTGGCATGATCTCCACTCACTGCAATCTCTACCCCCCGGGTTCAAGCGATTCTCCTGCCTCAGCCTTCCAGGTACCTGGGACTAGCACCACCATACCTGGCTAAATTTCTTTGATTTTTAGTAGACACAGGGCTTCACCATGTTGGCCAGGCTGGTCTCAAACTTCTGACCTTAGGTGATCTGCCTCCCTCAGCCTACCAAAATGCTGTCATCCCATATTTTTAAAGTAATGCGTTTTACATTTGACATCAAAAATTACAATTTAGGCCAGGTGCAGGCTCACACCTGTAATCCCAGCATTTTGGATGGCTGAGGCAGGCAGATTGCTTAAGCCCAGGAGTTCAAGACCAGCCTGAGCAACATAGCAAGACCTCTTCTCTAAAAAGAAAAGAAAAACATTTTCTTAATTACAATGTACATTTGTAATTAAATTAATAATTAAATATTGGCCAGGCATGATGGCTCACACCTGTAATCCCAGCACTTTGGGAGGCCAAGACGGGTGGATCGCCTGAGGTCAGGAGTTCGAGACCAGCCTGGCCAATATGAAACCCTGTCTGTACTAAAAATATAAAACTTAGATGGCCATGGTGGCATGCGCCTGTAATCCCAGCTACTCAGGAGGCTGAGGCAGGAGAATCGCTTGAACCCGAGAGGCGGAGGTTGCAGTGAGCCGAGATTACACCATAGCACTCCAGCCTGGGCAACAGAGTGAGACTTCATCCAAAAAAAAAAAAACAAATTAAATATTAAGAGTAGATCTTACACTGTTTTCCTCTGTATCTCTAAAACTGTATATTCAAGTTGGCAAAAACAAATGGTCTCATGGGGGAAATATAAGTAGCATTATATTCAATGTTGCCTTATATTGCAATGCACATGATTTTTGTCCTGAATTAGCTGGATAATTCCCCACAACTTTTTATTTCACGTGGTCTTTTTAAATGCCCCTTCTTCTTCAAAAACTATAATAAGATTATAAAAATTATGAGCATAAAATGATCAAGCAGAAGAATTCTTAAGTGACTGCAGTTAAAGTTAAATCAATTTATAACAGTATCCAGCAATTTGCCTAATGGAAAACTTCTTCAAGTCCAACTCACACTGGAAGTTTCTCTTTCTGCCAAAATAAGCAAGTAGATAGCGTTCTCCTCTGTGCCCCACTGTGAAAGAGACACTCTCTCAACAACCACTGATCAAAAGCTCTTTTTGGGGCTCAGAAAAGGATATCCACAAAGTATAGTGTTCTGGCACGCTGAGTACTTTGAACTAAAAGTTTGGAAATCCTCAGAAGCAGCCTCAGAACCAAGGCTGTAACCATTATAGGTTTGTTGCCCAATACACAAAGCAAATCAATACACCAAGACACCAGATTGCAGCAGAGAAAGAGATTGAATAGTAGGGTCATAGAACTAGGAGACAGGAGGAAACCTCAAATCTGTCCTCTTGAGGAGTTTGGAGGTAGAGTTTTCACGGGTTTTGGAGTGGGCTGAAGCATAGAGATCATTGACTGGTGGAAGAGTGCAGGGTGAAGTCGCGGGACAGGGAAATGAAGAAGTATCGTCACACTCATCTCATTCCCCTGTGGGGGTCTCCAAACTGATTGCTGGAATTGGGGGTCTAAAAACTTCTTAAGTGATCCTAAAACAAAAGGCTTATGATTCTAATGTCAGAGATCCGGTCTATAGGAACTAGAAACAATGAAGATACAAATCAATGCTTAGTCTTATGACCCTAATGTCAGAGATCCTGTATATAGGGACAACAGGGATGCAAACAGTCAGTAACTAGTGCTACGTGATTTTTAGCAACAAGGAAGTGAAACAGAGCACAGCCTGGTGGATGCTTAATTATGACGGTGTTTCTGTCCATAATCCAGCATGCAATCCTTGTCAACCCTGTTGGGATGGTTTCAAGGTCTTTCTGACCTTCTGCCATCTTCCTGTCTCCCACCCTTCTTTCTCCTTCAAAGTAAATCATAGAAACTAGAATTCTTCTTCCTCAAGGCAAGTCATAGAAACTAGATCTCGTTTTCTCCAAAGTGAGACATAAAACCTAGAAATATTACTCTAACTCTATCCCACTTTTCATGTAGGAGCTGAACATAAAGAAATTTTTTGACCTACCTTGTATGATTGTGGGTCATAAGACCCACATTCCAGAGGCGTCCTGCCCTGTATCCGGGAGGAAGGAATGCTACAGAGAGGCCAAGAAGAATCTGAACACACAGGCCTTGCTGGGTTCCCCCGTAAACCAAAAATAAAATTCTAAACCTCCTCCAACTATCTGAATGGAACCATTCTCTTGGCCAAGAGCATTCCAAAATTAACCTGAAAAACTAGGTCAGGCCATGATGGGAAGGGGGAGTCCAACAAACCTCATCATACCCTCCTTCCTTTTGAAATTCAGGCCCAGCTGACTAGCATTAACATCAACACAGACCCTAAGACTGACAGAACAAACTCTTTAAGTCTAATAAGAAATATTTACAGGCCAGAAACAGTGGCTCACGCCTGTAATCCCAGCACCTTGGGAGGCTGAGGCAGACAGATCACCTGAGGTCAGAAGTTTGAGACCAGCCTGGCCAACATGGCGAAACCCCGTCTCTACCGAAAATACAAAAATTAGCCAGGCGTGGTGGTGCACACCTGTAGTCCCAACTATTTGGGAGACTAAGGCAGGACAATCGCTTGAACCAGGGAGGCAGAGGTTGCAGTAAGCTGAGATCGTGCCACTGCACTCCAGCCTGGGGCGATAGGGCGAGACTGCACCTCAAAAAAAAAAGCAGCCCCCAAATTATTTCTTTTCTAACAAAAAGCAGCCTAAAAACTCAAGCTGCAACATAAATAAGCAAGCTGGAAGCTTGCATAGGTAAATGCCGGCAGCTGTGCCCATAGAAAAGGGATACCTGAAAGTCAGGTATACTCAACATGGAGGTTTCCTCTTCCCTTTCCTTTTTTTGCCACGTGTGCAGGTGTCGTGGCGCACTGGCCAGGTAAAGACCCAATCTGCATAGTATAAAATTACGGTGGGATGGCCAGCCACCTCGCGCCTATGTAAATCAAACACCTGGCCCAGCCAATCCACTGCGTTCTACGTAAATCAGACACCGCCTCCTCAAGCCCCTCTGTAAAATCACCCGCCATCTCACCCCAAACCCAGAAACCCTCTCGGGCCCCCTTCCTCTGCACGAGGAAGCTCTCTCTTCTTTCCTTCACCTATTACACTTCTGCTCTTAAACCCACTCCTTGTGTGTGTCTGCATCTTTAATTTCCTTAGCGCAAGACGACAAACCTCGGGTATTTCCCCAGACTAACAACGCCTGCAGTATGAGATGTTCAATTTGTAGTAGAAAAAGAAAGGGTCCTGATAGGATGAAGCCACCATTCCAGTACGAACTGGTGCAGGGTAACAGCAGCTTGGGACATTCTGAAAAGGTCAGTGGACAAAACACAGGCCCTGACTAACAAAAGAGGAGAATACACACACAGCGAAGACCCTTCCCTCAGGCACACACGGCTAAAGGTTTCGCCAAGTCCCCAGCAGAGAAGGATTATAAATTAATAGCAGAACCACCCTGGAAGGTATTTGTAGCTGTTATATAGAAAATGGTGCTTACGTTCAGTGCACAGTAAATTGGATCTAGGTCTCCTTGCACGTATGGGTTTTGGCATTCTTAATTAATGCCTTTATTATCTCTGTAAAGTTGCAAGCTAATGAACCCCTCCAGGTATTGTTACAGCCATAGTCAGAGGAAAACCTTAACTGACAATGAGAGTCCAGATTCTGGTGCCCCGAGGGGATGGACCAGGTAAGGAATATCCCCTGCCCTATAGCGTGCTCCCTTAATAAGCGACACGAGTGTGTTTCGTGTTACAATTACTTAGAAATACTTTTCAACGAGTACTCCAGAAGAAAAAGGAGATGGATTAAATCAAAGGTTTTTCCGGGCAGCCAACTGTTAAGGAGGAATCTGTCATTTTTCTAGATCAGAAAAAAAAAGGATGTAGTACATGGACAATTATTTTGGTCGTCCCTTTGTTCTTCTCTCTGCTTCTGCATAATACTTCTCACACACCCCAGTGGCCTTTAGAGGACATACAAATTTCTCTGACATTACTCTTCTCTCCAGTTCCCTATTCTCATGCAAATTCACCCTATAAGTCCTCTTCTTTCTCATGCCATTCCTATTTTGAAACATAAAAAGCACGAAACCCCCAGAAACCCCGTGGTTGCCCCCAAAGGGGGAGAGGCTAGATAACCTTTTGTATCTTTTCTGTCACTAATTCCTGATCTGAGCCCAACATGTCCCCACTAATGCCGCTGCCTGAAATGGTCTGCAGTTTGAGCTTTTTCCACCATCCTATCCAATGCCCTCAGCAATTCACATTCATAAAAAGTGAGATTAAATGTGTATAACTGTTGGCCTGTTCTCCCGAATTCCATTGCTGGCTCTACTAATGATTTCCTGTTAAGGGCAGATTTTTACCTCAGTAAAGGTAGCTATGCCTCCCTTGCTGTCAGGAGCAGTTATTAAGCAACTAAGCCAGGGCCGGGCACAGTGGCTCACGCCTGTAATCCCAGCACTTTGGGAGGCTGAGGTGGGTGGATCACTTGAGCTCAAGAGTTCAAGACCAGCCTGGGCAATATGGCAAAACCCTGCCTGTACAAAAAAATACAAAAATTAGCCGAGCATGGTGGCAGGCACCTGTGGTCCCAGCTACTCGAGAGGCTGAGGTGGGAGAATCACTTGAGCCCGGGAGGTCGAGGTTGCAGTGAGCCGAGATCACTCCACTACACTCCATCCTGGACAATAGAGTGAGATCCTGTCTAAAAAAAAAAACAAAAAAAAAACACTAGTTTTTGCTAGGACTAGGAACTGTTTTGATCTTTGGAAACAAAGAACAGGCCAGCCCTTAATATTATATGAGTCCTTGTTACATGATAAAAATTCCGTACCACGAAAGTTGATTGCCCCAGTCATACTGGTCTAGTTGAAGCTGTAAATGGACCCCTTCTTAGTCAAGGAGATTCCATAGAAACCTTAGAAACTGAGTTACTGGCTGTGACTGGGTGGGAGATCTAACATGCCTTATTATACTTCTTCCTTTTTGGAGCTTAGATGCAACAACTACCCAGCATTAATGTTAAAACAGAGATCTTAAGACTGACAGAATAGACTCTTTGTGGCCAATAAGATACCAAATTATAAACAGAACTTAAGGCAATGCAAGGCAAGGGTGAAGTCTCATCTGCAGTCCATCAATCTTGCTAAACAGGTCATTTTTCATTTTTTTGAGACAGAGTCTCACTCCATCACCTAGGCTGGAGCTCAGTGGCGCAGTCTCAGCTCACTGCAACCTCCACCTCCCAGGCCCAATCAGTTCTTCCACCTCAGCCTCCCAAGTGCTGTGACTACAAGTGTACACCACAACATCTGGCTAATTTTTGCGTTTTTTTGCAGAGATGGGGTTTTGTCATGTTGCCCAGGCTGGTCTCAACTCCTGAGCTCAAACGATTCACCCGCCTTGGCCACCCAAAGTGCTGCAATTACAGGCATGAGCCACCGTGCCCAGCCCTAAACAGGTCATTTTTGACCCAGGATTTTGTGGCTGATTCTGACACAGCACCCTCATCTTAAGCATTTCTTTCTGCCAGCTCCAAGTTTTAGGCAGAGCCTTATTCCTTTAACTAACTGCAAATTACATAATCTCTGGGCCAGGCACAGTGGCTCATGCCTATAATCCTTGCACTTTGGGAGGCTGAGGGGGATGGATCGCTTGGGGTCAGGAGTTTGATACCAGGCTGGACAACATGGCAAAACCCCATCTCTACAAAAAAATGCAAAAAATTAGCCAGCTATACTGTAATCCCAGCTACTGAGGAGGCTGAGGCGGGAGGATTGCTTGAGCAAGGGAGGTGGAGGTTGCAGTGAACCATGATGGCGCCACTGCACTCCAGCCTGGGTGACAGAGTGAGACCCTATCTCAAAAAAAAAAAAGATAAGAAGAAGAATAATCTCTGAATTCGCCTATAACCTCTAAGACCCCTCCTTCAAGATATCCTGCCTTTTGGGGCTGAACCAATGTATGCCTTCCATGTATTGATGTATGTCTTTGCCTGTAACTCCTGCATCTCTGAAACGTGTAAACCAAACTGTAATTCAATTGTCCCAGGACCACATACTCAAGGTTTCTTGGGTTGTGTCTTCCCCAGGCCACAGTCATTCCTATTGGTTCACAATAAACCTCTTTAAAATATTTAAGAGTCTGGTTTTTCTGATAACAGAGCAAAGTAAAAATTATAACAGTGAGAAAATTATGGCCAGGCGCAGTGGCTCGTGCCTGTAATCCTAGCACTTTGGGAGGCCAAGACGGGCAGATCACCAGGTCAGGAGATCGAGATCATCCTGGCTAACACAGTGAAACCCCATCTCTACTAAAAATACAAAAAATTAGCCGGGTGTGGTGGCGGGCACCTGTAGTCCCAGCTACTCGGGAGACTGAGGTGGGAGAATGGCGTGAACCCGGGAGGCGGAGGTTGCAGTGAGCCAAGATCGCGCCACTGCACTCTAGCCTGGGCGACAGAGCGAGACTCTGTCTCAAAAAAAAAAAAAAAGCAAAGAAAAGAAAATTATGACAGTGAAAGAGATCTGACCTGACCAACTCCAAGCTACCCCTGTTCATTCCTGGTCCTGGTCATAGGGCCAAACTAACTTTGGGAGGAACTTAGTTTAGAGTTTAACATTGAAACGAAGGTGATAACAGACCTTTCCTGAAACAAATCGCCTTCTTGCCTGGGGACCAGGCTCCTTTTATAAGACTAACAAATTAGCCACAAGATTATAAATTACGGTTTAGTTTAAGAGTCGTGCAGCCAGGTCTCAGGGAAGATGGTGGTGCTGGTGAAACCCGCGCTGTTTGTTGTGCCACCATTGGTGCAGGTGGTCCAGACTTGGAACCTTGACCCGAGGCCCTGGGTCTGCGCGCTGCAGCGGAGCCCAGGGAAAGTGGTATTTCCCTCCGGAGAGGTGGAGGAACGTTAGCGCGCTCCCGGGAAGCAGCCCGGCAAGGCAGCATCTGAGGCCAGTGCCTATGAGCAACGAGAGAAACAGCCGCTTGAGGTGTCCCCATCCCACACTCCCAGCACCTGGGAAGACTCTGGACTTCACTACAATAAGGTTTTTCCCAGGGACAGGAGGCTGAGCAGTGTAATGACAATAGTAAAGTCCAGGCCATTTCAGGAAAAACAAGGGAAGATAGTGCTGGAAGGTCGCAGGCTAATTACAGGACCTCTCAAGCTGGAGCTGTGCCAAAGGTTTCTACTTCAGCCGTCTAGAATACTTAAAGGAGCTGCCAGTCGATAAACTGAAAAGTGTCAGCCTCATTAAGGTGAAATTTGAGGATATCAAGGATTGGTCCGACCTAGTAATGCCACAAGGAATAATGGGTCAGTGATTACATGGTGTGTCTTAAGGTGTGGAGACCTAGGATTAGTTGCTCATACTTGTCTTAGGACAACAGATTTCATTGAAATGAAATTCAAAATGTTACAATTAGAAAAATATAATTCTCAAAGCTGTGTATCTTATAGTATTTTAAATGGAAATTGAAGTCCGTTTTTCACTATCATTTGGATTATGGCTCTTTATAGTCTCTAAGAAGAACCACTATTCCTCAAACCTTATATTTTTCAGATTACTTCTTCAACTTTTTATGTCAGATTAAAAATTAAGAAAATGTTTACTAAAAGATTTAGCCCTTCATTTTTGCAAAACCTCTGCCCATGTGGTGATAACTACCAATAAACTTCTTATTCTAGAAGCAGATCTAAGAAGTGAGGTATAAGCCACAGTTTATTGCCCTATTTAGCCCAATAAACAAAGAACCTTGTCTTCTAAAAAGGAAAAAAAAAAAAAAAGAGTCATCCAGCCACAAGATTCTGAACCTCCCCAATTTCTCCTAGGGATAACATCACTTTTGCAAAACCTAAGATTGGTGCTTAAGGTATTTTCTAGGCCCTGCATTCTGATGCACCAGCTGGCACCACCCAGACCAGTAATCTGGCTCAACCAGTTCTGCAATGCCACCCAGGAACACAAGGCAGCAAGAAGAACCCACTTCAAACCGCTATGATTTTTATCTCCAAACCAACCAATTAGCACTCCCCACTCCCTGGTCCCTTCCCTGCCAAATTATCCTTAAAAAACCTTAGTCTCCAAATTTTCAGGGAGACTGATTTGAGTAATAAAACTCCAGTCTTCCACTTAGCTAGCTCTGTATGAATTAAACTCTTTCTCTATTGCAATTCCCCTGTCTTAATACATTGGCTCTATCTGGGAAACAGGCAAGGAACCTGTTGGGCAATTACAAAAGTTCTCAACTAGAAGGCTCTGACACTCAAGGAGTTGGTCTCTAACATTTTTTCTTTTTTCTTTTTTCTTTTTTTTTTTGAGACGGAGTCTCGCTCTGTCGCCCAGGCTGGAGTGCAGTGGCACGATCTCGGCTCACTGCAACCTCCACCTCCCGGGTTCACACCATTCTCCTGCCTCAGCCTCCCCAGCAGCTGGGACTACAGGCACCCATCGCCACCCTTGGGTAATTTTTTTGTATTTTTAGTAGAGACGGGGTTTCACCGTGTTAACCAGGATGGTCTCAATCTCCTGACCTCGTGATCCACCCGCTTCGGCCTCCCAAAGTGCTAGGATTACAGGCGTAAGCCACCGTGCCCAGCCAGGTCTCTAACACTTTTTCTAAATATTTCCCTATTTAAAAAATAAATGAGGCTGGGCGCAATGGCTTACACCTGTAATCCCAGCACTTTGGGAGGCCGAGACGGGCGGATCACCAGGTAAGGAGATCGAGACCATCCTGGCTAACACGGTGAAACCCCGTCTCTACTAAAAATACAAAAAATTAGCCAGGTGTGGCGGCATGCACCTGTAGTCCCAGCCACTCAGGAGGCTGAGGCAGGAGAATGGCGTGAACCCAGGAAGCGGAGCTTGCAGTGAGCCAAGGTCATGCCCTGCACTCCAGCCTGGGCGACAGAGCGAGACTCTGCCTCAAAAAAAAAAAGAAAAAAAAGTAAAAAAAGTAAAAATAAAAAAATAAATGAGAGAAGAGTCTAACTTTACTAACTAACTGTAACTTTACTCTCATCTTGCTTATTTGCATTTCAACAAGCTGTCTTGGTGTCTGAGAAAGGCAGGAAATCTCAGCTGTGGCAAAAAATTACATATAATGGGCAGCGTACTTTTTTTTTTTTTTTTTTTTTTTGAGATGGAGTCTTGCTCTTGCCCAGGCTGGAGTGCAGTGTCACAATTTTGGCTCACTGCAACCTCTGCCTCCTGGATTCAAGCGATTCTCCTGCCTCAGCCTCCCGAGCAGCTGGGACTACAGGCACCCGCCACCATGCCGGGCTAATTTTTGTATTTTTAGTAGAGACGGGGTTTCACCATGTTGGCCAGGCTGCTCTCAGACTCCTGACCTCGTGATCCGCCGGCCTTGGCCTCCCAAAGCGTTGGGATTACAGGTGTGAGCCACTGCGCCCGGCCAGGCAGCGTATCTTCTATCTATAGCCGGAAGTTATCCCAAGGGTGTACATCGTTTTTATATGTCACTGTCTCAAAAGTTGTATGTACGTGGCTTTCACCTCTACACAAAATAGGAGTTTTTATGTTTCCAAGCACATGGTATATATGAAGGAATTTTGAGCTCCTATAAGAAAAAAGCACCATGCAATTTAAAAGATATTAGTACTAAGATAGAACAGAGACTTCTGTTAGTGGCCTGCAGGCCTCCACAAGCGGATGGAAAGAAAGAAAATCTTGAATTCCTTCAAGGGAAATTCCAGGTACCTAGCCAGCCCTTAGAAATAAATAAACAACTTGATAAGCAAGAAGGGAATAGTAACTTAAAATAGCCAAGGAAGCTAGAATCATGAGATGTCTGGTTCCCTATGGAAACTAAAGACAACATCTTTTTTTTTTTTTTTTTGAGACGGAGTCTCCCTCTGTTGCCCAGGCTGGAGTGCAGTGGACCATCTCAGCTCACTGCAGCCTCTGCCTCCCAGTTTCAAGCTATTCTCCTGCCTCAGCCACCCGAGTAGCTGGGATTAGAGGTGTGCACCACCACACCCAGCTAATTTTTGTATTTTTAGTACAGACGGGGTTTTGCCATGTTGCCCAGGCTGGTCTCGAACTCCTAGCTTCAAGTGATCCACCTGCCTCAGCCTCCCAAAGTGTTGGGATGACAGGCATGAGCCACTGCGCCCAGCCACCCCTGCCTTAAAAAACCCTTACCTGCAAGGTCAGGATTTAAGCATAAGCTGCCGGATCCTCCCTGCTTGGTAACCTGCAGATAAACACCTTCCTTCTTCCCACTACAAACCTCAGTGTGAATATCTGGTCTTATCATGCCAGGCAAGCAGACCCCAGCTAGGTTCAATAACAGTACTGATGATCATCTCGGGTGGCCTTTTACAAATACATACCTGGCATCCTAATTTTTCAGAAACATTTGAGGGGTCTTTTTGGAGAGTAGAGGGGTATAGGGTGTGCATTTGTATGTGTGCAATTTTCATTTCAACTGCATGGATTCACACAACGTAAAACACCAGCATGAAAAGGACCCCAGTGAATGTTACAGACACCAGCACCTGCCCCACAGACATGGGACACATGGAAATAATTCATGAAAATAATCAAGCAGGCCAGGCACGGTGGCTCATGCCTGTAATCCCAGCACTTTGAGAGGCCGAAGCAGGCAGATCACCTGAGGACAGGAGTTCAAGACCAGCCTGACCAAAATGATGAAACCCCATCTCTACTAAAAAATACAAAAATTAGCCAGGCATGGTGGCAGGCACCTGTAATCCCAGCTACTAGGGAGGCTGAGGCAGGAGAATCGCTTGAACCTGGGAGGCAGAGGTTGCAGTGAGCCAAGATCGCACCATTGCACTCCAGCCTGGGCAACAGAGCAAGACTCTGTCTCAAAAAAAAAAAAAAAAAAAAAAGGAGAAAATAATCAAGCAGTTTCGCCCCTTGTATCTGTTCAGTAGACCCTCCCTCTCTTTAAGATTATACTGGATGTGGCCAGGTGCAATGGCTCATGCCTGTAATCCCAGCACTTTGGGCAGCCGAGGCAGGTGGATTGCTTGAGGCCAGGGGTTCGAGACCAGCCTGGCCAACATGGTTAAACCCCATCTCTACCGAAAATACAAAAAATTAGTCTTGCGTGGTGGTGGGCGTCTGTAATCCCAGCTACTCGGGAGGCCAAAGCAGGAGAACTGCTTGAACCTGGGAGGTGGAGGTTGCCGTGAGCTGAGATCATGCCATTGCACTCCAGCCTGGGCAACAAGAGCGAAACTTCATCTCAAAAAAAACCCCAATAACTTACGGAAAAATAAAATTTAAAAAAATAGAAAAATAAAAAAATAAAGATTGTACTGGATGTAACTAGGACAAGTGATCTCTTTCTTCCTACCTCACCAAAGAAGGCCCCTTAGCTGCATAAACTTGTTTAATGAATGAATCACCGAGATGATTAATCAAGGGATAGGAATGACAGTGGTTCCAAATGTGCCTCTATTTTTTGATATCATGAGAATATTCCTGGCTAAGTAAAAGGGTAGTTGTAACTACTGTTGTAAATCACACTGACTTTTAGCAGGTTGTTTAAAGCAGGATGGAAAGTTCAGCCAGTCCAAGCACCAGGCTGGTTCTCTATTCCACACCTCATAAAATGAACCTAAGTTACCTTTGTAAGAAAGCAGCTTAGACCATACAATGCCAGAGTCCCTGGGGAAGAGAGAAAATGTGAAAAGCAAACTATAGGCTTTAAAAAATGCAAATCCAGCTTATGTTTGGATTCAACTATTTTAAAATATGTCCTCTCAGCCCACTAGCCACTCCACTTGGAAGGAGACTTAATTTATGTCTAAGGAGTGGCAGAATTCATTCAGAATCATCGTCTTCTAATTCAGCCTCATGGCTCTAAAAATTGCTTCTGGGTACTTGCCTAAAATAACTTTTTAGAGTCTGTACTCCAATAAAGAGTCCTTTGCTGAAACTTGGATCAAATGCTCATTTATTACCCTTACCTCTTTATCAATTAAAAAACATGTTATAAAAGCACATTCTTTATAAGAGGAAAGACATAGAAGTTTATTCTCCTTGCTGTGCTCACAGCACAATTTTTCCAAAATGAAAGGAAACAACACATGTGTCCAGGGTGGGGAAAATGTGCTGGTGTCATGCGGCAGCTCTATGAAATATTACTACCTGATCAGAATCAGACAGAAACCAATGGGTAGGGGGTAACAACTTCCCTTTGCAAGCATCAGCTGTGTATGCGGTGGAGGTCAAAGTGATTAAGAGATTGAGCCAAGAACTAGAAAATCATGTTTTTATTCAATGTTTAAAACTCAGCTTTCTCTAGGTACAAGCAATCTCTATCTGTTTTAGAATTTGGATGATCACAAAGATGCCGGCTGAAATGGTTTATTCCTAAAGCTCCTCTTCTTGAAAAAATATTTATTTAACAGATCAAAGCCTGTGAGCCCATCATCAGCTTTCCGTTCTTCTCAGCACACGGCTATTGTGGACCCAGCCGGCTCCCAAATATAGGCATGGAGACATATGATGTCACAGTCTGGCATGCAAAGCTCCCCAACCCCACACATGCATGCACTCATAAAGAATGCAAACGTCTCTTAAAACTGTGCACTTAAACATGTTTTGTAAGGTTCTGTGGCTGCATCCCCAGAGATGGTAGTCAAGGAAAACCTGTTCTGCACAGGGAAAAAAGAGGTTATAGCAGAGAGGTCTACTCTCCCTAATCAGTAGTTTCTGGTCTCTAAAAGCAATGAGCCAGCCAAAGAACAAATGAGAAAAGAAATCGATTGACTAGAAACTCCTTTAAAAGAGGTCTTGGCTGGGCGCGGTGGCTCATGCCTGTAATCCCAGCACTTTGGGAGGGTGAGGCAGGCGGATCACGAGGTCAGGAGATCAAGACCATCCTGGCCAACATGGTGTAACCCCGTCTCTACTAAAAATACAAAAATTAGCTGGACGTGGTGGTGCGTGCCTATAATCCCAGCTACTCAGGAGGCTGAGGCAGGAGAATAGCTTGAACCAGGGAGTTGGAGGTTGCAGTAAGCAGAGATCGTGCCACTGCACTCCAGCCTGGCAACAGAGCAAGATTCCTTTTTTAAAAAAAAAAAAAAAAAGAGGTCTTATATTAAATCTCTGATCCATCTAAAACAGCAACATTCTGTTGTGTTAGACTCAGCATAGCTTTGTCCTTCAAGTGGAGACAGTCCATCAGTAAACACATAATTCTGAACGACAGCTATGTGCCTCTTGCTACAACCAGGGTTGAGGGCTAGATGTCAGAGAAGTTGAGGTTTCTATATGTAGAAAGTCTGCGGTTTAGCTTGGAAGGTGCCTTAGCCTATTCAGGCTGCCATAACAAAATACCATAGCCAGGATAATTTATAAACAACAGACATGTATTTATTTATTTATCCATTTATTTTTATTTTTACCTTTATTTTTATTTTTTAGACAGTCTCACTCTGTCACCTAGGCTGGAGTGCGGTGGCACAATCTCAGCTCACTGCAACCTCCGCCTCCCGGGTTCAAGTGATTCTCCTGCCTCAGCCTCCCGATTAGCTGGGATTACAGGCATCCGCCACAATACCTGGCTAATTTTTGTATTTTTAGTGGAGACGGGGGTTTCACCATGTTGGCCAGGCTGGTCTTGAACTCCTGACCTCAAGTGATTCTCCCACCTCAGCCTCCCAAAGTGCCGGAATTACAGGGGTGAGCCACTGCACCTGGCCTAGTTATTTATTTATTTAGAGACAAAGAGACAAAGAGTCTCACTCTGTCACCCAGGTTAGGGTGCAGTGGCATAATCACAGCTCACTGCAGCCTCAAACTCTCAGGCGCCAATGACCCTCCTCAACCTCCCAAGTAGCTGGGATCACAGTCACGTGCTACCACACTCAGCTAACTTTTTAATTTTTGTTGCAGTGGGGGTCTTATCATATTGCCCAGGCTGATCTCAAACTCCTAGGCTCAAGTGATCCTCCCACTTTGGCCTCCCAAAGTGCTGGGATTGCAGGTGTGAGTCATTGAGCCTGGCCTATTTCTTCTTCTTCTTCTCCTGTTTTGTTTTGTTTTTTTTTTTTGAGGCGGGGTTTCACTCTGTTGCCTAGAGTGGAATAGAGTGGCTGAGTCACAGCCCACTGCAGGCTTGAACTCCTGGGCTCATGTAATCCTCCCACCTCAGCCTACTGGGTCGCTAGGACTACAGATGTGCACCACTACACTTGGCTAATTTTTTACTTTTTTGTAGAGAAAGTTCTCACTATGTTGCCCAGGTGGGCCTCAAATTCCTGGGGTCAAGTGATCCTCCTACCTCCACCTCCCAAAGTGCTGGGACTACAGGTGTGAGCCACTGCAACTGGCCGAGATTTATTTCTCATGGTTCTGGAGGTGGGGGAGTCCCAGACTGAGGTGCTGGCAGATTCGGTGTCTGGAGAGAGCCCTCTTCCTGGTTCATAGACAGAGCCTTCTCACTGGGTCCTCACATAGGGGAAGGGGCCAGCAAGCTCTCCAGGGTCTCTTTTATAAGGGCACTCATACCATTCATGAGGGCCCCACTCCCATGACCTAATCACCTCCCAAAGGCCCCACCTCCTAATATCCTAATACTACCACCTTGGGGGTTAGGATTTCAACATATGAGTTTTGAGGAGACGCAAACATTCAGACCATAACAGGAAGCATAAGGAATATGTGAAATAATTAACAAACGATGCCAGATAATATATAATAAAATGTAGAGTTGCAAACCAGGCGTGGTGGCTCCTGTCTGTAATCCCAGCACTTTGGGAGGCTGAGACAGGTGGATCACTTGAGCCCAGGAGTTCGAGGCTGCAGTAAGTTATGATGGCACCACTGCACTCCAGCTTGGGTGACAGAGCAAGATACTGTCTCTAAAAAAAAAAAGAAAGAAAAAGAAAAAGAAAAAGAAAAAGAAAAAGAAAAAAATTGTGTAATTGTGTGAGCATCACAAGGTGTGGCAGATTCCACTGGGGTGTGTTGCAGGTTGGGTTTCTCAGGAAGCCGACTCTGGGGAGGAGATCAGGGCACAGGAATTTACCAGGGAGGGCTCTCAGGGCCAACACCTGTCGGGAAAAGGAAGGACTCAGGACCGGCCAGATGGAGCTGAGCGGCCTGCTGTGGGAAGCTCTGAAGCTGGGATGTCCCTTTAAAACTGTCCCACGCTGGGCCTGTAGACAGCTCCACACATTCCTGCCAGTCATTGAATGCCCAAGCAGGAGCGTGACATGGGACAAAAGGTGACTCCTTGGCCAGAGGCCATTCCCAGGCCACCACTGAACACTGATGGCTCCCACCCGGCCGACAGCACACCCAGCAGCGGGGGATATAAGTTCTCCATTCTTTTTTTTTTTGAGAAGGAGTCTCGCTCTTTCACCCAGGGCTGGAGTGCAGTGGCACGATCTCGGCTCACTGCAGGCTCCGCCCCCAAGGGTTCACGCCATTCTCCTGCCTCAGCCTCCCGCGTAGCTGGGACTACAGGCGCCCGCCACCTCGCCTGGCTAATTTTTTGTATTTTTAGTAGAGACGGGGTTTCACCGCCTTAGCCAGGATGGTCTCGATCTCCTGACCTTGTGATCCGCCCACCTTGGCCTCCCAAAGTCCTGGGATTACAGGCGTGAGCCACCACGCCCAGCCAAGTTCTCCATTCTTGAAGGAGAAATCTGGGCAGCATGGCACAGCATCTGCAGGAGAATGGCTCCACACCATAATCTCCCCACTCTGGGAAACGCCCTCCATGGCCCCAGCTCCCACACCCACATCTCCATGCCTGCATCCAGAGAGGTACCTCATTTCTAGAGGCAATCACCTGACTCAAGCTTAAACATTCCAATTTTCTCCTGAGACTTGAAACTTGGCATGGATATAGAAAGTAGCAGTTATTGAAGTAGAGGTGGTGCCCTGAAGAGAAAGTCTAAATGTTTCTGCAGCTGAAATCCCTGGAGGGTCTCTCTTGCTGCCAACTGGAAGCCAGGGTTCTGGTTCTCCCTTCAGTTCTGTGAGGAGCCGCGGGGCCTTCCCAGGAAATATGTGTTTTGGCCCATATCCCAGAACTGGATTTTATGGGTTGCAAAAAAGATTACCCTAATTAATAAACAAGGATTACAAGGAGGACTAAAGAATCTATTATGATGTGACTTTCATATGTGTCATGTCTAGGACTCCTGCAACACTCTCAGTCCCATGATGGCAAGGACCAGCCTGCCTTATTTACTCTGAGGTTCTCACTAAGCATGGTGATTGACATAGCATAAGCATCTAGCAAATTTGTTCAGTGTTGGGACTCAGAAACCAAATACCCCAAAATACATCACATTGACATGCTGAAAAAGAAGTCTCAAGGTCTCTCTGGCCTCCCCCAACCACCACCACCACCATCTCTTCAAAAGAGTTAAAAGTTCCCTTATCTGCCTAAGATCCAGGCCCATCAAGAAGAACAATTGTTTTTTCTTCTGCTCCCTGTAAGACCAAGAATGTAACCACACCTGAACCACCCTATCACTGTCAAAGAGAAGTATTTACAAGTTAATCTCTGTTCCCAGATCCATTTATTCTCCCTAGTAATCCCCTCAACAGAATTCCACTTCTACCCTCTTCCATCATCTGTTTTATCCCTGAAACAGCCTCGTTGTCTGGAGTAACACCCCAAGTTCCTTGCCCCATGGCCATGGAGAACAAGGACGCAGACACACAAAGAGTAAGGTTGAGATTGAAAGTATAGTAAGTGAAAGAAAGAGAATAGCTCTTTGCTACAGAGGGGGTTCCCAGAAAATGCTGCATCTGCAGTGAAATGCAGGGGGGTATATAGATGAGCTGGTTAGGAGGTGATGTCTGATTTACATAGGGTGCAAAAAACTGGTTAGACTGGGTGTGCCATTTGCATAGGGCATGAATTTCTGGTAGCCCCACCCTAATCTTTTATTATGCAGGCAGGTCCTCTGCCTGAGCTGCACCATGTTGCCCATTCCTTTACTGTACATGTGGTAACAAAAAAAAAGGGAAGATGGAACCTCCGTGCTGGACATGCCTGGCCCCCAGGTAGCCCTTTTCTATTGGCACAGCTGCTGGCATTCCCCCATGCAAGCTTTCAGCTTTCTTGTTCATGTTTGCAGCTCAATTTCTTAGGCTGCTCTTTGTTAGAAATGACTTTGGGGGCTGCTTTTTGTTGTAAGGGACACTCAGCTGAGGACTCTGTTGCCCTCACTATCTGCCTAAATAATTTCTTTCTACCCACAGGATCCAAGCCCCCATTCTTTCTGTAGCATTAAGATGGTATATAAACTTTTGTACCTCACTAGTGGGTTCAGTCTTCATTCTGAACGCTCCTGTGTATACACATTAAATAAATTTGTATGCTTTGTCTCCTGTTACTCAATCTCCCCCATGTCAGTGATTTTTTTTTCAGCGAACCTTTAGGGAGTGCCACGGACCTTGGCCCCCACATCATTGAATGAATGAATGGATGAGAGCAGAGGGCCTCAGTGTAGGTTGGGATTATAAAAAGTCTCCATGAAGGAGATGGAACTGGATCTGGCATTACATGTGTTGATTTTAAATAGTCAAAATCTGTAATTTAAAGAGGTTTATTCTGAGCCAGATATGAATGACTATAACCTGGGGCCCAGTCCCAAGAGGTTCTAAGAACATGTGCCCAAGGTGGTGGGGTTATAGCTTGGTTTTATATATTTTAGGGAGACAGAAGTTACAGGCAAAAACATAAATCAATACATGGAAAGCACACATTGGTTTGGCCCAGGAAGGCAGGTCATTTGAAGGGGAAATGCTTACAGGTCATGGTTGATTCAAAGACTTTCTGACTGGCCATTGGTTGAAAGAGTTAAGAGTTGCCTAAAGAGTTGAAGTCAGAAGGCCAGGTGCGGTGGCTCACGCCTGCAATCCCAGTACTTTGGGAGGCCAAGGCTGGCGGATCACAAGGTCAGGAGTTCGAGACCAGCCTGGCCAACATGGTGAAACCCCATCTCTACTAAAGATACAAAAAATTAGCTGGGCATGGTGGTGCATGCTCAGCTACTCAGGAGGCTGAGGCAGAATTGCTTGAACCCAGGAGGCGGAGGTTGCAGTGAGCCAAGACTGTGCCATTGCACTCCAGCCTGGGTGACAGGGCGAGACTCCATCTCAGAAAAAAGAGTTGAAGTCAGAAAGAAATGCTTAAGATAAGAGAGGTTGTGGAAGCCAAGTTTCTTGTTATGTACATGAAACCTCTAAGTAGCAGGCTTCAGAGAGAATAGATGGCAAATGTCTCCTTTTGGATCATAAAAGGTGTCAGAGTCTCAGTTAAATCTCCCTTCAATCAGGAAAAGACCTAGTAAGGGAAGGAGATTCTCTACAGAATATGAATTTACCCCACAAGAGATGGCTTTGCAGAGCCATTCCAAAATATGTCAAAGAAATATACTTTTGAGCCAGGTGCGGTGGCTCACGCCTGTCATCCCAGCACTTTGGGAGGCCGAGGCAGGTGGATCACTTGAGGTCAGGAGTTCAAGACCAGCCCAGCCAACATGGTGAAACCCTGTTTCCACTGAAAACACAAAAATTAGCTGGGCATGGTGATGTGCACCTGTAATCCCAGCTACTCAGGAGGCTGAGGTAGGAAAATCGCTTAAACCCAAGAGGCAGAAGTTGCAGTGGGCCAAGATCATGCCACTGCACTCCAGCCTGGGCAACAGAGTGAAACTTTGTCTCAAAAAAAAAAAAAAAAAAAAGAACAAGAAGAAAAGAAATACACTTGTGATACCCAATGGCTGGGCTCTGGGCTAAACCCACCCTTAATCTTGAAACCATGGCCCTAAGTAAAAACAGCTGGCCTGGTTTTTCCACCCAAATGTTGCTTTTTTGGCCTGCCATGTCCCTATCCTGTGCCCATAAAAAGACTTCAGCTGGCAGAGCAACACATATGGCTGACCAGTGGGGATGCAAGTTGCTGAGCACTGGAGACTACGGATAGACACAGCTAACTCCAAAGAATGTGGCTTCAGGGAAAGATCACCTTCTCCCTACACCATCCCCTTTCCAACTCCCCATTCCACTGACAGCCACATCCATTGCCCAACAAAACCCTCCGCATACACCACCCTTCGATCTATTCCAGTGACCTGATTTTTCCTGGACAGCAGACAAGAACCCAGGCGCCAAGAGGGCAGGGGCTTGGATGCTGCAGGGAGTCGCACAGAGCCTGCTCCCGCCAGAGGGGAGTGACCAGTCGGTTCTAGCTTTGTTCCCTCCAGTTCCCACATTTGCTTGCTCACATGCTCCCTCTCACAAGGAGTGGCCAGGAGCAGGATGAGTGAAAGAAGTCACTCCAGTTCCCACCTCTGAAGGGGGTCTAGGTCAAGGGAACTAGCCTGTCTCACTTCGGAATAAAATACTTTGATTTCCTCTAAGGCTTGTTGTTATCTGTCTTGTGATGCTATACCAGAGTCAGGTTGGAATTTGTTACCTTGTTGCTACAAAGAGTCTGTTTTGTCAGTCTTATGATCTCTATTTTAACGTTAATGCTGGTCAATTATGTTTCAACTCCAAAAGGGAGAAGGTATAATGAGGCATGTCCAACTTCCCTTCCCATCACGGCCTGAACTAGTTTTTTATGTTTCTTTGGGATCCCCTTGGCCAAGAGGGGAGTCCATTTAGTCGGTTGGAGGACTTAGTATTTTATTTTTGGTTTACACATGAAAGAATATAGCTAAACAGAGAAAGGGAACCTGCCAGGAAGCAAGTGGCATGAAAAAAAAAACAGCAAAGGAGGCCCGCCTGCTGGCAGTGGAGGGTGTGAATTTCGGGATTAGGCCAGATTGTACAGACTACTGAAACCCATAGAGAGCAAGGTAGATTTCGTGTGGTGGGAAGACATTGCTAGGTCACTGTTCAAAGGAGAACTGGATTCCTCATCAGCTTCCTTTCTCCTACTGAAAAGTCAGACTGAGAGACAATCTCATGCCAAAACCTGTTAGAAATTTCCACCCGTTGTTATTGCCAATGGAGCTGAGTTAAGAAAAACCTAACCAGAGCCAGACCGAAGAAAGTCATAAGACATGTTATACCTCCCTCTGAGTCTACTTCCTGTCTCAGAGACGGAGGGTGTGTGGCTACCAAAATACTGAATAATAAACTGTGAAACAGCCAGAGTAAGAGCCCCACGTGCAGCCCATCTCTCTGCCAGAAAACTCAGGGAAAGAAAGAAGGCTGGGGAGCAGTGAGGCCCTGCATCCTGTGAGGCTTAAAGTCCACAGGAAAAATTCTATAGGTTGTAGGGGACCAAAAGTATGCACCCCAAAATGACTGTAGAAGACTAAAATACACCACACAAAGAAATGCCTCTTGGGCATAAGGATGAGTTTGAGAAACTGCAAACCCAAGAGATGTTCTGAAAACAGTAGAAGTTACCCTTTTGTAAGGGAAATTTACATCTGTAAAGGGAATCTCCATTTTTAAGGATATCTTCCTGTACCAGGAAGAGGAGGATGACTCTTAATCACAAGAGACTCTTATCACTGGGAGATGGGATTATTCCCTTGACCTTGACCCGCTTTGTGGGCAGGAACTAGAGTGGCTCGTTTCACCAAGCCTGCAGTCCATGGACAGCTAAGTGTTAATAGCTCAGTGAATGGTGAGGGTGAGAGCCTCCTGCACCTGCCCTTTTTGACACCTGAGTTCTTGTTCAGTGTCCAGGAAGAATCAGGTCACATGAACTGTTTGAAAGATGATGAACGCGGAGGACTTTATTGAGTAGTAAAAGTGGCTCTCGGCCCGGCGCGGTGGCTCACGCTTGTAATCCCAGCACTTTGGGAGGCCGAGGCGGGCGGATCACGAGGTCAGGAGATCGAGACCACGGTGAAACCCCGTCTCTACTAAAAATACAAAAAATTAGCCGGGCGTGGTGGCAGGCGCCTGTAGTCCCAGCCACTCGGGAGGCTGAGGCAGGAGAATGGCGTGAACCCGGGAGGCGGAGCTTGCAGTGAGCCGAGATCGCGCCACTGCACTCCAGCCTGGGTGACAGAGCAAGACTCTGTCTCAAAAAAAAAAAAAAAAAAAAAAGTGGCTCTCAGTGGAAAGGGAGCTGCAAAGGAGACGGTGCGGGAAGAAGATGATCTTTCCCTGCAGTCCCGCTGTCTCTGGCCGGGCTCCCCTCTGAAACTGCACTGTCTGAAATTAGCCGCATTTATCCATTGTCTCCAACACTCAGTTGCTTCTCTACTCACCATTCAGCCGCTTGCACCCCTGAGGCTCAGCAGATTGTATCCTTGCTGGTCAGCTGCTTGTGTTGTCTTTTCTTTTTTTTTTTCTGCCAGCTGCTCTGGTTTTTATGGGCACAGGATAGGGGGCAGAGTCGGCCAAAAAGGCAATCATTTGGGTGAAAAATGGGGCCGAGTTTCCAGGCTTGAGGGTGGAATTTAGCCAGGAGCCCAGCTCTTCTGTATCAGGATCAGCTGTTTTCACTTAGGGTGGAATCGAGGTTCCATGTTTGAGGATGGAGTTTAGCCAGAAGCCCAGACATTCTATATTAACTGGAGGAGGCATCAACCTAAATCTGCATAACAAACTTTTCTCTTATTTAGCATGATTTTTCTGATCACATCCCCATAAGCCTTCCCCTGCACTGTTTCTGCAGATAATGGTATTTAATCCTGAATTCAGAGCCACCTCTTTGAGACTGTACTCATTTCTCTGGATAGCCTCTGTGTACACATGAGGTATACATGGTAATAAGCTTCTGTTTGTTTTTCTCTTGTTAATCTGTGTTTTGTTACAGGGGTCTATCCCAACTAAGTACTATGAAAGTAATGGGGTTCAGGACATGCTATCCCAAAATATGATACTTTGGCATTTGAGAAAACAGCAGAAGCAAGAAGATCTCTCTGATCTCCTGAAGCAGGTCGTAAAAGAATTCTCTGAATTTCCCAAAATAGGTCATTCCAGAAGGGTCCTTCCTATATTCACATGAAAGGAATGAAGACAGAGAAACAAAGAAGAATCTGAACAAACAAGCCTTACTAATTTTCCCCCTGTCTATTACCATTAGATCATACCCTCTTGCTCCAATCATACTTTTTTTTTTTTTTTGAGACAGAGTCTTGCCCTGTCACCCAGGCTGAAGAGCAGTGGTGCAATCTTGGCTCACCGCAACCTCTGCCTCCCACGTTCAAGCAATTCTCCTGCCTCAGTCTCCTGAGTAGCCGGGATTACAGGCACCTGCCACCACACCTGGCTGATTTTTGTTTAGTAGAGACAGGTTTCACCATGTTGGCCAGGCTAGTCTCAAACTCCTGACCTCAGGCGATCTGCGAGCCTTGGCCTCCCAAAATGCTGGGATTACAGGCGTGAGCCACCGTACCCAGCCCCAATCATACTTCTGTAACAGTGGATGGAGTCTTAGCATGACTGACTCCATTTTGTCTCTGACCACCCCCTCCACCACGGTAATATCCTTTAGGTTCAAAAGCTTCTGCTTAACTTTGCACGCATACCATCTAATTATATGAGGAATTTAGTTTATAGTTTAGCTTTAGAAAAAAAATAATAGTCCCTTTCCCAAAACTAACCCAAGAGGAGATAAGGAGGATATATATACAAATAAAAATGTTAGGCCGGGCACGGTGGCTCGTGCCTGTAATCCCAGCACTTTGGAAGGCCAAGGCAGGTGGATCACCTGAGGTCAGGAGTTCAAGACCAGCCTGACCAACAGGGAGAAACCCCATCTCTATTAAAAATAAAAAAAAATTAGCCGGGCATGGTGGTGCATGCATGCAATCCCAGCTACTCAGGAGGCTGAGGTAGGAGAATAGCTTGAACCTGGGATGCAGAGGTTGCAGTGAGCTGAGATCACGCCACTGCACTGCAGCCTAGGCAAAAAGAGTGAAACACCATCTCAAAAAAAAAAAAAAATTATAGAAACATTGTGACCTGACCCAGGACAAAGAATTTTCCCAACCTCCTCGGACCCTTGCTGATGCCCAGATGTCTGTGATCATCAGTTACCTCTCTTGACCACAACCCCTCTTTTCTTCCCTTTGCCCTTAACATAAAAAGTGTCTGAAATTTGTAACTGACTTAAGATGGTTCTTTTTTTTTTTTTTCTGAGACAGAGTCTCTGTCTGTCACCCAGGCTGGAGTGCGGTGGTGCAATCTTAGCTCACTGCAACCTCCGCCTCCTGGGCTTAAACAACTATCCTGCCTCAGCCTGCCAAGTAGCTGGGATTACAGGCATCTGCTATAATACCCAGCTAATTTTTGTATTTTTAGTAGAGACGGCATTTCACCATATTGGCCAGGCTGGCTCGAACTCCTGGCCTCAAGTGATCCACCTGCCTCAGCCTCCCAAAGTGCTGGGATTACAGATGTGAGCCACCACACCCTGCCAAGAGGGTTCTTTTGAACACTAGTCTGCCACCTTCTCAGTTTGCTGGCTCTCAGAATGAAGTTGTTTTCCTTGCCCCAGTACTTTGTCTCTTGACTTACTGGCTGCTGTGCAGCAAGTGGTACGAGCTCGGATTCAATTATATTTCTACACAACTATCTGAAATGGGAGTGTTTCCTGATCCCCCTCGTAGGATGTGTGACAGGGGCGTGGCTCACCTGTTCAGTCGCTGCTGCTGGTCAAACCTCTCAGAGGAGGGGGAGTACACAGACAGAGAGATGCAGGAGCCCAAGTGGGCATGTGTTATAGTGTGCCCTTTTTGCCCTGCCATCCACAGATGACTTAAATGTTAACCAGCTTAATGGACCCTCTGCCTTCTCACAGGGGCAGAAGGTCAATGTGACAGCTTTTTGTATCTCAAACTCTTGCCCAGCATCCTGGAAGAATCGGGTCACACATGGACTTGAAGGGTAATGCAGGTTTTTGTTGAGTGGTGGAGGTGACTCTCAGCAGGATGGATGGGGAGCCAGAAGTGGGGGATGGAGTGGGAAGATGATCTTCCCCTGGAGCTTGGCTGTCCAGCGGCCCAATTCCTCTCTGGCCACCCCCAGCAAAACTCTTCTTGGCATTCAGATATTCCTCTTCTTCCCTCTTCCTCTGCTGCATCATTTTGCCGTTCATCTGCTCGTCCCATCTCTTCATCCGCTCATCTCCTTCTGGAGCCTGGGGTTTAGGGTTTATGTGGGTACAGGATAAAGGGCATGGTGGACCAAAAGGCAATGTTTTGGGTGCAAAAACAGGAATGCCTGTCCCCATTTAGGGCCATGGGCCTCCAGGCTTGAAGGTGGGGCCTTTGCCGGGAACTGCCCTCTTCTACCCCGTATTTCCCTGTCTTCTGTCCGTATCATAGCCACTCTTCATCAAACCTAAGCATAAAAATATAGTTTTGCCAGGTGCGGTGGTGTGTGCCTGTGGTCCCACCTACTAAGAGGCTGAGGCGGGAGAATCACTTGAGCCCAGGAGTTCAAGCCTGCAGTGTGCCATGATCATGTCTGTGAATAGCTACTGCACTCCAGCCTGGGCAACATACCTAGACCTCATCTCTAAAAACGAAAAGAAAAACCAGTTTTCCCTGTTTCTTTGGGTCTTCATTTCAAGACTTTTGTGTCACATAAAACTTATATTAAGTTTAGCTGGGTGTGGTGGCTCATGCCTGTAATCCCAGCACTTTGGGAGGCCAAGGTGGGTGGATCACCTGAGGTCAGGAGTTGGAGACTAGCCTGGCTAACATGGTGAAACCCCATCTCTACCAAAAATAAAAAAAATTAGCCAGGCATGGTGGCAGACACCTGTAATCCCAGCTAGTTGGGAGGCTGAGGCAAGAGAATCGCTTGAACCTAGGAAGCAGAGGTTGCACTCCAGCCTGGGCAACAAGAGCGAAACTCTATCTCAAAAGAAAAAAAACTTATATTAAGTTTATATGCTTTTCTCTTCTTAATGCCTTTTGTTATAGGAGTTTCAGCCATGAACCTTGTGACAGGTTAGAAAAAGATGTTACTTTTTCTCCCCTGCAAAGGATTTGGAGAAAATTATTTTTCCTCCTCTGTAAGATTGAATTAGAGCAGCAGCCCCCAACCCTTTTGGCACCAGGGACCAGTTTCATGGAAGACAATTTTTCCACAGATGCGGGGTGGGGATGGCTTCAGGATCAAACTGCTCCACCTCGGATCATCAGGAATTAGTTAAATTCTCATCAGGAGCACGCAACCTAAATTCCTCACATGCACAATTCACAATGGAGTTCGCGCTTCTATGAGAATCCAATGCAGCCTCTGATCTGATAGGCAGAGCTCAGATGGTGTACTAGTCTGTTTTCACGCTGCTGATACAGACATAGCCTAGACTGTAGTTTTTAAAGGAAAAGAGGTTTAATGGACTCACAGTTCCATGTGGCTGGGGAGGCCTCACAACCATGGCGGAGGGTGAAAGGCACGCACGTCTTACGTGGTGGCAGACAAGAGCAAAAAAAGAGAGACAAGCAAAGAAAGCAAAGCGAAAGAGGTTTTCTCTTATAAAACCATCAGGTCTCATGAGACTTATTCACTACCATGAGAACAGTATAGGGGAAACCGCGCCCATGATTCAATTACCATCATCAGGTCCCTCCCACAACATGTGGGAATTATGGGAGCTACAATTCAAGATGAGATTTGGGTGGGGACACAGCCAAGCCATATCAGGTGGTAATGGTCGCTCACCCACAGCCCACCTTCTGCTATCCAGCCTGGTACCCAAGAGGCCATGGACCAGTACCAATCCACAGCCAAGGGGTTGGAGACCCCTGAGTTAGAGAACAAGGATCCTGCTGCAGTCTGTCATGGAGATTGCAATCAACCCTGGAGATTGTGGTCCTCCCTGGGGATTACAGTTCACCCTGAGGGTTACAGCTGATGGTTCAAAGAATCAAAGGGTATGTCAGGGGGCTGGTTAGGAAGTCCTCCTACCCGAGTACTGCAAGAGCCCTCAGATGAATCTGTTTTAGGGCATGAGTAGGGGGCTGAGCGCATCAATCTGCCCCTAGCTATGGCTGGAAGAAGTATATGATGAATAGAGCCAAAGGCAATGAATACTTCAGTCTGTCAGCAATCATCAAGCGTGAACAGATTTATCTTTTGTTTGAAGCTCAGAAAAGGGAGGAGAAAAAAGGTGAGGCCTGCAAAACCACACTTAGACAAAGGAAAAGAGAAAAATACACAGAAGTTCACAGAAAAGGCCTACAACTGAAAATGATCCAATGCAGGATCCAGGGGAGAAAAATTAGGAAGCCATTAGATATCCTTAATACAGTCAGGGCAAGAAACTCCAAGTGATCAATTTGTAGAAGTAACAAATACTATAAATAGAAAACATGCCTGGGCATGGCAGCTCATGCCTGTAATCCCAGCACTTTGGGAGGCTGAGCAGAGCAGATCACTTGAGGTCAGGAGTTTGAGACCAGCCTGGCCAACATCGTGAAACCCCGTCTCTACAAAAAAATACAAAAATTAGCCGGGCATGGTGGCAGGCACCTGTAATCCCAGCTACTCAAGAAGCTGAGACAGGAGAGTCATTTGAACCCGGGAGGCGGAGGTTGCAGTGAGCTGAGATCATGCTTTTGCACCCCAGCCTGGGCGACAGAGCAAGACCCTGTCTCAAAAAAAAAAAAATAAAAAATAAAAAAAAAGAGACAGAGAGAGAGAAAACAGGTTGAAATGAAAGCCAAAAAAAAAAAAAATTCATTGGATTAGTGAACACTCTTTACTTGCAAATAAGTAAAGAAAAATGGAAGCAAGAGAGGAGAAGCAATTTATTGTAAGAATATGAGGTGATTTTCAGGCTTGAGGGGCAGCCACAGAGCAGGGCCAGAGTTGGAACGCTGTGGGGAATGGGGGTGGTGCTCTCTCTGATCTTTCTCCGTCCGGCTTTCTCACCAACAATGGATATGATGAATACCTTTCATTTCAGTCCCAGTGATAGAAGAAACAGTGGCATCTCATTTTAATATGTATTTCTTTGATTATTAGAGAAGTTGAGCATGTTTTCATGTTTATCAGTATTCACATTCAGTCTGAACGGGGTGCTATGAAAAATGAGATGAGAGAATAGAAAATAATTTTGAAAAAAAAATACAGAGGCTGCTGTGTTACTCTACTTTTGCAAGAAATGAAGAGTGGTTTATATTGAATACATATTTCAAATAAATTTCGAAGTTCATCAGGTTTCTATTAAAGAAGAGCAATGTTTATATACACAGAGTCATTTTAGGTGATGAAATTGCAACCAAGAAAAGAAGCACTTGATGTCTAGATAGATAAAGGTCAGTTATTCAGCCCTAAACCAAAGCTCCCCCACTCACCAAAAAAAAAAAAAGTTAAGAAAAGAAAAAAATGGTAAACCTGAAAGGTATTTGATGTCCTAGGTTATCTTTTCTTTCTTTTTTTTTTTTTTTTGAGACGGAGTCTCGCTCTATCGTCCAGGCTGGAGTGCAGTGGCGTGATCTCGGCTCACTGCAAGCTCCGCCTCCCGGGTTCACGCCATTCTCCTGCCTCAGCCTCCCGAGTAGCTGGGACTACAGGCGCCTGCCACCACGCCCGGCTAATTTTTTGTGTTTTTAGTAGAGACGGGGTTTCACCGTGTTAGCCAGGATGGTCTCAATCTCCTGACCTCGTGATCTGCCCGCCTCGGCCTCCCAAAGTGCTGGGATTACAAGCGTGAGCCACCGCGCCCGGCCAAGGTTATCCTTTCTAAACTGTCTTTGATATTGGGGGACTTTATCTCCTTCAGGGCAAGAATGTATGGTTCACTTAGCTCTAATTATGGTACAACAGCCCCCTGCTTATCTTTGTGGGATGCATTCCAAGACCCCAGTGGAAGTCTGAAACCATGGATTGTACTGAATCCTATGTATATATGTTTTTTTCCTATACATACAAATCTATGATGTTTAATTTATAAATTAGGCATAGTAAGAGATTAATAATAGGTAATAGGGCAAGGCCTGGTGGCTCACACCTGTAATCCTAGCACTTCGGGAGGACAAGGCAGACGGATCACTTGAGGTCAGGAGTTCAAGACCAGCCTGGCCAATATGGTGAAACTCCATTGCTACTAAAAATCCAAAAAAAAAAAAAAAAAAATAGCCAGGCATAGTGGCAGGCACCTGTAATCCTAGCTACTTGGGGAGGCTGAGGCAGGAGAATTGCTTGAACCTAGAAGGCGGAGGTTGCGGTGAGCAGAGATCGCACCACTGCACTCCGTCTCCATCTCCAGCCTGAACCACAGAGCAAGACTCCATCTCAAAAAAAAAAAAAAAAAAGAGCTACAATAATAGCTAATAATAAAATAGAATAACTCTAACAATATACTGCATTAAAAGTTACACAAATGTGTTCTCTCTCTCAAAATATCTTACTGTTCTATACTCACCATTCTTCTCGCGATGATGTGAGATGATACAATGCCTACCTAGTGAGATGCAGTGAGGTGAATGACAGGCATTGTGATGTCATGTTAGGCAACTACTGACCTTCTGATAATATGTCAGAGAAAGGATGATCTGCTTCAGGTGATCCTGGATCACAGAGCCATGACCATCTCAATGGTTGGATGTCAGGAGCAGAATATGTCAATGACTAGCAGACAGGTAGCACCAACAGTGTGAATATGCTGGACAAACGGATGATTTGTACAGGGTGGGACAGAGAAGGGACCCACTCCCCCGCCATTATTTCATCACGCTACTCAGAGTGGCCAGCAGTTTAAAACTTATGAATTGTTTATTTCTGGAATTTGCCATTTAGTATTTTCAGACCGCAGTTGACCTCGGGTAATTGAAACCTTGGAAAGTGAAACTGCAGAGGAGGGACTACTATATTTTCCTCAGTTTTTTTTTGTTTTGTTTTTGTTTTTTTGTTTTTTTGGGGGGCGGGGTTGTTTTGTTTTGTTTTGAGATGTCTTTGCTCTGTTGCCCAGGCTGGAGTGCAGTGGTATAATGTCAGCTCACTGCAACCTCCGCCTCCTGGGTTCAAGCGATTCTCCTGCCTCAGTCTCCTGAGTAGCTGGGGCTACAGGCAAGCACCACCATGCCCAGCTAATTTTTGTAGTTTTAATAAAGATGGGGTTTCACTATGATGGTCAGGCTGGTCTCAAACTCCTGACCTTGTGATCTGCCTGCCTTGGCCTTCCAAATTGCTGGGATTACAGGCTGAGCCACTGCACAAGGCCTTGTGTGTGTGTGTGTGTGTGTGTGTGTGTGTGTGTGTGTGTGTGTGTGTTTTAAATATGTTTAGGGACAGGGTCTTGCTATGGTGCCCAGGCCGGAGTGCAGTGGTTATTCACAGGTGCAATCACCATGCACCAAAGCCTCAAACTCCTGGGCTCAAGCAATTCTCCTGCCTCAGCCTCCTGAGTAGTTGGGACTACCACTCAGGTGTGCACCATAGCGCCCAGCATTTTCCTCAAATTTTAACCCAATAAAATCAAAACAACTAATAAGAGTTACTTGAGTCTGTTTTGGGGGTTAGTTTTCTCATTTAGAAGTTTGGTCAATACAAAAAGAGACATGCCAGGCCAGGCACAGTGGCTTATGCCTGTAATCCCAGCACTTTGAGAGGCTGAGTCAGGCAGATCACTTGAGGCCAGGAGTTCGAGACCAGCCTGGCCAACATGGTGAAACCTTGTCTCTACTAAAAATACAAAAATTAGCTGGGCGTGGCAGTGCCCGCCTGTGCTCTCAGCTACTCCAGAGGCTGAGGCAGGAGAATCACTTGAACCCAAGAGGCAGAGGTTTCAGGAAGCCGAGATTGTGCCACTGCACTCCAGTCTGGGCGACAGAGCAAGACCCTGTCTCAAAAAAAAAAAAAAAAAAAAAAAAAAAAAAAAAAAGAGGCATGCCTTCTCAGGGTTAGTTTATCAATGGCATAATGAGGAAAAAAACTGAATTATATTGACTGCTCTTCCTCTTAGTATAAAGATGATGTAGGCCAGGCACGGTGGCTCAAGCCTGTAATCTCAGCACTTTGGGAAGTTTAAGACAGGAGGATTACTTGAGCCCTGGAATTCAAGACCAGCCTGGACAACATAACAAGAGCCTTTCTCTACAGAAAAATTAAAAAATTAGCCAGGCATGGCCGGGTGAGGTGGCTCACGCCTGTAATCCCAGCACTTTGGGAGGCCGAGGTGGGTGGATCACCTGAGGTCGGGAGTTCAAGACCAGCCTGACCAACATAGAGAAACCCTGTCTCTACTAAAAATACAAAAATTAGCCAGACATGGTGGCGCATGCCTGTAATCCCAGGTACTCGGAAGGCTGAAGCAGGAGAATCATTTGAACCTGGGAGGCGGAGTTTGCGGTGAGCCGAGATTGTGCCACTGCACTCCAGCCTGGGCAACAAGAGTGAAACTCCACTTCAAAAAAAAAAAAAAATTGGCCAGGCATGGTGGCCTGCACCTATAGTCCTAGCTACTCAGGAGGCTGAGGTGGAAGGAGGCCGAGGTGGAAGGAGGCCAAGGCTGCAGTGAGCTCTGATTGTGCCACTTGTATTTCAGCCTGGGTGACTCTGTCTCAAAAAAAAAAAAAAAAAGACGATGTGATTTACATGTATCTTCAATATTCTTCCAATTGGACCTCGCTTTTAGAGTATTCCTCTTTTTTTTATTTTTTTTTGAGACGGAGTCTTGCTCTGTCGCCCAACCTGGGGTGCTGTGGCGCCATCTCAGCTCACTGCAACCTCCACCTCCCGGGTTCAAGTGATTCTCCCATCTCAGCCTCCCGAGTAGATGGGAGGCACCCGCCACCACACCTGGCTAATTTTTGTATTTTTAGTAGAGGTGAGGTTTCACCATGTTAGTCAGGCTGGTCTGGAACTCCTGACCTCAGGTGATCCACTCACCTCAGCCTCCCAAAGTGCTGGGATTACAGGCATGAGCCACCGTGCCCGGTCTTTTATTCTTTTACATACATTTTTCCCAATTGAGACTATACCTTCACTATAAAAACACCATGTATTATTGAACCTGAGCATGAGGGAGAGGAAAGAGAAAGAGAGAAGAGACTCTCCCCCAGTAAGGACGCCCCGAGCTGGCAGAGCCATTCCCTGGGCCACTGGCCCCTGGTGGGAAAGGCATAATCCCAACTGGGCAAAAAGATCTATGTTGAGGGTGTAAATCAAAGACCATTAGCACTTCCAAATACTCTGCCAGATGGCTAATTACAATCAGAAAGAAGGGTTCTTCACCACTTAACACAAAATTAAGCACCTTGCCTCCCAGAGAGGGGTCTGTATCGTGAAAACAACATCCCTTTGGTCAGGTGCAGGGGCTCACGCCAATAACCCCAGCACTTCAGGAGGCCAAGGTCGGTGAATCGCTTGAGACCAGCCTGGGCAACATAGTGAAACCCCGTCTCTACATAAAAATACAAAAATTAGCTGAGTGTGGTGGTGTGTGCCTGTAGTTCCAGCTACTTGGGAGGCTGAGGTGGGAGGATCGCTTGACCCAGGGAGGTCGACGATGCAGTGAGCCAAGATCGCATCACTGCACTCCAGCCTGGATTGTAGAACCAGAACTCACCTCTAAAAACAAACAAACAAACAAAAACCCAGAAAACCAAAATACCCAACTGAACTTCTATAAGCCCTAAAATCTGCCTTTATTTTCTTTATCCGGCTCCAGTTTTCTAACACTCCACCCTAGAGGTATAAACAAAGCAAATCTCACGAGAGACTATTTCCACCTAGTTCCTCACGAACCGTTTATTTGGTCTTCATAAGACACTCCAACACATGCGATGCAAATCTAATGTTCAAAAAGATTTTTTTTTTAATGCAATTTGCCTGACCAGCGATAACAAACAGGATGCCTTATTCTGGTTTCTGACTTCTCTTTTATAGGAAATCTTTTCATGCCATCCGTAGAACAATAAAGGAAGCCAAATGGAACCTCTGTGCCTCCCTCCCTAAATCCGGGCAGCAATGCTGCTACCTGGTGTTAAGGATCCGTTTCTGATTTAGAAGGGCCTAGATATATAAGCTCATGAAGCCGAGCATCCAAAAGCAAAACTCAACATCAAACGTGTCTAGGACTATGACGTGTACTTTCCAATTTACCCTCAGAGTGGGAATACTTCTGTCATCTGTATAGCATTTGAAGGAAAAATGCCCATTAAGGAGGAGAGAAGGTAAGAGTAAGCAAATCATTTTTGCACATCTGAAAACCCTCCTGTTTCAAAAACTTGAAACAGTTGGAAATTCAGCTGGCCAGAAAGATCTGAATTTAGACTCACTTCAAAGCAACCCAGCGAACACTGGCATTGTTTCCTAGGGGCTCCCCTTGCTCCTTCTGTCCCTCCTCTGTCAGAATAAGAACTTCAGGCCAGGTGCGGTGGCTCATGCCTACAATCCCAGCACTTTAGGAGGCCGAGGTGGGCGGATTGCTCGAGCTCAGGAGTTCGAGACCAGCCTGGGCAAAATGGCGAAATCCCATCTCTATAAAAAATAGAAAAATTAGCCAGGCATGGTGGCACACGCCTGTAGTTCCAGCTACTTGGGAGGCTAAGGTGAGGGGGATCGCTTGAATCCAGAAGGACAAGGCTGCAGTGAGCTATGATCATACCACTGCACTCCATCAGACCAAGACCCTGTCTCAAAATATAAAAAATAAAAATTGGCCAGGCGTGGTGGCTCATGCCTATAATCCCAGCACTTTGGGAGGCCAAGGCAGGTAGATCACTTGAGGTCAGGAGTTCAAGACCACCCTGGCCAACATGGTGAAACCCTGTCTCTACTAAAACACAAAAATTAGCTGGGTGTGGTGGCAGGCACCTGTAATCCCAGCTACTTGGGAGGTTGAGGCAGGAGAATCGCTTCAACCTGAGAGGTGGAGATTGCAGTGAGCTGAAATTGCACCACTGCACTCCACCCTGGGTGACAAAGTGAGACTCCCTCTCAAAAAAAAAAGTGTGCACCTTGGGCACCAGAAAAAGCAATGGTGCTAGGCCGGGCACAGTGGCTCACGCCTGTAATCCCAGCACTTTGGAAGGCTGAGGCGGGTGGATCACGAAGTCAAGAGATCGAGACCATCCTGGCCAACATGGCGAAACCCCATCTCTACTAAAAATACAAAAATTAGATGGGCATGGTGGCATGTGCCTGTAATCCCAGGTACTCGGGAGGCTGAGGCAGGAGAATCGCTTGAACCCAGGAAGCAGAGGATGCAGTGAGCTGAGATTACACCACTGCCCTCCAGTCTGGTGACAGAGCAAGACTCTATCTTAAAAAAAAAAAAAAAAAAAAAAAGGCAATGGGGCTAAAGAGAAAAAGAGGCAGGGCGTGGTGGCTTACTCCTGTAATCCCAGCACTTTGGGAGGCCAAGGCAGGAGGATTGCTTGAGTCCAGGAGTTCAAGACCAGCCTGGACAACATAGCAAGACCCTATCTCTACAAAAAGTGTAAAAATTAGCCAGGTGTGGTGGTGCATGCCTATAGTCCTAGCTACCCAGGAGGCTAAGGCAGAAGGATTGCCTAAATCCAGCAGTTGGAGGCTGCAGTGAGCCATGATCGTGCCACAGCACTCTAGCCTGGGCAACAGAGAGAGACTCTGTCTCAAAAGAGAGAGAGAAAAAAAGGGAATCTCAAAATTGGGGTTCACTGTGAAAATTAAAGTATTCTTATTTTATTTTGTAGGGGAGGAAAACTATCTTTTCCTCACACATGGCTAAGACACCCATAACAAAAGATTAACAAGAGAAAAGCATACATACAGATTGATTTAATATAAGTTTTGTTTGTTTGTTTGTTTGTTTTGGAGAGGGAGTCTTGCTCTGTTGTCTAGCCTAGAGTGCAGTGGCACGATCTCGGCTCACTGCAACCTCTGCCTCCTGGGTTCAAGCAATTCTCCTGCCTCAAGCTCCTGAGTAGCTGCAACTACAGGCGCATGCCACCATGCCTGGCTAATATTTTGTGTTTTTTAGTACAGACAGGGTTTCACTGTGTTAGACAGGATGGTCTCAATCTCCTGACCTTGTGATCCACCTGCCTCAGCCTCCCAAAGTGCTGGGATTACAGGCGTGAGCCACCACGCTGGGCAGATTTAATGTAAGTTATACATGGCAAAGCAGACTTCAGAAATGAAGACCCGGCCAGGCGTGGTGGAGTGCACCTGCAACCCCAGCTACTCAGGAGGCTAAGATAGGAGAATCACTTGAACCCAGAAGGCAGAGATTGCAGTGAGCCCAGATGAAGCCACTGCACTCCAGCTTGGGCAATAGAGGGAGACTCTGTCTCAAAACAAACAAACAAATAAACAAACAAACAAACAAATGAAGACCCAAAGAAACAGTCAACCTGAGTGTTTGTTATAGTAGGTTTGAAGAAGAGTGGACAGTTGTGGAGAAATATGAGCAGGCAAAAAGAGAATGATCTAATGGTAATAAACTGGAGGAAACTAAGCCAGGCCTATTTGTTCCGATTCTTCCCTGTGACCGTGTGTCTTCAGAGATAAGGATATCCCTTTCCTCCTGGTGCAGGCAGGGCATCTCTCATGTGAGGGTCTCACACCCTGCTTCAGCTGAGAACAGCAGGGAAAGGTCGGGGAGAGCTTCCTGCTTCTGATGTTTTCTCAAGTTCCTTCAGCTTAAAATATTCAGTATGCCAAAGTGCCATATTTTAGGGTAATGTGTCCTAAACCCTATCAATTGCCTTATTTTTATTTATGTATGTATGTATTTATTTATTTATTTGAGAGAGTCTGGCTCTGTTGCCCAGGCTGGAGTGCAGTGGTGCAATCACAGCTCACTGTAGCCTTGACCTCCCTGGCTCAAGTGGTACTGCCACCTCAGCCTCCTAAGCAGGTGGGACCACAAGTGCAAGCCTCCACATCTGGCTAATTTTTTTTTTTTTTTTTTTTTTTTTTTTGAGACGGAGTCTCGCTCTGTCCCCCGGGCTGGAGTGCAGTGGCCTGATCTCGGCTCACTGCAAGCTCTGCCTCCCAGGTTCACGCCATTCTCCTGCCTCAGCCTCCCGAGTAGCTGGGACTACAGGTGCCTGCCAACACGCCCGGCTAATTTTTTGTATTTTTAGTAGAGACAGGGTTTCACCGTGTTAGCCAGGATGGTCTCGATCTCCTGACCTCATGATCTGCCCGCCTCAGCCTCCCAAAGTGCTGGGATTACAGGCTTGAGCCACCGCGCCCGGCACATCTGGCTAATTTTTAAAATTTTGTTGTAGAGAGAGGGTCTCACCTTGTTGCCCAGGCTGGTCTTGAACTCCTGGGCTCAATCAATCATCCTGCCTCGGCCTCCCAAAGTGTTAGGATTACAGATTTGAGCCATCGTGCCCTGCCATTCCATCAATTGCTTTATGTTGTTTTTATATATGTGGGAAGTCACCTCCGGGCAGAGTTAGGGCCTGTAAAGGACTAATTTCATTCTACAGTTACATGTTTTGGCAGAAACAGTTTTTGCACCTCTGGAAAGCTAAATAGAGGAGCACATGACATGTCACTGTAAAGAAGCAGATTTTGTGACTAGTTTATGAAAACTGTCTCGTTATCTCCTAATAGCACTTTTGCTACTTGTGGGTTACATGTGATTAAAGATTTGCTCTGAGTCTTTGTGTAATTAGCTCTGTGTGCATGTGTGTGCATGTAAGTGTTTGGAAAAGCATGTGTGTGCAAGATATGGGTGAGTAAAGGATCCCAAATGGGATCCTAATCTCAAAAATGTTGCCTCAGAAGTGAGACAGATTGAAACAATCTATAAAACGAATAAGAAACAGAAAGGAAATTGAGTCAGAAGAGGAAAAGGGCCAACATTATTGAAAAGGCACAAATGCCACAAATTGAAAATAGATGTGCACCACCAGTTATAACCGTTTGCCATGCTGCTGCAACGTTTAAAAATTACCAACTCTATAACACAATTCAATACTGTGTTTAATAACCTGAGTGGATTTAGACACTCGCCATACACATGGAAAGAAGTTTAGGTCAGGCTGAAGAAAAAAGTTACTGAAGAATATAAAGGGTTTCTAGTTTATAGGCAAAATTTATAATATTTTAATTAACCTAAATTTTTATAAAATAGTGCCTACATTTTAGAGAGAAGCAAAATATCAGGGAAATGATCCCCAATTTATCATTTCTCATTAATAGGAAGAAGTTAATTCTACTTTCTGAAAACCTTTCATTTTGATTGACTTTGCCAATGTAAAAATGGAGAAATGTAATGTGATATTTTAAATCTCATAGACATGTTTAGCATGAAATGTTACAAGAAAATGGAAGAAGCATGTAGATCGTAGCTGATTTCCCCTGGAATGTGTTTTCTTGAAGGTTTAGGTACTTTTGCAAATCTCCTGAGCTTGTATAATGGTTTACTCTTTTTCAAAGGGCTTTTACATTTCTGATCCTTGTTGATCCCCATTAACAACTTTGCCCGATGTGTGAGTACTAAGCATGAGGAGAGTGAGCCACAGAGATGTTGTGTAGTTTATTCAAGGTGTCACAGCCAGTGACAGCCCCACAACAAGTAATTTCTATTCTCCTTCCAGTAGTCACTAATGCCTCCCTAAAATAAGACAAAGGGTATCCGCACATCCCTGTCCAAGAACTATGGAGCTATAGAGCCTCCCATCGTATTGTGTTGTAGTGAGATTACTCAAGGGGCACTTCTTGTCAGAGGGTACCATGCAGCCACCCAGGTTGTGCGTGTTCATTCTGATCAGTTGGTGCCTGAGCCATGATAAATATTTGAATATCACCTGTGATTAATGTAAAGAGGAAAAGGCCCTGGTTGGTCCTTGTTTTTTTTTTTGTTGTTTTTTTTTTTGAGACGGAGTTTAGTTAGCTCTTATTGCCCAGGCTGGAGTCCAGTGGCAAGATCTCGGCTCACTGCAACCTCCACCTCCTGGGTTCAAGTGATTCTCCTGCCTCAGCCTCCCGAGTAGCTGGGATGACAGGCATGTGCCACCATGCCCAGCTAATTTTGTATTTTTTACTAGAGACAGGGTTTCTCCATGTTGGTCAGGCCGGTCTCGAACTCCCGACCTCAGGGGATCCGCCCACCTCGGCCTCCCAAAGTGCTGGGATAACAGGCGTGAGCCACCACGCCCAGCCTAGTCCTTGTTTTTATTATTAAGAATAATGCAGTCATCTGGCCAGGCGCGGTGGCTCACACCTGTAATCTCAGCACTGGGAGGCCGAGGCGGGTGGATCATTTGAGGTCAGAAGTTCGAGACCAGCCTGGCCAATGTGGTGAAACCCAGTCTCTACCAAAAAAAAAAAAAAAAAATTCGCCAAGCATGGTGGCAGGCGCCTGTAATCCCAGCTACTCAAGAGGCTGAGGCAGGAGAATTGCTCGAACCCAGGAGGCAGAGGTTACAGTGAGCTGAGATGGCACCACTGCACTCCACCCTGGGCAACAGAATGAGACTTGGCATCAAAAAAAAAAAAAAAAAGAAGAAGAATGCAGTCATCACTGCTATCGTTGAGCACTTATTATGCATAAGGCGGCTCACTGATCATGCTATGTGGATAATCTTATTTAATTCTCACAGCTACTCTAGACAGTCAATACTCCTAGCTTCAACTTTACTGATAAGAAAACCTAGACCCAGAGAGGCCGGGTACAGTGGCTCGTGCCTGTAATCCCAGCACTTTGGGAGGCCAAAGTGCCTGGACAACATTGCAAGACCCTATCTCTACAAAACATAAAAATTAGCCAGGCATGCATGGTGGTGTGCACCTTGCAGGCTCAGCTACTGGAGAACTGAGGTGGGACCACTTGAGCCCGGGAGGCTGAGGCTGCAGCGAGCCAGCATCTCACCACTGCACTGTGGCCTGGGCAACAGAGTGAGACTCTGTCTCAGGAAAGAAAGAACAAAAAAGGAAGGAAGGAAGGAAGGAAGGAAGGAAGGAAGGAAGGAAGGAGAGAGAAAGGGAGAAAGAAAGAGAGAAAGGAGAGAAAGGAAAGGAAGGAAGGAAGGAAGGAAGGAAGGAGAGAGAAAGGGAGAAAGAGAAAGAGAGAAAGAAGAGGAAGGGAAGGAAGGAAGGAAGGAAGGAAGGAAGGAAGGAAGGAAGGAAGGAAGGAAGGAAGGAAGGAAAGAAAGAAACTAGGCCTAGAGAAACGAAATAACTTGTCCGAGGATATGCAGATAATAGAGTGAGAAGCCAGGGATTGAGCTTGGCAGTCAAACTCCAGGACTTGTGCTTCTGCTCATTGTGATCACCTGCCATTCATCGGCAGGCATTTACTAAGCCTGTTCTGGTCCCATCTATGTAGGAAATGTGAAATTAAATAGGAAATATAGCTGAAGCCCAGCCTTTCCTTTGTTAATCAGCATATAAAAAGTACTCTGAACCCAACAGATGAAACTCAGGGGCTTCAGATGCCCACCAATCCAACCTGTTTCTGCCATTTAAACCTTTTTTGTGTTTTGTTTTGTTTTGTTTGCTTTGTGTTTTGTTTCTGTAGAGATGGGGTCTTGCTATGTTGCCCAGGATGGTCTTGAACTCCTAGGCTCAAGGGATCCTCCTACCTTGGCCTCCAAAGTGCTGGGATTCGCCAGTGTGAACCGTCACGCCCAGCCCATTTGAAACTTTCACTATCACAGCAGTTCATTTTACTTAAGACATGTGCACATTATGTTACAGACAGATAGAATTTTAAAATCTAAATGCTATGTTAAATTTACTAGATAATTATACACTTCCTATGTACCCACAAAAATTAGAAATAGAAAAAGTTTTAAATAAAAGAATAAAAATAATAAAAAATAAATTTACTAGATGATTAATCCTTTAAAAATTCTATTGTGAATCATTTGTCAAATGAAGAATTATCCCTTTAAAATTGCTTTTCTAAAACTCAGATTTTCATTATAAAGTGCTTAATTAGAAAGACTCCTATAATTCTTCAGGTCATTTACAAGCTTTGTGCTTTTGCTTTGTGGTCCTAAAAACTGCTCCAGAGGGGTTACAACAATCCCTTCTTCCTTCTCAAATAAGTTCTTCGTTTGCCTAATTCCATGGAGGGGAGGGTTCTGGTTCTGGTCTATTTGATGGTTTTCATGAACACAACAACAATTATTTTACTTTGGTGACATATTTGGTGGTGATAGTTCATTAATAGATTAAGGAAACATTGCAATCTACCACATTCCAGTAAATGATCAGGACAAGATTAATGGTTACATTTAATGAAAGCCATCTTTTTATTAAAGCGGCTTACTCACTTTCTTCATTTCATTTTGGATTCCAATACATTGTGACTGCCTTGAAGCATACGTGCCTCAGGCTGAGAAAGTGTAATTCTTTATGCATAGTACTCACCACTTTCAGAACACTAGCCAATACCCACATGGTCTATAGTTGGAAAAGGAAAAACATAGGCAGCTGACAAGCTGTTTTGTTGACTTGATGTCTACCAATAGGTCTGGGTTTTTGGGGCTTTTTTTTTGTTTTTTTGAGACAGAGTCTTGCTCTGTCACCTCAGTGGCACAATCTTGGCTCACCGCAACCTCCGCCTCTTGGGTTCAAGTGATTTTCCTGCCTCAGCCTCCCAAGTAGCTGGGGTTACAGGCACGTGCCACCACGCCCAGCTAATTTTTGTATTTTTATTATGGATGGGGTTTCACCATGTTGGCCAGGCTGGTCTTGAACTCCTGGCCTCAACCCATCCGCCAGCCTCGGCCTCCCAAAGTGCTGGGATTACAGGCATGAGCCACCGCGCCTAGCCGGTTTTTCCTTTTTTTTTTTTTAATGTCCTCCTGGCTTGAATGAATTAACAAGTGTTTGCTTGGTGTGCAGGTTCCACTGCAGAATGATGGAACCCAGACAGCTACTTTACCCTCTTCCCCAAGGCAGGACCAGTCTACTACTACAAAACTTACGTAATTGTCTGAAATGAAGTAGACACAGTTATTTTCTTCGTGACTTTTAACATAATAAGTGGAGTAAAATATGTGCTGGAAGAGGGGAAATAGCATGCATTCCATCTTTTGAAGACACTCCTCAAAGTGAGTATATGTACGTTAAAAATCTAGAAGGACAGGCTGGGCATGGTGGTTCACACCTGTAATGCTAGCACTTTGGGAGCTGAGGCAGGAGGATCACCCAGCCGTTTGAAACGAGCCTGGGCAACAAAACGAGATCCTGTCTCCACTTAAAAAAAAAAAAAAATAGCTGAGTGTGGTGGTGCACATCTGTAATCCCAGCTACTCAGGAGGCTGAGGTGAGAGGATCACTTGAACCCTGGAAGTTGAGGCTGCAGTGAGCCATGATCACGCCAATGTACTCCAACCTGGGTGACAGAGCAAAATCATGTGTATATTTAAGTGTATTAAAATTATGATACCCTGCATAAGTGCATTCAAAAGACACAATCCTCAGCATATTCCTCCTGGAAATGTCTACTCCTAGTTCAAAGTATTAGGTGTCAAGACCCTGAGATTAGGCCAGGAGTGGTGGCTCACATCTGTAATCCCAGCACTGCAGAAGGCCAAGGCAGGTGGATCACTTGAGGTCAGAAGTTCGAGACCAGCCTGGCCAACATGGTGAAACCCGGTCTCTACTAAAAATACAAAAATTAGGGGGGCCTGGTGGCGCGCACGCCTGTAATCCCAGCTACATGGGTGGCTGACGCATGAGAATCCCTCGAACCTAGGAGACAGAGGTTGCAGTGAGCTGACATTGTGCCACTGCACTCCAGCCTGGGTGACACAGCGAGACTCCAACTCAAAAAAAAAATCAAAAACAAAAAAACCTTGGGATTAGAAGTCAGACCAGGGCTTCTTCACATTCCAGCTTTGTGACCTTGAGCAAGTTACTTGACCCCACTGAGCCTCAGATTTTTCTTTCTACGAAACAGGGATGATAATATAATGAGTAGCTGTCATTTTGGTCTGGACAGTATCTGTTTCTTTGGTGATTAACACTTTCCTTAAACTACGTGTCAGCTCATAGTAATAACTCAGTAAATGATCATTTTTATTAATTTTTATTACATTAGTAGCTGTACAGGGCACACCTTTGTATCTGAAAAGAAAGAAATCTACATTATCATGGTGGAATATAGTCACTGACATATATTCTCATGAAAAATTCTCTATTCTGTATCAAGTGATCCCGACCTAGAGAAGCTATGAGGGAAAATCTTCCCAGGCAAGCCTCAGGAAACACCCCATACTTTGCCACGCGTTGCATCCAGAGGTCCTGCAGCAAACCAATTCTAATTTTCCTTTCTCTGCATCAAAGTGTTCTTTTTGTCCTTTGTTTTCACCAGGCATTTCTGTAACCATCTTAGACCTCTCTCTAACTAGTAGAACCTGTGGTGACAGTGATCATATCACATATAATGGCATGTCTGGCTTGGGAAATGATAGCGATAATGTGGGTGGTGGTCACCGTTTAGACAAAGTCTATATAAATTTCAATTACTACCTGCAGCTATCCCTTGCACATACCTCTGTCCGGAGCTAGAGTCCACTGCTTTCTTTCACCAGAAACCGTACAGACAGAACCTATAATCTTCCTCCATCTTCTTCTTTCCTTGTTTTTATTTTCATTCTTCTCTTTTTACCATGCAATATTCACAATTCAAATGCTGGCTTGTGAAACCTATGACACTAACCATCTGAGAGGACATCTTTTATCTCATAACAGCAAGATTGGCTCTCATCTCCTTGCTCAGGCAAAAGTTGCATAGTTGAAAACACAAGCATAGAGCACACACTTGAGTCATTTGTAAGCCATCTCTGCCTCTGGTTCACTTATAGTTAAAAATCACTGATGTTACTACTTTTTCTCAAAAGAGCATTTGCTGCTTTTCCATGTAGGAAAAGCTTTGTTAACTATGGACCCACACAAGTGCAGTGGCAAGAAAATTTCAGGATGGCAGAAAAGCTCATGTTGGCTGAGCCAGGTGACCCACGCCTGTAATCCCAGCACTTTCAGAATCTGAGGCAGGCAGATCGCTTGAGCTCAGGAGTTGGAGACCAGCCTGGGCAACATAGCAAGACCCCGTCTCTACAAAAAAAAATATAAAAATTAGCCAGACATGGTGGCAGGTGCCTGGGGTCTCATCTACTCAGGAGGCTGAGGTGTGAGGATCGTTTGAGCCCAGGATGCAGAGGTTTCAGTGAGCCAAGATGGCACCACTGCACTCCAGCCTGGGCAATATAGCAAGACCCTGTCTCAAAAAAAGTTATTAAAAAAAGAAAAGAAAAGCTCATCCATAGGTGGCTTCTACAGAAAGTCTTCACTTAATATCATCAATAGGTTCTTGGAAACTGTGCCTTTAAGCAAAATGCCATATAACCAAACCAACCCGACCACAGTTTAACTAATATAGACTAAAGTTCCTATGGAATATTCCTGGTCACAAAAACATCACCAAACTTCTAAATAAAGAAAAAAACTCTTCTAATATTAAACATTGAAACAAATGTGAACTACACGTACATTTAAGAAAGATTAATAAAAGCAAATAAGATAATAATTTATTCCCTTATTCCAGTTTAGGGCCAGGGGTGACTGGGGCCAGTCCCTGTGGCTCAGGGGGGCCAGGCTGGAATGATCTCTGGACAGGATGCCCTCGCTTCCCAGGGCACTCACACACAGATACACATTCACTCATCCTGGTACCGTATAGACAGCCAGTTCGCCTAATGTGCACATCTTTGGAGTGGAGAGGAAAACCAGAGGGTGTTTCTGGGCATTTGGGAATGCCCAAAACCATGCAGAGAAAACCCATGCAAACACGGGGAGAACCTGCAAACTCAGGTAAACTCCACCCAGCCAGTGGCCCTGACCAGCAATCCATTTTTCTTTCTTCTCATCAGCTTTATAATGACATTAGAATGACATTGAATGAGGCTCGGCATGGTGGCTCACGCCTTGTTATCCCAGTACTTTGGGAGGCCGAGGGAGGTAGATCACCTGAGGTCAGGAGTCTGAAACGAGCCTGGCCAACATGGCAAAACCCCATCTCTACTAAAAATACAAAAAATTAGCCAGGCATGATAGCAGGCACCTGTAATCCCAGCTACTTTGGAGGCTGAGGCAGGAGAATCACTTGAACCCAGGAGGCACAGGTTGCAATGAGCCAAGATCGCACTATTGCACTACAGCCTGGGCAACAAGAGTGAAAATCCATCTCAAAAAAAAAAGAATGATATCGAAACATTATTTGACGACCTACTCTATTTCTCAAATAGATTTCACTTTCCAATCGTCTCATCCGTTGCTGTCTCACTTTATAGCAGCTAATTTCTACAACCATTCTGTTGCCATATGTTAAAAAAAAAAATGCTAAAATGTTTGTAGTAGAAACCTTATGCTTAGGGGAGCCCACTGCTGAGACTTGAAGATTTAGGTAGTCACATGCGCTCCAGTTCTATTCCAAACCCTCTCATCCTCCCAGGATGCCCCACTGGACTGCACCAGGCACCACAATGCTGAGTCTACCTGACATTCACCACTGAGGAAGAAAGGACATATTTTCCACCTGGGAGAAATAAAGTCACAACTGCTAGAAGTGAAATTGAACAGTTATCCTACAAATGCCCAGAAACTACATATGCAGGAGTTGAGCTGCAGGTACACTTTTACTTTTTAACTTATTTTTATGTTATTTTATTTTTTTAGGGACAGGGTCTCCCTGAGTCACCCAGGCTGGAGTGCAGTGGCGCAATCACAGCTTGCTGCAGCCTCAAACTCCTGGTCTAAACTGATTCTCCCACCTCAGCTTCCCAAGTAGCTGGTGCAACAGGAAAGCACCACCATATCTGGCCAATTTTTTAATCTTTTTCCAGAGATAGGGTATTACTATGTTGCCCAGGCTGGTCTCGAATCCCTGACCTCAAGCAATCCTCCTGCCTTGGCCTCCAAAACTCCTGGGATTACAGGCGTGGCCACCACACCCCGCCTACTTTTACTTTCTAAATGCAACATAAATTATACCTCTAAAACACTGAACAAAAAGCTCGTTGGTCAAAATAGTCAGTTTTGGGCATTCAACAAATCATTTCTGGCTGGGTGCAGTGGTTGAAGCCTGTAATTCCAACACTTTGGGAGGCCCAGGCAAGAGGATCACTTGAGGTCAGGAGTTGAGACCAGCCTGGGCAAGACAGTGAGACCCTGTCTCTACAAAAAAGTAAAACATTAGCCAGGCATGGTGACTCACATCTGTAGTCCGAGCTACTCAGGAGGCTGAGGTGGGAGGATCACTTGAGCCCAGGAGGTTGAAGCTGCAATGAACCATGATTGTGCCACTGCACTTCAGTTTGAGTGACAGAGCGAGACTCTGTTTAAATAAATAAATAAATAAATCATTTCTTTTTCTATTGGTGAGGTATTTAAAGGTAAATAGTAGGGCCTCTGGGCAGGATGAGAATCCTAGCTTGCCATTTGCCAGGTACAGGACCTGGAGTCAGTTACTTAACAGTACTGTGCCTCAGTTTCTCCATAAGCAAAGAGGTGATAACACCATCTACCTCAAAAGCTCGCTGGGATCATAAAATGAGATAAATATCATGCCTGATACACAGCAACAATATCACTAAGGCTTATTCGTTAGCTTAGCTATTATTTTTATCACTAACATTATTACTCTCATTTTGTTTCTACAAATTATTAGTGGGCTCACCAGAACTCCTTTTCCCAAATGGAGGCGGCACCTGTTACTTCACTTGCTGTTTTGCTTAAAAATTTACGTTTCCCGCTTTGTCATGCTTTCGAGGTTTTGTTTATTGCATGCACAGCCAATTCTTCTCAGTAGTAGCAGACACAGTTCAATTTCAGACCTCTAAATATATATATAAATCTATATACATACTGAGACAGGGTCTCGCTGTCTCCCCGGCTGGAGTATAGTGGTACAGGTACTGCAGCCTCGACCTCCTAGGTTCAAGCCATCCTCCCACCTCAGCCTCTCAGGTAGCTGGCACTACAGACACGTACCACCATGTCAGGCTAATTTTATTTTATTTGTCTTTATTTTCATTTTGTTATTATTATTATTATTATTATTATTTTGTACAGACAGGGCCTCCTTGTGTTGCGTAGGCTGGTCTCAAGCAATCCTCCCACCTTGGCCTCCCTAAGTGCTGGAATTACAGGCATAAACCACTGTACTCAGGCTAAATATCAGTTTGGTTTTGTTGTTGTTGCTTTGTTTTGTTTTTTGAGATGGAGTCACTCTGTTGCCCAGGCTGGAGTGCAGTGGCGCGATCTTGGCTCCGCCTCCCAGGTTCAAGCGGTTCTCCTGCCTCAACCTCCCAGGTAGCTGGGATTACAGGTATGCACCGCCACGCCCAGCTAATTTTTGTATTTTTAGTACAAACGGTTTCACCATGCTGGCCAGGTTGGTCTTGAACTCCTGACCTCAGGTGATCTGCCTGCCTCGGCCTCCCAAGGTGCTGGGATTACAGGTATGAGATGCCACACTGGGCAAATCGTTTAAACTTTTTTTTTTTTTTTTTTTTGAGACGGAGTCTTGCTCTGTCGCCCAGGCTGGAGTGCAGTGGCGCAATCTCGGCTCACTGCAAGCTCCGCCTCCCGGGTTCACGCCATTCTCCTGCCTCAGCCTCTCCGAGTAGCTGGGACTACAGGCGCCCGCCACCACGCCCGGCTAATTTTTTGTATTTTTTAGTAGAGACGGGGTTTCACCGTGGTCTCGATCTCCTGACCTCGTGATCCGCCCGCCTCGGCCTCCCAAAGTGCTGGGATTACAAGCGTGAGACACCGCGCCCGGCTCGTTTTAAACTTTTTATTATGAAGATTGCAAATGGAGAATAATACGAACTCCCCAGATTCAAGCATGGCCATTTCATCATGCTTGCTTTGTCTACTCTTTTCTACATTCATTTTCTTTATTTTTGTTGCAGTAGTATCTTAATATTTTTAAGCAAATTCCATGCATCGTGTCTCTATGCACATATAAAAAATGAGTACATTTCAATATATAGCCACAATATTATTAGGTCTACTAACAAAATTAATGTGATCTAATACCCAGTCCAAAATCAAAATCAAATGTTCTGATTTCACTCAAAAATAACATATTATGGTTTGCTCAAACCAGTACCCAAATGAGCTCCACATATTGTATAATTGTTATGTTTCTTTTTTTTTTTTTTTTTTTTATGAGATGGTGTTTCGCTCTTTTCACCCAGGCTGGAGTGCAGTGGTGCAACCTTGGCTCACTGCAACCTGTGCCTCCTAGGTACAAGCGATTCTCCTGCCTCAGCCTCCCGAGTAGCTTGGATTATTATAGGCTCCGCCACCACAGCCGACTAATTTTTGTATTTTTAGCAGAAATGGGTTTTCGCCATGTTGGCCAGGCTGGTCTCGAACTCCTGACCTCAGGTGATCCACCTGCCTCGGCCTCCCAAAGTGCTAGGATTACAGGCATGAGCCACCACACCTGGCCCATCTACTCAATTTTTTAAGACTGAAATAACGTACAAGAAATAACTAACAACAGTGTTTACCTTCAGGTAGTAGAAATGTACGTGATTTTTATTTTTCTGTTTTTCTGTATTTTCCAATTTTTCTACAATAAACTCTTTACTTTTGCAAATAGGAAAAGAACTGAATAAGTTAAGGGTGGATGCAGTGGCTCACACCTGTAATCTCAGCGCTGCAGGAGCTGAGTTGAGGCAGGAGGATCACATGAGCCCAGGAGTTCAAGACCAGCCTGGGCAGCATAGTGAGACCCCTATTTCTACAAATTAAAAAAATTTTGCCAGGCTTGGTTGTGCATGTATAGTCCCAGCTACTTTGTAGGCTGAGGCAGGAGGATCACTTGAGCCTGGAAAGTCAAGACTGCAGTGAGCCATGATTGCACCACTGTACTCCAGCCTGGGTGGCAGAGTGAGACCCTGTCTCAAAAAAAGAAAAAGAAAAAGAAAAATTATTCACTTAAAAGGTATATTAAGCCAGGCACAGTGGCATGAACCTGTAGTCCTAGCTGTCTAGGAGGCTGAGGTAGGAGGATCACTTGAGTCCATGAGTTTGAGGGCAGCCTGGGCAACATAGTGAGACCTCATCCCTAAAAAAATGAATAAATAAGCAAAGGTATGATACGCAGAAGAGCTTGTTCCTGTCCTTTCTTCTTGGAATCACCTCCTGGAGCAAATGATCTACATTCTGGTTCTCAACCCAACACATTCCAGCTCTACTCTCCACCCTTCCTGCACCTCTTTTTTTTTTTTTTGAGACGGAGTTTCGCTTTTGTTGCCCAGGCTGGGGTGCAGTGGCGTAATCTCGGCTCACTGCAACCTCTGCCTTCTGGTTTCAAGCGATTCTCCTGCTTCAGCCTCCTGAGTAGCTGGGATTACAGGCGCCGGCCACCAGGCCTAGCTAATTTTTGTATTTTTAGTAGAGATGAGGTTTCGCCATGTTGGCCAGGCTGATCTTGAACTCGTGACCTTGTGATCCACCCGCCTCGGCCTCCCAGAGTGCTGGGGTTCCAGGCGTGAGCCAACGCACCTGGTGCACCTCTGAACTTCACATCCTATCAGCCCGCGTGGCATCCCCCTCAACATCCGCTTCTCCTTCGTTAGTCCCACATAGAAACAAGTACATCCCCTATGAAGGGACCATCACATAGTTCTTTTGTATTCCACTTAATGGTTCACAAATAATAGGTGTAAAATACTTATTGAAGAAATGAATGAATGGTAGAGAAGAGGGAACTGTGGCAGTGTGAGGGCAGAGAAACACAGAAGGGCTTCATGCAGGGGGTGAGACCTGGGCTGGGCCTTGAAGGATGACTAAAGTGTCTGTGGCTCCAAGAGAGGGTGACTAGTCAGGCCAGGAAGACGCAAGAGCCATGCAGGCTCAGTAGACACACAATAAACTCGCCTGGTTAGAGAGTAAACTGAGGGCTGGAAAATGGCAGGGGAGGTTTGGGAGGTTGAGGCAAGATTAAGAAGTGTATATTTCAGGCTGGGCCTGTACTCTATAGCAGAGGTTGTCAAACTTTAGCAGAAGACTTTATTTTGTTTTTTGTTTTTTTGTTTTTTTGGTTTTTTTTTTTTTTTGAGACAATGTCTTGCTCTTTTGACCAGGCTGGAGTGCAGTTGTGCAATCATCACTCACTGCAGCCTCGACCTCCTGGGCTCAAGAGACCCTCCCACCTTAGCCTCCTAAGTAGCTGGGACTACAGAGGTGGGCCACCATAACAGCTAATTTTTGTTTGTTTGTTTTGGTAGAGATAGGGGTCTCACTATGTTGCCAGGTCTGGTCTTGAACTCCTGGGCTCAGGTGATCCGACCACCTTGGCCTCCTAAAGTGCTGGGATGACAGGTCTGAGCCACCATGCCCAGCCGGCAAAAGTCTTGTTAAAACAGTTTGCTGAGCCCCAGTCCCAGAGTTTCCGTTGCAGTATATCTGAAGGGAATGTGAGATTTTGCAGTTGTAATATATTTCCAGGAAATACTGGATACACATTAAAATGATCTGAAAGGGAGGCTGGGTGCAGTGGCTCACATCTGTAATCCCAACACTTTGGGAGACTGAAGCCAGCAGATAGCTTGAACCCAGGAGTATGAGGCCAGCCAGGGCAACATGACAAAACCGCATCTCTACAAAATTTCAAAAATAAAATTTAGGCCAGGGATGGTGGCTCACGCCTATAATCCCAGCCCTTTGGAAGCCCTGAGGCAGGCAGATGCTTGAGTTCAGGAGTTCAAGACCAGCCTGGGCAACATGACAAAACCCCGTCTCTAGATAAATAAATAAATAATAGATAAATAAATAAAATTTAAAAATTAGCCAGGCATGCTGGCATGCGCCTGTAGTCCCAGTTACTCAGGAGGCTAAGGCAGGAGGATTGACTTAGCCCAGGAGATTGAGGTTTCAGTGAACCGAGATCACACCACTGTGCTCCAGCCTGGGCAACAGATTGAGACACTGTCTCAAAATAAAGTAACTACCTGAAAGCTTTTCAAAAAAGCCAAAACCAGGGCCCTAGCCCTCAGAGATTCTCATTTAATTGAGCTGAAGTAGGACCTGAGCACATAATGGTATATTTTGTTTGGTCTTGTTTTAGTAATCCAGGCGATTAAAATATGCAACCAGGGTTTCTCATGTTTTTTGGTTTTTTTTATTTTAAGCTCCAGGATACATGTGCAGGATGTGCGGGTTTGTTACATAGGTAAACCTATGCCATGGTGGTTTGCTGCACCTATCAACCCATCACCTAGGTATTAAGCCCAGCATGCATTAGCTATTTCTCCTGATGCTCTCCCTCCCCCACCCCCCACCCTATAAGCCCCAGTGTGTGTTGCTCCCCTCCCTGTGTCCATGCATTCTCATTGCAACCAAGGTTTTTAATCTTTCTAATTACTGGTGTAAGCAATAAGGTGCCCTTGCTGATTTTTGAAACAGAAGTATATTTAACATATTTTTTGTTGATTACACAGCTAAATGATCGGGCACAAAATGAGAAATTACAAAGAAAAATCTAAATTATCTAAAATCCTACTCAGAATAGTGACTGTTAATCTTTTTTAAAAATAACATTTCCAGGTGAGGCACAGTGGCTCATGCCTGTAATCCCAACACTTAGGGAGGCTGAGGTGGGCGAATCACTTGAGGTCAAGTGTTCGAGGCCAGCCTGGGAAAAATAGTGGGACCTTGTCTCTAAAAAAAATTTAAAAATTAGCTGGGCATTGATGGCATACATCTGTAGTTCCAGCTACTTGGGACACTGAGGCTAGAAGAGAATCCCTTGAGCCCAGAAGTTCAAGGTTGCAGTGTGCTATGATACTGCGACTATTCTCCAGCCTGAGTGACAGCAAGACCCCATATCCAAAAAAAAAAAAAGCTGGGCATGGTGGCTCATGCCTATAATCTGAGCACTTTGGGAGGCTGAGACATGCAGGTCACATGAGGCCAGGAGTTCAAGACCAGCCTGGCCGACATTGTGAAACCCCATGTCTACTAAAAATACAAAAATTAGCCAAGCCAGGCACAGCGGCTCACGCCTCTAATCCCAGAACTTTGGGAGGCCAAGGCGGATGGATCACCCGAGGTCGTGAGTTCGAGACCAGCCTGACCAACATGGAGAAACCCTGTCTCTACTAAAAATACAAAATTAGCCAGGTGTGGTGACACATGCCTGTAATCCCAGCTACTCAGGAAGCTGAGGCAGGAGAATCACTTGAACCTGGGAGGCGGAATTTGCAGTGAGCTGAGATCACGCCATTGCACTCCAGCCTGTGCGACAAGAGCAAGACTCCATCTCAAAAAAAAAAAAAAAAAAAAATTAGCCGGTCATGATGGTGCACATCTGTAATCCCAGCTACTTGGGAGGCTGAGGTGAGAGAATCACTTGAACCCAGAAGGCAGAGGTTACAGTGAACCGAGATCACGCCACTGCACTCCAGCCTGAGTGACAGAGTGAGACTCTATTTCAAAAATGCATATATACATATTTTTTTTACCTTTTTTTAACATATATATTTGGTCCCTTCACAGTAAATCCTCTATATATATAGACCAGATGTGGTGGCTTACACCTGTAATCCCAGTACTTTGGGAAGCTGAGGTAGGAGGATTGCTTGAGGCCAAGAGTTCAAGACCGGCCTGGGCAACACAGCAAGACTACATCTCTACGAAAATATATCTGTATTTTTCTCTATGTTATATGGTTTAAATCTGTGTCCTTGCCCAAATCTCATGTGAAATTGTAATCCCCAGTATTGCAGGTGCGGCCTGGTGGGAGATGATTGGATCATGGAGGCAGAGTTCTCATGAATGGGTTAGCTCCATCACCTGGGTGTTATTCCTGTGATCCTCACTGAGTTCTCATGAGATCTGATTGTTTAAAAGTGTGTAGCACCTCCGCACTCTCTTCCTCCTGTTCCGGCCATGTAAGATGTGCCTGCTTCCTTGTCAACTTCCACCATGACTGTAAGTTTCCTGAGCCCTCCCCCAAAGCCAAGCAGGTGCTGCTCTGCTTCCTCTACAGCCTGCAGATTTGTGAGCCAATTAAACCTCTTTTCTTTATAAATTACCCAGTCTCAGGTGTTCCTTTATAGCAGCACAAGAACTAATACAATATGTAAATTGATGGTAGAAAAAGAAACAACTTTTCCTTTTTCCTGTTTTTTAAAAAAGCCCAAGAAAGGAATCAACATACTTTCAAAAGCAGAGGGGACCAAGATAGCAATGTATATTCTTTCCGTCTCTAAATCTTAACAATACTTACTAGAAGCTCTGAGTTCTTAACTGATCTATGAAGCCTGCTGTGATTTTTACCCTCTGATTTCCTGTATACTTATAGTCTCTAACACATGGCTTAGCTCTTAATCATAGAGTCTTTTACTCTTTTCCAATTATTAGTATTGGCTCCCAAACCAGACTGTAAATTCCTGGAGTACAGAGGTGGCCCCCTCCACCATTACTTTCAATACTTACTTTTTGGGGCCAAAGTACCAAATGTACAACAGGATGAATACTAAGTGTCTATTAGGAACATTTGTTGATCTTCAATTTTGCAATTCAGTAATCTTACCGGCAGGCCACTTTAGTTACTGATGCACATTTTGTGTCCCTAAAGGCCAATCTCTAAGAATCCTTAAACTTACAAATATGTCAAAGATAGCCACTTCAATTTAGACAGTCTCTAAATAATCTAGCATTTGAGATTTTCTCCCTTCCATTGGCTCTAGAAACCTAAGCTCCCCAAAGCCTCTTTTTCCCTATTTTTCACCAAATGACAGCTGCAATGACTTTCAGAGTTCAAGCCAGTACACAAATCATACTACCATGGAAATCTGCAATTCGATGTATTTGGCAAGCTCATTACACAATAAAACTTGAGGTCAGAGATTAAATTCTACTTTGCAGCAAACTAAAAGTGGGTTGACAATATGCAACCAACAGTCTGTTCAATACAATACTTACAAATGGGAAATTTTGCTTCTGTGGTAAACATGATCATTCTTTCAGTCTTTGGTTATAAAAGCAACAAAAATAATAAGCCTATTTTTTCCCTAAAAATGATACAGAGAAGCAGTGAATGGTTTTTCTTTCTTGGTTTATATTAACTTAGAACTTCTCAGTATCACCCTGGGCAACACAGTGAGACCCTGTTTCAACAAAAACTAAAAAAAATAGCCAGGTATGGTGGCGGGTGCCTATAGTCCCAGCTTCTCAGGAGTTTGAGGTAGAATAATCGCCTGAGCCCAGGAGGATGAGGCTTCAGTGAGCCGTCATTGTCACTGCACTCCAGCCTGGGTGACAGAACAAGGCTCTGCTTCAATCAAACTACCGAGACTGTTTCATTTATTTATTTTTTTATTTATTTATTTTTTAGACAGAGTCTTGCTCTGTCGCCCAAGCTGGAGTACAGTGGTGCGATCTCGGCTCACTGCTTCCCGGGGAACCTCTGCTTCCCAGGTTCAAGTGGTTCTCGTACCTCAGCCTCCTGAGTATCTGGGATTACAAGCATGAACCACCACCTCCTGGCTAATTTTTTGTATTTTTAGTAGAGACAGGGTTTCACCATGTTGGCCAGGTTGGTCTCCAACTCCTGACCTCAAGTAATCTGCTTACCTTGGCCTCTCAAAGTGCTGGGATTACAGGAATGAGCCACCATGCCCAGCCTAAACTATTTTTAATATCAGCAATTTTTCAACACAGTTCTTTTTTCTTTACTTTTCTTTTCTTTTTTTTTTTTTCCTGGTCCTTGACTCAGGATTCAATATAACCCTTTAAGAAAAAAAAACTTTTTTTTTCAGTATTTTATTTTTTCTTCTTCCTTCTTCCTTTCAATAAATATTTAGTGCCTACTGTGTGCCCCCACTGTGCCAGGCGTTGAACAAACAATAGTGAACCCAACACTACTTAGTCATGAAGACAGATAGAAGCCAGAGGCTGTAAACTGGCAGCTTTCAGGTCTACTGCAGCCCACACCTGACTTTGGTTTGGCCCACACAGTATCATTTGCATTACTTCCCAACATTTTAATACCAGAACATTTCACATAAAAAGTCAGAGTTCTGCCGGGCATGGTGGCTCACGCCTGTAATCCCAGCACTTTGGGAGGCTGAAGTGAGTGGATCACGAGGTCAGGAGTTCAAGACTAGCCTGGTCAACATCGTGAAACCCCATCTCTACTAAAAATACAAAAATTAGCCCAGTGTGGTGGCACGCACCTATAATCCCAGCTACTCAGGAGGCTGAGGCAGGAGAATCGCTTGAACCCAGCAGGCGAGGTTGCAGTGAGAAGAGATCATGCCATTGCACTCCAGCCTGGGCAACAGAGCGAGACTCTGTCTCAAAAAAATAAATAAATAAAAAGTCAGCGTTCTGGATTATATGAAAAAATGGGAGAATCTGGTAGCACCAAGACCCTTACTTCCTCAAAAGAACAACTGGCAAACCCGAGTGGGGACTGCCCTGGTCAGAGATGTGGAGTTCTCACCAGGCCTCACGAAACCTTCCTCACTCAGCACTGAGTTTATAACTGCTGTATGAACCAGTCATGGAAATAAAAACTGCACAGGTGCCAATAGTGGTGGACGTTATAAAAGAAAAGAGCTTTATTAGAGAATAGGAGAAGAGAAACTAATTTAAATTGAGGGTCAAGGATGATCTCTTGAGGCCGTGGCATTTTTAACTATGTTCAGTACTGGCACTCACCTCTTATGAGGCACTTATCCAAATAATAAATGCCATTTATTGAGAGTCTATTGATGCCAGGTAACTTAATTTAATTCTCACAGAAACAATTCTGCATGATCTCCATCTTGCTGATGAAACACCTGAGATGAAATACTTGCTGTTCAAGAAGGTCAAAACATTAGCCCACATATACAGAACCACAGGTGGAAAACCTGAGGTCAGAACAAAGCCCTGATTGATTCCAAATTGCATGCTTGTTTCGGTAAAAAGAGATGCTTCAAATGAGGCCCAGTCCAATTCTAAGAGTTGGTTCTTCTCCATTCTTCCCAAAGCACATGACAAGAATATTCAATAGGGAGCTCCCTTGTTTTTGCAATGAGATTGACCTTGTTCTCAGATTACACCTCCACTTACGCATAGACCAGAGCAAGTCCTCACCATCAGAGAGCTTCACTGCCAGCTCTGCAGTGAAGCCCAGGATCTCTAGCCAGGTCTTGGGACCTGATCATGTTTTCAATGATTCTAACCTGAGCCAGATTTATCAGGGCAGGTGCCTTTATATTGATAGTCCTTTCCTGCCATATTGGTGTGAATTTCCCGCCTCCACCAATCAGCTAGGATTTCCCATCTCCATCTCAGTAGAACTTAAATTTTGTTTTGTCTGTATCACTTAACCAGGAGTGTGGTCATCTATAGAACTTGGATCTGATCTTTTAGGCTTTCCTCTCAAATCTCTGGATCAGAATGGATGGATGTGGCTGCATGTATTCTTTCTTTTTATTAGGTTGGTCCTAAATTATAAGGCTTTTTTGACCACTCAAATTCCTTATCATGGTGCCTATTCCAAATTCTCCTCTAACTCATCCAGGATCCCAATTAAACAGTATCAGAAAATAGCTTCCCAAGACATCACCATGTTGCTACCACCCCCACACTTCAATTCAAGTCAAATATTAAAGTATGACATATGACATTCTGAAAATGAAACCAGTAAAAGGAAGATATATATACAGACACACACACATATATATATATATATATCTCCATCCAAGGACAAGGCAAAAATGTAGGTATTCTAATTTTGGAAGAAAGCAGAATCTGAGAATTCACGGCATGATTTCTTAGCTTCCTAACACTGTAGTCCTCACCACCAAGGCACTTCTACCTTTTTAGGTCTTAGTTTCCTCATTAATAAATTCGCTTTTTGGCTGAGCACGGTGACTCACGCCTGTAATCTCAGCACTTTGGGAGGCTGAGACAGACAGATTGCTTCAGCCCAGGAGTTCGAGACCAGCCTAGACAACATGGCTAAATCTTGTCTGTACAAAAAATACAAAAATTAGCTAGGCATGGTGACACACGCCTGTAGTCTCAGCTACTCGAGAGGCTGAGGTGGGAGTATCACCTGAGCCCAGGAGGTCGATGTTGCAGTGAGCCATGATCACATCACTGCACTCCAACCTGGGCAACAGAGTGAGATCCTGCCTTAAAAAAAAAAAAAAAAGTAAAAAGTAAAATAAAGGCCAGACACAGTGGCTCACACCTATAATTCCAGCACTCTGGGAGGCCAAGGTGGGTGGATCACTAGGTCAGGAGATGAGACCATCCTGGCCAACATGGTGAAACCCCGTCTCTACTAAAAATACAAAAATTAGCTGGGCATGGTGGCACGCACCTGTAGTCCCAGCTACTGGGGAAGCTGAGGCAGGAGAATCGCTTGAACCCGCGAGGTGGAGGTTGCAGTGAGCTGAGATCATGCCACTGCGCTCCAGCCTGGGCAACAGAGCAAGACTCCGTCTCAAAAATAATAATAATAATAAATAAAAATAAATAAAAATGAATTTGCTTTCCTAGTAAACTTGGCAAATAAGCCAATATAATAAATCCTTCCACTTCAAGCTCACAGGAATAAATATCATTCAGCAGTATAAAATGCCTTTTTTTTAATGTTCAGACAGAAATAAGCTGGAAGTCAAGAAGTGAAACTTTTAGGAATGTTGCAGAATTTAGAAGCATAATTGGGAACTCAAGTCAGATGGCTGACAGGGGACTCAGAGTTTACTATATGCCTTAACAGGGCTTGTGACATTAACACCTAAGTGAGGAAGAGGGTATAGGACTCTATATTAAGCCAGGACTCAAAAAGGGCTAGCCCTTGTGAAACAGAACCTAGAAACACTTAGCCACCACTTTGAGGAAGCAGCAAGGAAACTTGTTCCCATGAATACAAAAAGAGTCATTGAAGAGAAATCTGAAACCCAGGCCTTTGCCCTGTGTGGAAATGAGCTTGAGCTTCACACTGTTTGCATGATACAGAGATTTCAAGGCTGAAAAATTAACATATAATCTGGTCTGAGACCATAGAACCCACAGGTCCCCAGTCAAAGGGAAAAGGAAAACCATTTCATAGGAACACTCCAACAAGCTAGTGTACAAAAGACTTTCATAGAAAACAACCCCTGCTGAAGATAAATTTACAGTAAAAAATTAGAAACCACACAGGGAAATAAACGACCATGAGGAAAAGTCAGTAAATAGGACAAGGGTGATAATCTATACCCAGGGACTCCAGGCACAGTGGCTTACGCCTGTAATCCCAGCACTTTGGGAAGCCGAGACTGGCGGATCACCTGAGGTCAGGAATTCGAGACCAGCCTGACCAACAAGGAGAAACCCCGTCTCTATTAAAAATACAAAATTAACCAGGTATGGTGGTGCATGCCTGTAATCCCAGCTACTTGGGAGGCTGAGGCAGGAGAATCGCTTGAGCCCGGGAGGCAGAGGTTGCGGTGAGCCGAGATCGTGCACTCCAGCCTGGGCAAGAAGAGCAACACTACATCACAAAACAAAAAAAAATGTATACCCAGGGACTGGTTTTAGTAAAATGATCAAAAGAGAGTTTAAAATACCTATGTTTAAGATGTTTGAAGAGACAACATAAATAATTTAAAATGTTAGACAAAAATACATTCAATTTGGCCGGGCGCGGTGGCTCATGCTTGTAATTCGAGCACTTTGGGAGGCCGAGGCGGGCGGATCACGAGGTCAGGAGATCGAGACCATCCTGGCTAACACGGTGAAACCCCGTCTCTACTAAAAATACAAAAAATTAGCCGGGCGAGGTGGCAGGCGCCTGTAGTCCCAGCTACGCAGGAGGCTGAGGCAGGAGAATGGCGTGAACCCCGGGGGGCGGAGCCTGCAGTGAGCCGAGATTGCGCCACCGCACTCCAGCCTGGGTGAAAGAGCGAGACTCCGTCTCAAAAAAAAAAAAAAAAAAAAATTCAATTTGATGGAACTGATGTGATTTACTGAGCACTTACTATATGCCCAGCATTGCTCTAAATACTTGGGATACACCAGTGAACAAAACAAAGTTTCCTGCCCTTGTAGTGCTTACATTTTAATGGGAATCAGTACAAAATGATAGATAGGATGAGGCCATCTGAGCTTTATCTAGCCCTAACATTATTGGATGCTATATATAGTGAGCATAAATCTTGATCTACAGTCTTGGGCAATTAAGAAATATAACTTCATTTTCTATACCTCAATTTAATTTTTATTTTAAGTCATCATTCCATTAACCTGACAGACAATATAAAGCTTGGACTTTTCAGTTCTTCCCATCACCTTCCCTGTTATGTCAATGTGCCAGGGAGCTTTCTACCAAAGCATTAGGGAAGTAAGTCATTCTTCCTATTGTCTTTTGTAATTTTTTCACATAGCATTTGCTCAATAAATGCTTGTTGATCTAATTTAGAAAAAAATGCATAATTATTTAGTGAAAAGATTTTTATCTGGAACCCACCACATTCTTAAAATATTTGATTATCACAGGTATCTATACTAAAGTTTCAAAACATAAAAGAAAAGAAATTAGGAACAAGGGAAAAGAAAATATGTTTCTACAAACTGACAACAGCATTTTGTTCTAAGCACCCAAGTAGCCAAGGCAAAGGGGGAGAAATTGGGAATCAATAGTTCACATGTTCAGAAAGAAAAAAAATGAATTTTTTTTTTTTTTTTTTGAGACGGAGTCTTGCTCTGTCGCCAGGCTGGAGTGCAGTGGCACAATCTCAGCTCACTGCAACCTCCACCTCCCGGGTTCAAGCGATTCCCCTGCCTCAGCCTCCCGAGTAGCTAGGACTACAGGCGTGTGCCACCATGCCCAGCTAATTTTTTGTATTTTAATAGAGATAAGGTTTCAACATGTTAGCCAGGCTAGTCTCGATCTCCTGACCTCATGATCTGCCTGCCTTAGGCCTCCCAAAGTGCTGGGATTACAGGCTTGAGCCACCGCACCCGGCCTTTTTGTTTTTTTTGAGACGGATTCTCACTCTGTTGCCCAGGCTGGAGTGTAGTGGCGAGATCTCGGCTCACTGCAACCTCAGCCTATTTGGGTTCAAGCCATTCTCCCAACTCAGCCTCCTGAGTAGCTGGGATTACAGGCATCTGCCACCAAATTATCCACCTGGATAATTTTTGTATTTTTAGTAGGGACAGGGTTTCACCATGTTGGCCAGGCTGTTATCGAACTCCTGACCTCAAGTGATCCACCCACCTCGGTCCCACAAAGTGCTGGGATTACAGGCGTGAGCCACTGCACCTGGCCAGCAAGGTCTTTATGACTTGTATTACATGCCGACTTCTTATCTCATCCTGTGACTTAGAGTGCCTTAACTCTCTGGGAATGCAGCCCAGTGGGTTTCAGCCTCATTTTACCCAAAAGAGTAGATATATATTTAAGGATAAATAACATTGCCATTTATTAAATTATTACTGCTCTTAATCCAAGTCCATTGAAATTGTTCCTTAAAAGTCTGAGCTAAGTCAAATTGGAAATAATATTGAAGCATTAGCAAAATTAAAGGGAAATTTTATCCATAGGTAAAATGAAATTAAATAAGCCATTATCAAGGATCAGAAGCGAATTACTGACTACCATAAACCTAGTTCAAGAAGCAAATGACTGGGCCAGGCGCAGTGGCTCACGCATATAATCCCAGCACTTTGGGAGGCCCAGGCGGGTGGATCACCTGAGATCAGGAGTTCCAGACCAGCCTGACTAACATGGTGAAACCCCGCCTCTACTAAAAATACAAAAATTAGCCAGTTGTGGTGGCAGGTGCCTGTAATCCCATCTGCTCGGGAGGCTGAGGCAGAATAATGGCGTGAACCTGGGAGGCGGAGCTTTCAGTGAGCCAAGATCGCACCACTGCACTCCAGCCGGGGTGACAGAGCGAGACTTCATCTCAAAAAAAAAAAAGAAGAAGCAAATGACTGGCAAGTCAGCTTTGTAAGGCTGTGCAATGTCAAGTCGATTTACCCTGCTTGCCAAAAAAGCTAAAAAAAGAATTATTTGAAGCTAGTATAGCTAAGTGTATGTCTGCCTCCTATCAAGAAGATAAATCTAAGTAGAAATCCTGCTTAGAACAACATGGCTATGGATCCTGGATTGTGAAATCTTTCTGCATAGAGCAACTTAAGATGTGAATTAGGCAATCCATTGTCACATTAAAAATCTTGTATTGTCTGGTGTGTTTTGACTGGTAAAAATGATTTTTAAATATTGGTGGCTTTCAACTTTCAGAGTCAGAGTCTTAACAACAGCAGTGTGAAGTGATTGCTGAAAATTTCTAAATATTCCTGCCGAATTACATTGAAACATTAGGGCTTTTTACTTTTTCATTTTCTTGGAAAAGGACTTATCTGTTTGAATATGTAGACTTTTTGCATTTATTTTTACAGATATTATAAAGCCATTATCCTTTTTGTAGTTTAATAGAAATTTAATTTTCTTTTAAGTTTTTGCTTGAAAGCTGTCCATATGGCTACCATATTCAACCTTGTGTCCTGGCATCTCACTAAGTTTTTTTTTTTTTTTTTTTTTGAGACGGAGTCACGCTCTGTCGCCCAGGCTGGAGTGCAGTGGCACAATCCTGGCTCACTGCAAGCTCCGCCTCCCGGGTTCACGCCATTCCCCTGCCTCAGCCTCTCTGAGTAGCTGGGACTGCAGGCGCCCGCCACCACGCCCGGCTAATTTTTTGTATTTTTAGTAGAGACGGGGTTTCACCGTGGTCTCGATCTCCTGACCTCGTGATCCGCCCGCCTCAGCCTCCCAAAGTGCTGGGATTACAAGCGTGAGCCACCGCGCCCGGCCTATTTTTTTCTTTTTTTTGAGATGCAGTCTCGCTCTGTTGCCCAGGCTGGAGTGCCATGGCATGATCTCAGCTCACTGCAACTTCCACCTCCCAGGTTCAAGCAGTTCTCTGCCTCAGCCTCCCAAGTAGCTGGGATTACAGGTGACTGCCACCACATCCGGCTAATTTTTTTTTTTTTTTTTTTTTTTTTTAGTAGGGACGGGGTTTCACCATCTTGGCCAGACTGGTCTTGAACCTCTGACCTCGTGATCCACCCGCCTTGGCCTCCCAAAGTGTTGGGATTACAGGCGTGAGCCACTGAGCCCAGCCTCACTCAATTTTTTAAAAATTAAATATTGGAAGTCAGGAATAAAAATAATAATTTGTACTAATTGATTAATTCTATAGACATTTGACTGCCTGATATTTGCCAGTCACCATGCTAGGTGTTAGTAAAGAAACAAAACCTACAACATCAGCTCTCATGTTAAAGGAGTTCATAAAAGCAAACTGCACATATAAATGTAGAAAAATGTTAACCATGATAAGGAATAGTTTGATAGTTATTCTATTAACAGAGGATTATCATATGTGTATTAGACTGTCCATTTTCAACTGCCCTACAAGATCTATCTTTACCAAATGTGATTTAATCCTTTATAACTTAGATTAACAGGGATTTCTAATTTAGAGGTCAATAAAAGGCTGTTAACTTTATATCTGTATGTGTTTATACAGTGGTTAAATGAAAAGGGAAAGTTTAGTTACTTTTGAGTTGGGACAACTCATCTTTAGTGAAATTGTTTGCCCCATACTTTAGCTCCTTCATCCTGTTCCTTGGTTTTCAATCACAGATATATTAAACATTATTGGTTAATAAATTAAAAAAAAAAAAAGCAAATGACTTAGAGAATTAATGGTTGAACCATGGCCGGGTGTGATGGCTCATGCCGGTAATCCTAGCACTTTGGGAGGCCAACACAAGCAGATGGCCTGAGCTCAAGAGTTTGAGACTAACCCGCAAAACATGGCAAAGCCCTGTTTCTACTAAAAATACAAAAAATTAGCCAAGCATGGCGGCACGCACCTGTCGCAGCTACTGAGGAGGCTGAGGCATGAGAATCTCTTGAACCCAGGAGGCAGAGGTTGCAGTGAGCCGAGATCGCACCACTTCACTCCAGCCTGGGAAACAGAGCGAGACTCTGTCTCCAAAAAATAAGTAAATAAATAAATGGTTGAACCAGAACTACTACCGTCAAGCCCTACTGTGCTAACTCCTAAAGATGATGTAGTTGTGCCTTTGGAAAAAAAAAAGAAAAAGAAAGAATTGTGTTAAAAACTGTTCTCCCATGATTACCTTATAAGAAAAAAAAATGCCCTTTTACTGATTGAAATGCATCCAAGAACACCTTTTACTTCAATGACAAGGAAAACAATAATAAAAAGTGTATAGACATGAATTTCAGAGAAAGCCCATATAAAAGAGTGCAGCTAATCAATAGTAATTGTACTCCAAAATTACTCCTACAGTAGGTTTAAATACTAAAGTTCTTCGGGAGGCACATAACTGCTCAGGACCACAGGAACTATCCCATGCATCTAAGTGCATTGTTAGTGTAAAGAATAAATGGTGCCCTTATGACCTGAAAGAGTTAATATTACTCCCCTCCCCCAAAATTTATTACTAGCCAGGTCGCTGAGATATGATTTGGTCCTGGAAAAAGCCCATTTGTTCCCAAGCTTTTATACTCAAAAAGTCCGGCAAAGACCTCCCTGCTTTCTATCTCCAAACCTCCATTGCTACGTAAAGACCATATTTTGTAAACCCAAATTTTAACTATAAGACTGGTTTTTCTCATGAGGCAAAGAAAAAAATCCTCTATGATTAATGCATTAGCTAAAAGCATAGAATGTAGAAAGGGAAGATTATTTATGGTTCTTCTCTTCAGAAGCTAATAGAGTCAGATGTTAGCCTAAAAGGTTGAAAATCCTACAGTGGGATTTTTTTTCCAACAGATAAAAGTGGCTTCTGGAAAGCAGCATAAATACTGTCTGCAGTAAGCCATAAGCACTAATAATTTTGCTATAAGTGCTCAGTCAAAGGGAGATGAACATGTTAAATGTTATTAAAAAATGGACAGCATATTATCTTGAAAGCCACAGTGAAATAGTAGCGTAAGTGACAAGCATTGCTTTCAGTGCTGTTTTAAGTAGGACGGTGGTTGAGGGGACTTGCCAGGCCACTCATCCATATAGTCAAATCACATTCAGTGGCTCAAATGTAAAATGGATTGGATTTCCCATTGTAGTTTTATTTTCCCCAAGGCTGTTAAATTCCTTTTTTCCCTAAATTGTTCATTCTTCATAGGCCAATTCTGTTTGAAAGACCAACTTTGCTAATTGTACAAGATATGCACGTAAGCAAGAGACTCAATTTCATTCTTTTTTGTTTTTTGAGACAGGGTCTCACTCTCTCACCCAGGCTGGAGTGCAGTGGCACAATCACAGCTCACTGTGAGCTGGACCTCCTGGGCTCAAGTGATCCTCCCACCTCAGCCTCCCCAGTGGCTGGGATTACAGGTACACACCACCATGCCTGGCGGATTTTTGTGTTTTTTGTAGAGACAGGGATTCACTGTTGCCCAGGCTGGTCTTGAACTCCTGGGCTCAAGCAATCCACCCACCTCAGCCTCCTAAAGTGCTGGGATTACAGGCATGAGCCACTATGCCCAGCTGATTTTATCACTTTTGACATTGTTAAAATTTAATTTGGCAGAGAAGGGTGTGTTTGGGTTTTTTTCAATAGGGTATTTCCAGTGAAAAACTTTTTGCATTTTTGTTCCCTTTTTAAAAACCAGGAACAAGGCCAGGCGCGGTGGCTCATGCCTGTAATCCCAGCACTTTGGGAGGCCGAGGCGGGCAGATCACAAGGTCGGGAGATCAACACCATAATGGCTAACACGGTGAAACCCCGTCTCCACTAAAAATACAAAAAATTAGCAGGGTGTGGTGGTGGGCGCCTGTAGTCCCAGCTACTCGGGAGGCTGAGGCAGGAGAATGGCGTGAACCTGGGAGGCGGAGCTTGCAGTGAGCCGAGATTGCGCCACTGCACTCCAGCCTGGGCGACATAGCAAGACTCCGTCCCAAAAAAAAAAAAAAACAGGAACATTAGAAGTTTCCTCTTCTTTAGGGATATTCCTCAAAATAATTGGATTTAATAAATTACTGGGAACAAATAGAGAAACAGCAATTTTTCACCTTCTTTGAGAATGAATGAAACAAAGAAAAGAAAAAAAAAGAAATAGCAATTTGAAAATAAAATGCCTGAGGTATAACACTCAGACAAACATATTGCCCCTTTATAATAAAAGAGATTTCCACAGAACAGATGTGTTGGTTGTCAGTAGGGCAACAATCAGTTACTGGTTTAATTTGGGAGATGATTAAAACACTCATATGCACAGGAATGGCACCGTTACCAAGTTCTTCCATGGATGACTTTGGTCAACGTGACCAATGAATCACAGCTTCCTGGAAGGACAGACCGCTCTAGAGGAGTCCTGTCTCTATGTGGGTGGAAGTGTTCCAGGTGTGGGCTGGTGTTAGAGGAGGAATCCAGATCAGACTTCCTAAATATGTTCAGAATGTTGTGCAAGCATATTTATTGATGTGAAAGATATTTGTGAATTGACAGTGTTCAATTTCTTTTTTCTTTTTTTTTCTTTTCTTCAAATAGGGTCTTACTCTGTTGCCCAGGCTTGAGTGCACTGGCACCATCATAGCTCACTGCAGCCTTGAACTCCTGGGCACACGGGATCCTCTCGCCTCAGCCTCTCGTGTAGCTGGGACCACAGGCATGCACCACCCTACCCAGCTAATTTTTTTATTTTTGTAGAGATGAGTTCTCACTATTTTGCCCAGGCTGGTCTTGAACTTTTAGGCTCAAGCAATCCTCCCACCTCAGCCTTCCAAAGTGTTGGGATTATAGGCGTTAGCCACTGCACCTGGCCCAATTTCTTAACAGAAAACAAATCTGAAGCAAATAAGGTATAGATAGATTGATAGATTATAAATCTACATCAGTCGAGTTCCAACAGGAAACAGATGCCATGCTCAAACTGGATAATTAAATATTGTAAAATGAAGAGATAATTTATAAAGGTGTTATATTAGTTTACTAGGATTGTCATAACAAAATACTACAGACTGGATGGCTTGAACAATAGAAATTTCTTTTCTCAGAGTTCTGGAGGCTAGCAAGCCAAAATCAAAGCGTCAGCATGGTTCATCCCTTCTAGGGGTGTAAGGGAAAGACCTGGTCCACACCTCTGTCCTTGACTCATAGATGGCCAGCTCCTCCTGGTGTCTTCACACTGTCTTCTTTTATGTGTGTCTATTTCTGAATCCAAATTTATGCTTTTTATACAAATACCACTCTCATTGGATTAGAGTCCACTTTTTTTTGTTGTTTGAGGCAGGGTCTCACTCTGTGGCCCATGCTGGAGTGCAGTGGTGAAATTGTAGCTTACTGCACCTTCAGACACCTGGGCTCAAGTGATCCTCCCACTTCAGCGTCCTAAGTAGCTGGGACTACAGGTGCACACCACCACATCTGGCCAGAGCCCACCTTTATGGCCTAATTTTAACCTGATTACCTCTGTAAAGGCCTTTTCTCCAAATAAGGTCACATTTTGAGGTACTGGGGGTTAGGATTTCAACATATTAATTGGGAGAGGGGAACATAATTCAACCCATAACAGGCCAGGAGCGGTGGCTCATGCCTGTAATCCCAGCACTTTGGGAGGCCAACGCAGGAGGATCACTTGAGGTCAGGAGTTCAAGACCAGCCTGGGCAACATGGTGAAAATCTGTCTCTATTAAAAATACAAAAATTAGCCTGGCATAGTGGCACAAGCCTGTAATCCCAGCTACTCGGGAGACTAAGGCAGGAGAATAGTGGAGGCTGCAGTGAGCCGAGATGATTGCACCACTGCACTCCAGCCTAGGTGACAGAGCGAGACTCTGTCAAAAAATAAAAATAAAAATAAACAGGTGTAGACACTGCTTGAGAAAATCAACAAGGGGATAGTACAGTACCCTGGGGCTAATCACAGCAGAAAGCTCTTTCCACCCTAGGATGGAAGATGAATGGAGAGCAATATGGAACTTAAACCAGTGGAGGATTGCTTGAGCCCAGAAGGTTGAGACTGCAGTGAGCTATGCCACTGCACTCCAGCTTGAGAGAAGGAGCAAGACTGTTTCTTTAAAAAAAAAAAACAAAACAAAAAAAAACCAGCAGGGTGCGGTGGCTCACACCTGTAATCCCAGCACTTTGGGAGGCTGAGGTGGGCAGATCATGAGGTCCAGAGTTCGAGACCAGCCTGGCAAACATGATGAAATCCCATCTCTACTAAAAATACAAAAATTGGCCAGACTTGGTGGTGGGCGCCTACTCGTGAAGCTGAGGCAGGAGAATTGCTTGAACCCGGGAGGCGGAGGTTGCGGTGAGCCGAGATCGCACCATGGCACCCTGGCCTGGGGAACAGAGCAAGACCCACCTCAAAAAAAAAAAAAAAAAAAGGAAAAGATACAAAGGTCTTGTGTTTTGGCTGGTAGCCAAATATTCAGGGAAGGGTACCTATGAGGAATTAACTACCTTCAGAGTTCTCCGTGGAACCCTGATAAAAGTTATTTTTATACCCCAAGTGTCCTGACTGCACTAGCAATCGACAATCTTTGCTGAGGAATCTATGCAGAATGTGTGTAAAGATCTTTTACGGAGCCTCCCAAAATACCCTTTCCCATAGAGTGCCAGAACACTCAGTCTCCTTTGATGAGATCTAAACACAGCAGAGGTCATTTCTTTGGAATCACCATTATAAGATTTTCTATGTGACTTCTGCAATGTCATAGCAGGATCTCTCTGTTTTTATATTGGTGAACAGATGTAAACTTTTAGCTTCAATATAAAGGTTACTGCATAAATTCTGTATGCCTTCGTAAGTCCTGTGACATGGTAAATAAAGTAAAAAACCAGCATCTACACATATGCTATAAAAGTCTCATATCAGTTTTCATCAGCAGATGAAGAGTTACATACCAAACATGTGCAAACATGTAATATTAGAGCTTTCCAAATCAAAAAAATACTAAGCTTTTTCTCTAACTAACAATGATTATATTCCTCTGAGGGCTGTGAATATGTAGAGTTTGAAGGTTTTATGTCCAACTATTCTTAAAGTTATTTGAGGGCAGAAAAAGGTCACTGGGATTTTTTTTTTAATCATTTTATAGAGAAACAGCTGGACTGATTTACTCTAACATCTTCCAGCTATGAAATGGGAAGAAATCTGCCATGCATAAACCTGAACAGCACGACATTTCAGAAACAAAGCAAGAAGGTTTCTTGGCTGGGTATGGTGGCTCACGCCTGTAATCCCAGCATTTTGGAAGCCCGAGGCGGGTGGATCACCTGAGGTCAGGAGTTCTAGACCAGCCTGGCCAACATGGTGAAACCCCATCTCTACTAAAAATACAAAATTAACCAGGCCTGGTGGTGCATGCCTGTAATCTCAGCTACTTGGGAGGCTGAGGGAGGAGAATCACTTGAATCTAGGAGGTAGAAGTTGTGGTGAGCTGAGATCACACCACTTTACTCCAGCCTGGGCAACAGAGTGAGACTCCATCTCAAAAAAATTTAAAAAAAAAGAAAAGAAAAAAAGAGAAAGCTAGAAGATTTCTGTGTGGAAAGTTGAAATTTTTGCATTTGATCAACTGCTATTTATAAAAGTTGCTATCACTCTTAAGAATATGACTTATTGGCTGGTGGCTCACGCCTGTAATCCCAGCACTTTGGAAGTCCAAGGTGGGCAGATCACGAGGTCAAGAGATTGAGACCATCCTGGCCAATATGGTGAAATCCCATCTCTACTAAAAAATACAAAAATTAGCTGGGTGTGGTGGTGCGTGCCTGTAATCCCAGCTACTTGGGAGGCTGAGGCAGGAGAATTGCTTCAACCCGGGAGGCGGAGGTTGCAGTGAGCCAAGATCGTGCCACTGCACTCCAGCCTGGCAACAGAGCGAGAATCCGTCTCAAAAAAAAAGAATATGACTTCTCATAACAAATAAATCTGAATAAGAAATTTTTTTTTCTGAAAGTTGGCTTATACCAGGTAGGAGAGAAAACAGAAACTGAAAACATCATGACTTAATTGTTACATTTACTACATTTACTATTTCTACTCGTCTACATGTATATACATAAACAAGGAGTAACATTTAAAGAAATGGGATGACACTTGTCATCTCAGCACTTTGGGAGGCTGAGGCATGAGGATCCCTTGAGCCTAGGAGTTCGAGACCAGCCTGGACAATATAGTGAAACCCTCATCTCTAAAAATAAATAAATAACTGAAAGACTATAGACTATTTCTAAAACCCTATTAAAGTTCAACTTATTCTCACATCACAGATTTCTTTTTCTTTTTTTTTTTTTTTTCTTGAGACATATTCTTGCTCTGTCGCCCAGGCTGGAGTGCAGTGGCGAGATCTCGGCTCCCCGCAAGCTCCGCCTCCCGGGTTCACGCCATTCTCCTGCCTCAGCCTCTGCAGTAGCTGGGACTACAAGCACTCATCACCACGCCTGGATAACTTTTTAGTAGAGATGGGGTTTCACCGTGTTAGCCAGGATGGTCTCGATCTCCCGACCTCGTGATCCACCCATCTCGGCCTCCCAAAGTGCTGGGATTACAGGCGTGAGCCACCGCGCCCACCCCCCATTTTTTTTGTTTTTGTTGTTGTTGTTGTTGTTGTTTTCCAACGGAGTTTTGCTCTTGTAGCCCAAGCTGGAGTGCAATGGTGCAATCTCGGCTCACTGCAACCTCCACCTCCTGGGTTCAAGTGATTCTCCTGCCTCAGCCTCCCGAGTAGATGGGATTACAGGGGCGCACCACCATGTCCGGCTAATTTTTTGTATTTTTAGTAGAAACAGAGTTTCACCATGTTAGCCAGGCTGGTCTCAAACTCCTGACCTCAGGTGATCCACCCGCCTCGGCCACCCAAAGTGCTGGAATTACAGGCGTGAGCCACTGTGCCCAGCCATTTTTGGTTTTTGTTTGTTTGTTTGTTTTGTTTGTTTTTTGAGACAGAGTCTCTCTCTGTCACCTAAAACTGGAGTGCAGTGTCACAATCTCAGCGCACTGCAACCTCTGCCTCCTGGGTTCAAGTGATTCTCCTGCCTCAGCCTCCTGAGTAGCTGGGATTACAGGCATGCACCACCATGCCTGGCTAATTTTTGTATTTTTAGTAGCAATGGGGTTTCACCATATTGATCAGGCTGGTCTGAAACTCCTAAGCTCAAGCGATCTGCCCACCTCAGCCTCCCAAAATGCTGGGATTGCAAACATGAGACACCGTGCCCAGGCTCTCACACATTTTTTAGTTAGTATTTCACTCTTCACCAAAATATTCATCTTGGCTTTGAGTAGTCTCTACCTTCTAACGCACTCAATCCTTTATAAAAGTTTGGCTGTGTGTTGTCATATCATCCTCACAAATGAGATGGTTATGAAACATGGTATATTTGTTCATTGTAATTGATGAGCTTCTTAGATCATATGCAGATTTTCACTGGCTGTAAGAGAAATCTATATGTTAACATGCATAGATACTCAATATATTATTGAATGTTTTATGGTATTTGGAAGGAGAGAGGAATTGGAATGATGCCCTTGAATTATTTGCCAATAAAATTCAAGAGGGAACACTTTAAAGGGGTTAAAATAAAGAATGTTATGCTATGTATATTTTACTATGATAAAAAAAATTCAGGGGGGAAAATACCAAAAAAAATGAGAGAAATAAGTTTACATGTATTGAAGGAGTTATGGGACTACTTTGAATAAACAATGCAATGGCATCAAGTTCTTTGATTATGGTATGGCAGATTTATATATCTCATGTTTAGCAGTAGAGCAAAACTGAAATGGCCAGCCAGTATAAGAAATAACATCCAGCCAGCCATCAGATTTCATGTTAGTGAAGTATGATTATAGTCACTTAAACAGTAAAAGTAACACTTTTCAATTTTTAATTTCAAGAATTAAGACGTACCTATCATCCTAGAATTACAAAATTTTAAGACAGGAAGAGACCATTTTTTACTAATAAAGAATACTGGCCGAGGGCCGGGTGTGGTGGCTCACGCCTGTAATCCCAGCACTTTGGGAGGCCGAGGCGGGCGGATCACGAGATCAAGAGATCAAGACCATCTTGGCTAACACAGAGAAACCTGGTCTCTACTAAAAATACAAAAAATTAGCCAGTTGTGGTGGCGGGTGCCTGTAATCCTATCTACTCAGAAGGCTGAGGCAGGAGAATGGCGTGAACCTGGGAGGCGTAGCTTGTGGTGAGCCAAGATCATGCCACTGTACTCCATCCTGGGCAACAGTGCAAGACTCCGTCTAAAAAAATAAAAAATAAAATAAGGAATACTGGCTGGGCCGGGCACAGTGGCTCATGCCTGTAATCCCAGCACTTTGGGAGTCTGAGGCGGGCGGATCATGATGTCAAGAGTTCGAGACCAGCCTGGCCAACATGGTGAAACCCCGTCTCTACTAAAAATACAAAAATTAGCCAGGCATGTTGGCATATGCCTGTAGTCCCAGCTACTTGGGAGGCTGAGGCAGGAGGATTGCTTGAACCCGGGAGGTGGAGGTTGCAATGAGCCAAGAGTCTGCCACTGCGTACTCCAGCCTGGGCGACAGAGTGAGACTCTGTCTCAAAAAAAAAAAAAAAAAAAATTACTGGCCGGGCATGGTGGCTCACATCTGTAATTCCAGCACTTTGGAAGGCCAAGGCGGGTGGATGGATCATTTGTGGTCAGGAGTTCAAAACCAGGCTGCCAAACACAGTGAAACCCCGTCTCTACCAAAAATACAAAAATTAGCCAGGTGGTAGTGGCGCATGCCTGTAATCCCAGCTACTCGAGGGGCTGAGGCAGGAGAATCACTTGAGCCTGGGAGGCAGAGGTTGTGGTGAGCTGAGATCTTGCCACTGCACTTCAGTCTGGGCAACAGAGCAAGACTCTGTCTCAAAAAAAAAAAAAAGAATACTGATCTCAGATGAAAATAAAATATTTGCCCCATATCACACTGTAACTCTAGGCTGTGGGTCTTCAATCACTGATTCAACAAATTTGTATTTGGTGCCTAAAACATGCCAGGCATTGTGAATTGTTGGGACTATAGAGATGAATAGGACACTTAGACCCTGCCCAACAGTGCCTGTCAAACAGGATAGCAAACCTAGGTAGATGGCTGCAATGTAGTGTGATGAATGCAATGGTGCAACTACGTACACACTTCCCCAGCAGTACAGAGAGTGATTCTGTCTCAAAAGCTCTTTATGAGAAAATGAGAAAAAGTAGAAAGGACTTCATAAAGAGAAGGCATTCTTTTTTTTTTTTTTTTTTTGAGACGGATTCTTGCTCTGTCACCAGGCTGGAGTGCAGTGGCAAGATCTTGGCTCACTGCAACCTCTGACTCCCTGGTTCAAGGGATTCTCCTGCCTCAGCCCTCAGCCTCCTGACTAGCTGGGATTACAGGCAAGCACCGCCACGCCCAGTTAATTTTTGTATTTTTAGCAGAGATGGGGTTTCACCATTTTGGCCAGGATGGTCTCGATCTCCTGACCTCGTGATCCGCCCGCCTCGGCCTCCCAAAGTGCTGGGATTACAGGTGTGAGCCACCGTGCCTGGCCAAGAGAAGGCATTCTTTAACCAGATCTCCATTCAATAAGTAAAGTAGGAAGAAAAAGGAGACATCACACAGTCTGAAGTTCAGCATGGCTACAAGAATGGGGGACAGGTGAAAAAGGGGGCAGGAGGAAAGAATGGAAAAATCATGCGGCTTGAAAGCAAGATAGAATTGCGGATGTCTAATGACCTTGTGCTAGATCACTTAGATTTTATTCTGGAGGCCACGAAGGCAAGACATTCAAGCTCGAAGTGGAAACTGTATTTTTGAAAGAGAACTCTCACTTACAGTGGGCTGGAGAATGGATTATAAAGAAAGAAACTGGAGCCTGCAAGGTCCATTGCCAAACTGCAGCAATGGTACACTCACTACTTTATTTTTGTTTTCCAGCAAAGACCTTTGGGACTATGATGCTTTCACCCTCCAAAATAAAGCCAAGATGTCAAACTGTGAACTGCATTTCAACCCTGACCAGTCACTGGCTTCTTCTGAAGCTTCTGCTACCACCCCGTCTTCATATGGATGGAGCATTCCTTTTCCCTCAAATACATCAGAATGTACTCCAAGAGGCCAGGCGCGGTGACTCATGCCTGTAATCGCAAGATTTTGGGAGGCTGAGGCAGGCAGATCATTTGAGTTCAGGAGTTCAAGACCAGCCTGGCCAGCATGGTAAAAGGCTGTCTTGTACTAAAAATACAAAAATTAGCTGAGCATGATGGCACGTGCCTGTAATCCCAGCTACGTGGGAGGCTGAGGCAGGAGAATTGCTTGAACCTGGGAGGCAGAAGTTGCAGTGAGCCAAGATTATGCCACTGCACTCCAGCCTGGGTGACATAGCAAGACTCTGTCTCAAAAAACAAAAAAAAATACAAAATAAAAATAAATAAAATAAATAAATTTGTTCCTGTCTCTAAGACTTTCCTAGAGTGGAGAAATGAGATCTGTGTCTCTACACAATAGTATACGGATGGGCACAAAGAGGATATGGGTTTGCATCTGAAGATACAGATCTGGAAGGCATCTGTGCAGCATGACACCACAGAGAGAATCCAATCACCCAGGGAAACACACAAAACGGGGAAGAAAAAGGCTTAAAGAGTGGTCAGAAGGCCGGGTGCAGTGGCTCACACCTGTAATCCCAGCACTTTGGCAGGCTGAGGCAGGGCAATCGCTTGAACCTGGGAGGTGGAGGTTGCAGTGAGCAGAGATTGCCCCATTGCACTCCAGCCTGGGCGACAGATCAAGACTCCGACTCAAAAAAATAAAAAAATTAAAAAAGAGTGGACGGAAGATAGGGAATCAGGCAAAGTAACTAGTGAAGAGTACCCACCTGGAATAACCAACAAGGGGATCCACAGATATGAAATATCCCAAAGCCATACCACAGGCAGGTTATTTGTATGTAAGCCAAAAATCAGCTGCCTGCCTGACCCCCACGTTCTTTGGTCATCTTGGGTCAATCTATCCTTTAAGATTAAAATATCAGGCGGGGCACAGTGGCTCACACCTGTAATCTCAGCACTTTGGGAGGCAAACAAACAAAAAAAGATAACAATGATACCTACATAGCTAGGAAACTGAAGAGGAAAGGATGCTTATTTTTCATTATATACTCTTTGAACATTTTGAATTTTATACCGTGTGTGTAACACCTGTTTAAAAATTAAGGTTAGTTTAAAAAATGAGCTGGGCATGATGGCACATGCTTGTAATCCCAGCAACTCGGAAGGGTGAGGTGGGAGGATCCCTTAAGCCTAAGAATTTGAGACCAGCCTTGACAACCTACCAAGACCCCATCTCAAGATAAAATAAAATATCAAAATAAAATAAATGTTAAAAATAAGTAATTACACCACCCTGGCCAACATGGTGAAACCCTGTCTCTACTAAAAATACAAAAATTAGCCAGGCATGGTGGTGCGCACCTGTAGTCCCAGCTACTCGGGAGCCTGAGGCAGGATAATTGCTTGAATCTGGGAGGTGGAGGTTGCAGTGAGCCGAGATCGCGCCACTGCAGCCAATAGAGACTCTGTCTCAAAAAAAAAAAAAAGCAATTATGTAAGAATTGTTTAAGCAAGAAAACATTTACAATGAAATAAAGAAAAAAATGTTTTTTTTTGAGATGGAGTCTTGCTGTGTCGCCCAGGCTGGAGTGCAGTGGCACGATCTCAACTAACTGAAACCTCTGCCTCCCAGGTTCAAGCAATTCCCCTGACGCAGTCTCCCGAGTAGCTGGGACTACAGGTGCCGGCCACTATACCCAGCTAATTTTTGTATTTTTAGTAGAGACGGGGTTTCACCATATTGGTCAGGCTGATCTTGAACTCCTGACCTCAGGTAATCCGCCCATCTTGGCCTCCCAAAATGCTGGGATTACAGGTGTGAGCCACTAATCCTAGTGGCTCCCAGCCACCATTGTTATTAATTTCTTGAGTATTCTTCAAGAGATATTAAACATTTGTTTAACATAGAAGTTTACACAATATTTTTTCTTCACACAAATGGTAGCACCTGGCCAGAAAAAAAAAAAATTATATTAAAATAACTCACATTCACACCCTATATACAGGGGAAAACTAGTGTCCCTCCCAATATCTTTGAGGATTCTTGGGGAGAAGAGGGGACTTGCATTTCTCCTAGTGACCTTGCATTTCTCCTAGTGACCTCCAATTCTGATATCTTTTTTTTTTTTTTTTTGAGATGGAGTCTTGCTCTGTCGCCCAGGCTGGAGTGCAGTGGCGCAATCTCTGCTCACTGCAAGCTCCTCCTCCCGGGTTCACGCCATTCTCCTGCCTCAGCCTCTCCGAGTAGCTGGGACTACAGGCGCCCGCCATCACGCCTGGCTAATTTTTTCGTATTTTTAGTAGAGACGGGGTTTCACCATGGTCTCGATCTCCTGACCTCGTGATCCGCCCGCCTCGGCCTCCCAAAGTGCTGGGATTACAAGCATGAGCCACCGCGCCCGGCCTCAATTCTGATATCTTGATTTCATTGGATTCTTAGGCTCAACTCTCATTCCTGCCTCCTACATATGCTGCTTATCACTGTGAACAGTAGCAGCAGTCACTGACTCTAATTAAGCTTGTTTTTCCCTACAAAGCCCTCCTTAGAGCTCTTTTCAAAACTCTATCTACTAGTAACAGGAATGGGGATGTCTTTTCTCCTTCTAGTTAGTACTCAATCAAAAAATTTGAGCCAGGTGCAGTGGCTCACATCTGTAATCCCAACATTTTGAGAGGCCAAGGCAGGAGGATTCCTTGAGCCTGGGAGTTCAAGACCAGCCTGGACAACACAGTCAGACCCCATCTCTACAAAAAATTTAAAAATTAGCTGGGTACAGTGGCGTATGCCTGTGGTCCTAGCTATTCAGGGTGGCTGAAGTGGGAGGATCGCTTGAGCCCAGGAGTTTGAGGTTGCTGTGGACCATGATCACACTACTACATTCCAGCCTGGGCAATACAGCAAGACCCTTTTTTTTTTTTTTTTTTTTTTTTTTTTTGATGTATGAGTTCCAGCTACCTCCACAATAGAGAACAGCTTACCCAAGCGGTGCCAGCAACCAGCCAACACCACCAGGCATCTAAAGCTTTGAAGCCTATACATGACTTGTGTCCCTGTCCTTCATTTCTCTCTCCCAGAGATCTGCCACTACTGGGGCATCTCTGTGGTGTGGCCAAGTCACTAAATCAAAGTCCTCAACATTTGTCCTAATTCCATATTCACTGTTTCTGGCAGTATCCTGCCTCCCTCCTCTAGGAGCTCCACTATAGTCTAGTTGCTCGCCCCGTAGTCTAGACCCAGTCTCTAGGAAGTCCTCTCCTAGCAAGTGGAGCAGGGTAAGAACACTGGACGAATCAGGCTGGGCATAGTGACTCACACCTGTAATCCCAGTACTTTGGGAGGCTGAGGTGGGTGGATGGCTTGAGGCCAGGAGTTTGAAACCAGCCTGGCCAATATGGGGAAACCTCACCTCTACTAAAAACACAAAAATTATCCACATGTGGTGGTGCGCAACTACAATCCCAGCAACTCAGGAGGCTGAGGCAGGAGAGTCACTTGAGCCTGGGAGGTGAAGGATGCAGTGAGCCGAGATTGCACCCCTGCACCACTGCACTCCAACCTGGGCGACAGAGCAAGACTCTCTCTCAAAAAAAAAAAAAAAAAAAGACCAATCAAAGCCTGCCTGCCCGGGAACCTGTGATTCTCTCTCACTTGCTATTTCTGCAATGAGTTTTTTGGTCTTGACCACTCCAGGAAGTTCACACAATACTGCATACCTTCTGCCTAAAACCTCCTTTTTTTTTTTTTTTTTTTTTTTTTGAGAGAAAGTCTCACTCTGTCACCCAGGCTACAGTGCAGTGGCTCGATCTTGGCTCACCACAATCTCTGTCTCCCGAGTTTAAGCAATTCTCTGCCTCAGCCTCCCGAGTAGCTGGGATTACAGCTGCATGCCACCACGCCCAGCTAATTTTTGTATTTTTAGTGGAGACGGAGTTTTACCATCATGGCCAGGCTGGTCTGGTCTTGAACAGGCATGAGCCACTGCACCCAGTCTAAAACCTCCTTTCTTAAACTATTGTTTCAAGGATCATCTCAAGCAGTTTGTAAGAATTCTCTGTAACCCCTGCTCTTTGAGAGGTCTCAGGCAGATCACCTGAGGTCAGAAGTGCGAGACCAGCCTGGCCAACATGGTGAAACCCCGTCTCTACTAAAAATACAAGAATTAGCTTGGTGTGGTGGCGCACACCTGTAATCCCAGCTACCTGGGAGGCTGAGGTAGGAGAATCACTTGAACCCAGGAGGCAAAGGTTGCAGTGAGCCGAGATCACGCCACTGCACTCCAACCTGGGAGACAGCAAGACTCCGTCTCAAAAAAAAAAAGAAAGAAATAAGAAATACCTGAGACTGGGTAATACATATAAAAAAGAGGTTTCATTGGCTCATGACTCTACAGGTTGTACAGGAAGCATAGTGGCACCTGTGTCTGGGGAGGCCTTGGGAAGTTTTGAATCATGGTGGAAGGTGAAGGGGGAGCACGTGTCTCACACGGTGAAAGCAGGAGTAAGACAGAGAGTTGGGGAGAGGTGTCACACACTTTTAAATGACCAGAACTTTTGTGAACTCACTCACTATCGTGAGGGGAGCACCAAGGGGATGGTGCTAAACCATTCATGAGAAATCCACCTCCATGATCCAGTCACCTCCCACCAGGCCATACCTCCAATACTGGCGATTACAGTTCGACATGAGATTTAGGTGGGGACTAATATAGAAACTATATCAGAATAAGCCCTGCAGGTTTATTCTGAAGGTTGGCCAGGCTGACTTCAAGTGATCCACCCGCCTCAGCCTCCCAAAGTACTGGGATTACAGGCGTGAGCCACCGTGCCTGGCAGATATTTCTTTATAGCAATGCAAGAATGGCCTAATACAATTCTATACCATGATATTTGAATTCAGATGATTCTAATAGCATCTCATATACGACAGGACACCTAGGATCCCCTCCAATATATCTGGGGATTCTATAGAAAACAACTTTCTTCTCATCACTTGTTCCAATGTCCTGTACCTGCTGAATTCTCAATCCCTCTCACATATCATCTTGTGAAGCTTTTTTCTTTCTTTTCTTTCCTTTTTTTTTTTTTTTTTTGAGATGGAGTCTGGCTCTGTTGCCCAGGCTGGAGTACAGTGGCGTAATCTCGGCTCACTGTAACCTCCGCCTCCCAGACTCAAGCTAATTTCCTGCCTCAGCCTCCCGAGTAGCTGGGATTACAGGTGCCCACCACCAAGTCTGGCTATTTTTTGTATTTTTAGTAGAGATTGGGTTTCACCATCTTGGCCGGGCTGGTCTCAAACTCCTGACCTCAAGTGATCCACCCGCCTCAGCCTCCCAGAATGCTGGGATCACAGGCATGAGCCACCTCACCCAGCCCTGGGAAGCTTTTTTCTTTTTTTCTTTCTTTTTTGTTTTTTTTTAAGAGAGAGTCTCACACTGTTGCCCTGGCTGGAGTGCAGTGGTGCCATCTCGGCTCACTGCAACCTCTGCCTCCTGGGTTCAAACAATTCTCCTACCCCAGCCTCCTGAGTAGCTGGGATTACAGGTGCCCACCACCACGCCCAGCTCATTTTTTGTATTTTTAGTAGAGACAGGGTTTCACTATGATGGCCAGGCTGGTCTTGAACTCCTGACCTCATGATCCGCCTGCCTTGGCCTCCTGAAGTGCTGGGATTACAGGCTTGAGCCACTGTGTCCAGCCTGAGAAGCTTTTTTCTACCTACAAAATCTCATTTTCAAAGCATCCCACCCTCTGACCCTTCCCTCTTTTTTTTTTTTTTTTTTCTTAAGAGAGGGTCTCACTCTGGCCCCCAGGCTGGAGTGCAGTGGCACTATCAGACCTCACTGCAGCCTTGACTTCCCGGGTTCAAGCAATCCTCCCATCTCATCTTCCCAAATAGCTGAGACTATAGGCACATGCCACCACACCCAGCTAATTTTTACTTTTTTCGTAGAGACAGGGTTTCACCAAGTTGCCCAGGCTGGCCTCCAACTCCTGAGCTCAAGTGATTTGCCAGCCTCAGCCTCCCAAATTGCTGGGATTACAGGTGTGCACCACCACACTCAGGTGGAACACCATTTTACTTGCAAGATCAACGGACAGTTGTATGATTATCTAGGCTTCGGTGTTTGGCACATTGTCTCAACATTAAATGAAGTGAATCTATCATTTTAAGGAATACAGCTGACAGTGTTGGTTTCCAGTAATAAAATTTGAGCTTTCAAGCAAAAACTAGAATTTTCAAAAACTTGAATCTGCCACTGTGAGCTTAAAACCTTCCCAATACTTAAAACTTTTCTGCTGAGATCAATGGTGATAATAACAAATGTGATTCTTTTAATATTGTGTAATGAAAAGTGCCAATATTTGGAAGATCTGCATGATTCAGGGAACCAACATTTTCCACATGACCATTGCATGACGTTACAAAATTATGTATGGGCAAAAGATCCATTTACAGGGCAAAATAAATCAATGAATTTTAATATAACAGAGTACAAAAAGTTCATTGATATGAATGCAGATTCTACATTGCAACTACATTTTAAGAAATTACCACTCGTCAAGTTTTAGTAGGGTACCAAAGAATAATACCTATGATTATCTAAAAATGCTACTAAAATACTCCTCTATTTTCCACCTTTATGTCTATGTAAGGCTGAATTTTCTTCAGCTACTTCAACCAAAATAACATTGCAACAGATTGATTGCAAAAGCAACTATGAGAACCAAGTGTCTTTTTTTTTTTTTTTTTTTTGAGTTGGAGCTTTGCTCTTGTTGCCCAGGCTGGAGTGCAATGGTGCGATCTCCGTTCACCGCAACCTCTGCCTCCCAGGTTCAAGCAATTTTCCTGCCTCAGCCTCCCTAGTAGCTGGGATTACAGGCATGTGCCACCACACCCGGCTAATTTTGTATTTTTAGTAGAGACAGGGTTTCTCTGTGTTGGTCAGGCTAGTCTAGAACTCCTGACCTCAGGTGATCCGCCCACCTCGGCCTCCCAAAGTGCTGGGATTACAGGCATGAGCCACCGTGCCCGGCCCCAGGTGTCTTTTATTAGACCAAATATTAAAGAAATTTGCAAAAATGTGAAACATCATTCTTCTCACTAAATCCTTTTTGTTTTGGAATAGTTATTTTTATAAAATACATATCATTTGTGCTAACATGTATAGGGTTTTTGTTATTTTAAAATGAATTAATGATTATATATTTTTTAAAGTTTCTCTAATTTCTAAATAATAAACACCGATAAATAGAACTCACAAAATCAAAGCTCGTTTTTTTTAAGAGTAGAAATGGGATGCTGAGACCAAAAAGTTTAAGAACTGTTGGTTTCACCGAACAGAAAAAATAACTTTAGAATATATCTGCTTTTTGTTCAGGGAAAATCGATGACTGGCCTTCCTTAGTTATGTAAGTATATGATGAACAGTCACCTACTGCTCTGGGAGAAGGGATAAGAGGACTTTTGTGACCCGACAAAGTCTGCCTCGAAGCTTGGTATACAGAGGTAGTCACTAGGAGTAAATCTGCATGGAGACCAAGAAGCATCCTGGAAAGAAAGCAAACAAACCCTGGCCCCTTCTCTTTGAGATTCAGTGTCCTTGCAACCACTCAGAAGGCTTGAGAACTGGTGGAAACAAAGGACATCAAAGGCTTCAAAGGGGTAAACTCACCATGAGACGGAGAAGAATTCTGCACAGGTGACCAGGGCCTGTGACCATGGCCTGAAGGCCATACGGGAGGAATCGCCCCTGCAGAGTGTGAAATTGAGGATGGCAAACCTCTCTGGATCTCTGGATCCAGGTACTTTGTCCCAGTAGTTCTGCCTTGGGAATAATGACTGAACATGAATATGAACTAGGAGAGAGATTCTCTGGGAGCCCGTATGTGGGTATCTGCAGAGATCTGAAATAGCAGTGGTATCATTCCAGCAGTGGGGCAGGGCCTGGGCTGAATCACCCTTCAGCAGTGATAACCACCAGGTGATGATATAAGAAGCAGCAACCCAGCCGGGTGCGGTGCCTCACACCTGTAATCCCAGCACTTTGGGAGGCTGAGGTGGGCGGATTACGAGGTCAGGAGTTCGAGACCAGCCTGATCAACATGGGAAACCCCATCTTTACTAAAAATACAAAAATTAGCCAGGCGTGGTGGTGCATGCCTGTAATCCCAGCTACTCAGGAGGCTGAGGCAGGAGAATCACTTGAACCCAGGAGCCGGAGTTTGCAGTGAGCTGAGATCATGCCACTGCACTCCAGCCCGGGCGACAGACCGAGACTGCATCTCAAAAAAAAAAAAAAAAAAAAAGCAGCAACCCTAAACCAGAGCCCACTGAGGAACTATTTAATTCTGTAGTTTTTTTGCTACTTCACGTTTGAGAGCAGACCTGATCACTTTGAACTGAATAAGCCCCTGTTATTCTGGAATAATTGGAGGGTGATGGACAGTTTTAAAAGAGAGATTCTGTGGTCAAGCACAGTAGCTCATGCCTGTATTCACAGCACTTTAAGAGGCTGAGGCAAGAGGATCGCTTGAGCCCAGGAATTCAAGACGAACCTGAGCAACATAGCGAGACCCCATCACCACCAAAAAAAAAGAGGATAAGTACAGAGTGCTTCAGAAACGGATAGAGAGGTATCCAACCAAGTCTAAGGGAAATATAGAAAAAAACTTCCCAAAGTACATTAATCAGGACATTTATTGCCAGCTGGTAAAACAAAGAATCCTAAATATCAAATGATTTAACACAATTAATTAATATTAAATATTTATATTTTTGTTCTGCACCAGCAGATTTCCTTTTCTTTTCTTTCTTCTTTTTTTGTTGTTGTTGTTGTTGTTGTCGTTGAGATAGAGTCTCACTCTGTCGCCGAGGCTGGAGTGCAGTGGTGCGATCGTGGCTCAACCTCTGCCTCCTGGGTTCAAGTGATTCTCCTGCCTCAGCCTCACAAGTAGCTGGGATTACAGGCATGTGCCACCACACCCAGCTAACTTTTGTATTTTTAGTAGAGGCGGGGTTTTGCCATGTTGGTCAGGCTGGTCTCAAACTCCTGACCTCAAGTGATCCTCCCATCTTGGCCTCCCAACGTGTTGGGATTACAGGCGTGAGCCACCGTGCCTGGCCAAACCCACAACTTTCACTCACATTCCATTCTCCAGAACCAGCCACATGGCCCCACCAAGATGCAAGAGAAATGTGTAATGTAGGTTTTCTGGGTCCCAGGAAGGAAATGAAATGGTTTGGTGAACACATAGCACTTTCTCTGCCACACAGAAGTGATTTCTGAGTTAAAGAATGAGGGAGTGAGGCCCGGCGCAGTGGCTCACACCTATAATCCTGGCACTTTAGGAGGCTGGCCAGCGGATCACCTGAGGTCAGGAGTTCGAGACCAGCCTGGCCAACATGGTGAAACCTTGTCTTTACTAAAAATACAAAAATTAGCTAGGCGTGGTGGCACACATCTGTAGTCCCAGCTAGGATCAGGAGGCTGAAGCACAAGAATTGCTTGAACCCAGGAGGTGGAGGTTGCAGTGAGCCAAGATCACACCGCTGCACTCCAGCCTGGGTGACAGGGGAAGGATCTTGGTGGGAAGTGACTGGAGTAAAAAACGTCAGGGGAAGGTATGATAAGCTGTGAGACTAAAAAAGTAAACAAGGCCTTATCATAAAGAGTCTGTTTAAGTTAAGCGTTTAACAATCATCTCTCCAGCTAAAGGAGGCCTGATTTGTAGCATTTGCTGATGCCTGTGGGCTTTTATCCAGTTTAGTTTACGTGGCACACATGGAGAGCCATTCAAGGGTTTTAAACAAGGGAGTGATGTGACCATATCTTAGCTTCTGAAACATCATTTGGGCTGAGGCATAGAGACCAGATTGGAGGCCAGACACAGTAGCTCAAGCCTGCCATTCCAGCACTTTGGGAGACCAGGATAGGAGGATCATTTGAGGTCAGGAGTTTGAAACCAGCCTGGGCAACATAGCAAGACCCCACCTCTAAAAATAAACTTGTTAAAAAAAATTGCGTGAATGAAGAGTGTGGCAACAAGGGGTGAACAAGCAGGGGAAAATGGTGTTGTATACTGAGACAAATTTTTTTTTTTTTTGAGATGGGGTCTCACCCTGTCACTCAGGCTGGAATGCAGTGGCGTGATCTCGGCTCACCGCAACCTCTGCCTCCAGGGTTCAAATGATTATCCTGCCTCAGCCTCCTCAGTAGTTGGGATAACAGGCACACGCCACCACACCTAGCTAATTTTTGTATCTTTAGTAGAGACGGGGTGATTCACCATGTTGGTCAGGGTGGTCTTGAACTCCTGACCTTGTGATCTGCCCACCTCAGCCTCCCAAAGTGCTGGGATTACAGGCGTGAGCCACCGTGCCCGGCCAAAGAATTTTTTTTTTTAAAGAGCAGTTTTAAGGGGAAATATAATATGCTTGGGGAACAGCCAAGTGAAGTCAGAGTTATTTGGAAAACTAGGCCTAAAGACAGATCTTAACAGGAGATGAAAGATGTGATGGGCATCAGTATAGGGATGGTGCTTGAGGCTGTAACTGGGGATTACCGAGGCAGGCTGTGAAGAGCAGGAATGGAAGAAGTGATGGACAGTTAAGTGTTTAACAATCATCTCTCCAGCTAAAGGAGGCCTGATTTGTAGCATTTGCTGATGTCTGTGGTCAACTTCAAGCTACCAACTTGTCATCACTGAGCCTAGAGTTGTGAAGAGATGCACCCAATTAGTTTTTATGAGCTGCTGGGAGCCAACTCCACACAACAGTGGCTACAAGAGAGCCCTGCATACACATATTTAAGAGACAGACAGAATAAAAGAAATCTTGACTAGGCTCAGTGGCTCACGCCTGTGATCTCAGCACTTTGGGAGGCCAAGGTGGGCGGATCACTTGAGGTCAGGAGTTCGAGACCAGCCTGGCCAACATAGTGAAACCCTATCTGTACTAAAAATACAAAAATTAGCCAGGCATGGTGGCACACGCCTGTAATCCCAGCTACACAGGAGGCTGAGGCAGGAGAATCGCTTGAACCCGGGAGGTGGAGGTTGCAGTGAGCCAAGATCAAGCCATTGCACTCCAGCTTGGGCAACAGAGTGAGGCTCTGTCTCAAAAAAAAAAGGAAATCCTGAAAGAAGAAACCTCAAAAAGAATACAAAGGAGGAAACAGTTATAGTTGACACTTTACTCACTCTATTCCTGCAAAAAAAATCAAATAATTTAAAAAGCAAAAATTACCAACTGGATTTAGCATCCAAGAGTCATTAGTGTTTGTTTGTTTTTTTAATTGAAACAGAGTCTTGTTCTGTCACCCAGGGTGGAATGCATTGGCACAATCTCAGATCACTGCATGCAGCCTCGACCTCCCAGACTCAAGGGATCCTCCCACCTCAGCCTCCCATGTAGCTGGGACTACCTACAGGTGCACGTTACCACCCCCAGCTAATTTTCTTTTTTATTTTTTGGAGAGATGGGATCTCACTATGTTGCCCAGGCTGGTCTCAACCTGGGCTCAAGCAATCCTCCCACCTCGGCCTCCCAAAATGCTGGGATTACAAGCATGAGCCACTGTTTCTGGCTAGTATTCTTAATAAGATCACTTTTAATGGAGTAGCAGGAATATAAGACAGATGATGGGGGACCTAAAAGTAAATGTGAAATCAGATGTTGAAAACCACAAGTGTAGACAGGTTCGGTGGCCAACGCCTGTAATCCTACCACTTTGGGAGGCCAAGGCAGGTGGATCACCTGAGGTCTGGAGTTCAAGACCAGCCTGGCCAACATGGTGAAACCCTGTCTCTACTAAAAATGTAAAAATTAGCTGGGCATGGTGGCACATGCCTGTCATCCCAGCTATTCAGGAGGCTGAGGCAGGAGAATCCCTGGAGCCTGAGAGTCGGAGGTTTCAGTGAGCCAAGATCTCGCCATTGCACTCTAGCCTGGGCGACAGAGTGAGACTCCATCTCAAAAAAAAAAAAAAAAGAAAACCACAAGCGTAGACAATTCTTGGACACCAAAGGCAGTCAGGCTGAATTCGATTTTCCAGCAGAAAATAGAGTTGGACAAATCATTCAAAACCATAACAGCACTATCCTTCACTCCTCTCTATTCCACTGCCCCCCCAACACGTGCCTGGATCTCTGTAACTTATTTTATTTTATTTTATCTTATTATTTTATTTTTTATTTTAAGATGGAGTCTTCCTCTGTCGCCCAGGCTGGAGTGCAGAGGAGCGATCTCAGCTCACTGCAACCTCTGCCTCCTGGGTTCAAGTGATTCTCCTGCCTTGGCCTCCTAAGTAGCTGGGATTACAGGCGCCTGCCACCACACTCGGCTAAATTTTTTGTATTTTTAGTAGAGACAGGGTTTCACCATGTTGTCCAGGCTGGTCTCAAACTCCTAACCTCAAGTGATCCACCTGCCTCGGCCTCCCAAAGTGCTGAGATTATAGGTGTAAGCCACCGCACCTGGCCTGGATTTCTAAAACTTTTATGCCTCTCACAATGAACCTTAGAGTGGTACCATTTTCCCAGGAGACATGGGAAAATGTATGCAGTCTGCGCTGATTGTGCTATTGTCAACGTAATTAATGACAATTCCCAAAATCCCTTTCCTGGTCTGTTCCAAGTTAGAATTGACCTAAAAAGGAACTTGAGTGAAATTTGGAAAGCAGAAGTGAAGCAGCAGTCGTTGCGCTCGGCAGGTCTACAATCTCATGTGTGGACAGACTCCCAGGTGCCTGGCAAGGCCCCAGCTGATGGTCACTCTCTTTCACACTGAATTCAGCTCAACCTCCCAGGTAAACCACCTGGGTGTAGTGTGCGCGTGTAGACCCGTGGAGGTGAAAGCTTCCCAGAGACCCTTCCGTGAGCTCTCCCGGTAAGGTCCCACTGCAGGGCCTGAACGGTGCTTGGCCTCTCAGATTTCTCCGCAGCCCCAACTTGTCTACCCATTTTGGTGCTTCCAGCCAATTGAATGATGACTTTTTTTTTTTCTTAGAGTCAGTTTTGTTCTGTCTGCCAGCTTGGAGTGCAACAGTGCAATCATAGCTCACTGCAACCTCAAACTCCTGGGTTCAAGGGATTCTCCCACCTCAGCCTCCCAAGTAACTGGGACTACAGGCATGTGCAACCCACACCTGGCTAGTATGTTGTTTTTGTTGTTCTGGAGGCGGGGTCTCACTGTGTTGCCCAGGCTGGTCTCCAACTCCTGGCCTCAAGTGATCCTCCTGCCTCGGCCTCCCAAAATGCTGGGATTACAGGCATGAGCCACTGCACCCAGATGTTGATGACTCTTTTTGACCCTTCAACTCCCTCCCAAAACTTCACTTCCCTCATTTCTCTTACATTTGTGTAATGTGTCTAATTTTTTTTCCCCTGTCAATCAGACCTCACTGCAGCCTCCAACTCCTGGGTTCAAGCGATCCTCCCATATCAGCCTCCTGAGTAGTTTAGGACTACAGGTGCATCCCACGACACCCAGCTAATTTTGTTTTCTTTAGTAGAGAAGAATTCTTGCAATATTGCCCAGACTTATGTCTCCAGTTTCTAAAATAAATCCCTCATCTCTGCAATGCTCTTTTTTCCCCCCATTCCCCACTTATACAATACTCTTGACATCTCTGCTTCCTTGACTGAACCCTGACTGGTATCATTATTGGTACTGGGCATGAAGTGAAGCCTGAACAAATCTAAAATATGTGGCTTTGGTTTCAGGAGGGGGCAATGGGTAGAGGTTGAAAAAGCAGCATGAAAACTGTTAGCAAAGACTGGGAAAATCATTAACGAAGCATTAGCAGAGATTGGGAAAGAGGTGAAAAACTGCTACGGCAGACTGGAAATGGTGGTTTGTGTTATACAGCAGTGAAACAAATTGGCAAAACTGTCACCTATGGCAACTTGGAAGACAAAATGTGCCTAATGAACTTTTAGATCTTTTCAAGCAGAATGATGAAAGCACCAGTCAGTTAGTCCCAGCTGCATGTGATAAAGTGCTACGAGAGAGGTGAGGGTAAAGAAGGAAATGTGGCTAGCAAGCAGAATTTAGAGGAAACAGAACATGCAGGACTCGCTTTTGTTGGAAAGCAAAACTTGTTTGCATCTCCAGCTGATCCAGCCTGCAAAAGATTATCGGAGTAAGGAATGGCCTCAGGGCTCTATGAGACCCTTTGCTGGCGGGGTGCAGTGACTCATGTGTGTAATCTCAGCACCTTGGGAGGCTGAACCCAGGAATTTGAGATCAGCCTGGGCAACAGCAAAAACCCATCTCTATAAAAAACACAAAAATTAGCCAGGTGTGGTGGCACGTACCTGTGGTCCCAACTACTGGAGAGCTGAGGTGGGAGGATCGCGAGCCCAGGAGGCCGAGGCTGCTATGAGCCGTGATCCCACAACTGCCCTCCAGCCTGGGTGGAAGAGTGAGACTTTGTCTCAAAACATTAAAAAAGAAAAAAAAAAAAAAAAAAAAAAAAAAAAGCCTTTGCTGGCCAGGCGTGGTGGCTCACGCCTGTAATCCCAGCACTTTGGGAGGCTGAGGCAGGTGGATCATGAGGTCAGGGTTCAAGACCAGCCTGGCCAAGATGGTGAAACCCAGTCTCTACTAATAGTACAAAAAAATTAGCCGGACATGGTGGTGGGTGCCTGTAATCCCAGGTACTCAGGAAGCTGAGGCAAAGAATTGATTGAACCCGGGAGGCGGAGGTTGCAGTGAGCTGAGATTGCGCCACTGCATTCCAGCCTGGGCAACAGAGCAAGCAAGACTCCATCTCAAAAAAAAAAAAAAAAAAAAAAAAACCCTTTGCTAAGATTTCAAAAACTGGCCGGGAGAGGTGGCTCAAGCCTGTAATCCCAGCAGTTTGGGAGGCCGAGGCGGGCGGATCACGAGGTCAGGAGATCGAGACCATCCTGGCTAACACGGTGAAACCTCGTCTCTACTAAAAATACAAAAAACTTAGCCGGGAGTGGTGGCGGGCGCCTATAGTCCCAGCTACTTAGGAGGCCAAGGCAGGAGAAGCACTTGAACCCAGGAGGCAGAGGTTGCAGTAAGCGGAGATCGCGCCACTGCACTCCAGCCTGGGTGACAGAGCGAGACTCCATCTCAAAAAACAAACAAACAAACAAAGTGCTAGGATTATAGGCTTGAGCCACAATGCCCAGCCTGGCCCTTTTCATTTGGAAAAGAGGATATCTCACTAAGTACGGTCAAAATCTCTGAGGGTGGAGAAGAGCCTCAAAGAACAGTAGAATAAGGGCCATCCCCACAGTGCAGAGCCAGCCCTAATCAAGAAACATTTTGGGCCCCTACAGGAGGGAGATCTGGCAACATGCACCGATTGAATTTCAGAATTGCTATGAATCAATGATTGCTATGGACCTCCTGTTCTTCCCCTTTTTGAATAGCAGTGTCCGTTGTATATTGGGTGGGTGGCGAGCAGTTAATATGCCTCTTTAGCTCACAGATCTTTGTGTTAAGAATGGCCATATTCCGGCCGAGTGCGGTGGCTCAAGCCTGTAATCCTAGCACTTTGGGAGGCTGAGGTGGGTGGATTATTTGAGGTAAGGAGTTCGAGACCAGCCTGGCCAACGTGGTGAAACCCCGCCTCTACTAAAAATACAAAAATTAGTGGTGGTGGATGCCTGTAGTCCCAGCTATGCAGGAGGCTGAGGCAGGAGAATCAACTGGACCCGGGAGGTAGAGGTTGCAGTGAGCCAAGATCGTGCCTATGCACTCCAGCCTGAGTGAGTCTCAAAAACAAAACAAAACAAAACAAAACAACAACAAAAAACGAATAGCCATATTCAGTGGTTCCTAAAATAATTAAAAACAGAGCCAAGGCCGGGCGCGGTGGCTCACGCTTGTAATCCCAGCACTTTGGGAGGCCGAGGCGGGCGGATCACGAGGTCAGGAGATCGAGACCACGGTGAAACCCTGTCTCTACTAAAAATACAAAAAAAATTAGTCGGGCATAGTGGCAGGCGCCTGTAGTCCCAGCTACTCGGAGAGGCTGAGGCAGGAGAATGGCGTGAACCCGGGAGGAGGAGCTTGCAGTGAGCAGAGATTGCGCCACTGCACTCCAGCCTGGGCGACAGAGCGAGACTCCGTCTCAAAAAAAAAAAAAAAAAAAAACAGAGCCAAGGGCCAGGCACGGTGGCTCATGCCTGTAATCCCAGCACTTTGGGAAGCCAACGAGGGTGGATCGCCTGAGGTCAGGAGTTCAAGACCAGCCTGCCCAACATGGTAAAACTCTGTCTCTACTAAAAATACAAAAATTAGCCGAGTGTGGTGGTGTGCACCTGTAATGCCAGCTACTTGGAAGGCTGAGGCAGGAGAATCATTTGAACCCAGGAGGCGGAGGTTGCAGCGAACCGAGAGCCACTGCACTCCAGCCTGGATGACAGAGCGAGACTCCACCTCAAAAAATAATAATAATAATAGAATTACCATATGATGCAGCAATTCCACCTCTGGGTATATATATTAAAAATATAAAAGCAGGAGCACTAACAGATATTTGTATACCCATGTTCCTAGCAGCATTGGTCACAGTAGTCAAAAAGTGGATGCAACTCGAGTGTCCATCAACAGAAGAATGGATATGTAAAAGGTGATATATACATACAATGGAAAACTAATCAGCCTTAAAAGGGAAGACATTTTTTACATGGATTAGACCTTGCAGGCATTATGCTAAGTGAAATAAGCCAGTCACCAAAGGACACATGCTGTGTAATTCCACTCTTATGAGGTATTTAGAGTAATCAAATACATATAAACAGAAAGTTGAATGGTGGTTGCCAGAAATGGGTGGGAAGGAGGGGATTAAAGAATAGAGAGTTATTGATTAATGGACACAGAGTTTCAGTTTTGCAATATGGAAAGTGTTTTGGAGATGGATGGTGGTAATGGTTGAACAACGATGTGAATGTATTTAATGCCATTGAACTATACACTTAAAAATTCTTAAAATGGTAAATGTAATGTATATTTTACAACAGTTTTTTTTGAGACAGGGTCTCACTCTGTTGCCCAGGGTGGAGTGCAGTGGCGCGATCTCGGTTCCCCAACTGCAAACTCCGCCTCCCAGGTTCAAGCAATTCTTGTGCCTCAGCCTCCTGAGTAGCTGGGACTGCAACCACACGCCACCAGTCCGGGCTAATTTTTGCGATTTTAGTAGAGAAGGGGTTTCACCATGTTGGCCAGGCTGGTCTGGAACTCCTGGCCTCAAGTGATCCACCCACCTCAGCCTCCGAAAGTGCTGGGATTGCAAGCATAAGCCACAGCGCCCAGCCTACAGCAAATTTTTTTTTTTTGAGACAGAGTCTCGCTCTATCGCCCAGGCTGGAGTGCAGTGGCGCAATCTCTGCTCACTGCAAGCTCCTCCTCCCGGGTTCACGCCATTCTCCTGCCTCAGCCTCTCCGAGTAGCTGGGACTACAGGTGCCCGCCACCACGCCCGGCTAATTTTTTTGTATTTTTAGTAGAGACGGGGTTTCACCGTGGTCTCGATCTCCTGACCTCGTGATCCGCCCGCCTTGGCCTCCCAAAGTGCTGGGATTACAAGCGTGAGCCACCGCGCCCGGCCAACAAATTTTTTAAGACAGGCCCTCACTCTGTCACCTGCTACAGATAAAGCACTCAATAATTAATTTCTTTTTTAATTTTTAAAATTTTATTAAATTTTTATTCTTTCTGTCCTCACAATCTGTTTCCAATATTAGTTTCTTTTTTTTTTCTTTTTTCTATTTTTTTTTTTTTTGAGACAGAGTCTCGCTGTCGCCCGGGCTGGAGTGCAGTGGCGCGATCTCGGCTCACTGTAGGCTCCGCCCCCCGGGGTTCACGCCATTCTCCTGCCTCAGCCTCCCGAGTAGTAGGGACTACAGGCGCCCACCACCTCGCCCGGCTAATTTTTTGTATTTTTAGTAGAGACGGGGTTTCACTGTTAGCCAGGATGGTCTCGGTCTCCTGACCTCGTGATCCGCCCGCCTCGGCCTCCCAAAGTGCTGGGATTACAGGCGTGAGCCACCGCGCCCGGCCATATTAGTTTCTTTTAGGTCTTCCCACTTCCCGATGGTGTGGCAAGCTCAGGCATGGTTCCAGTGTTCTTCAGTGGAGACACTATTGCAATTGGTTGGATAGTTCTTTCTTTTTTTTTTTTTTTTTTTTTGAGATGGAGTTTTGCTCTTGTTGCCCAGGCTGGAGTGCAATGGCATGATCTCGGCAACCTCTGCCTCCCAGGTTCAAGTGATTCTCCTGCCTCAGCCTCCCGAGTAGCTGGGATTACAGGCATGCGCCACCACGCCTGACTAATTTTGTATTTTTAGTGGAGATGGAGTTTCTCCATGTTGGTTAGGCTGGTCTTGAACTCCCGACCTCAGGTGATCCACCCACCTCAGCCTCCCAAAGTGCTTGGATTACAGGCGTGAGCCACCACACCCAGCTGGATAGTCCTTGATTATGCAGGATTGCCTGTGTGCATTGCCGGACACTTAATAAACCTCACCTTCACCGACTAAATGCCAGTAACATTTCCCAGTAATTTTGACAACTCTAAAACCACCCTATAAGACTATTTTCGGCCAGGCGCAGTGGCTCATGCCTGTGATCTCAGCACTTTGGGAGACCAAGGCGGGTGGATCATTTGAGGTCAGGAGTTTGAGACCAGCCTGGCCAACATGGTGAAACCCTATCTCTACTAAAAATACAAAAATTAGCAGGGAGGTAGTCGTGCACGCCTGTAATCCCGGCTACTCAGAAGGCTGAGGCAGAGGAATTGCTTGAGCCTGGGAGGCGGAAGTTGCAGTGAGCCGAGAGGTGGAAGTTGCAGTGAGCCAAGATTGCGGCTACTGCACTCCAGTCTCGGAGAGAGTGTGAAATCCTGCCTCAAAAAAAAAAAAAAAAAAAAAAAAGGACTGTATTTTCAGAGCTCATTTCTGTAATTCATTACCATGGAAGTTTCTGTAAATACATAGAGGTCTAGAAAACAAGAAAGTAAAACCACCAGGTGTGGAGATACATATATATACTTTTTGTAAATAATAATTTTTGTATATACTTTTTGTAAATAATAATTTGTATAGAGATGGGGCCTTGCTATGTTGCCCAGGCTGGTCTCAAACTCCTGAGCTCAAGTGAGCCTCCCACCTCAGTCTCCCAAGTAGCTGGGACTACAGGTGCATGCCACCATTCCTAGCTAAATTCACTATCTTTTGATACGCATCAACCATGAATGTGGCTAAGACTCTTTGTGTATAGCAATTTTTTTTAATTGTTGTATGCTGGGCACAGCGGCTCATGCCTGTAATACCAACTATATACCATGCCTATATACCAAATTCGGGAAGCCGAGGCAGGCAGATCACTTGAGCTCAGGGGTTCAAGACTAGCCTGAGCAACATGGCAAAACCCCATCCCTACAAAAAATACAAAAATTATCTGGACCTGGTGGTGCATGCCTGTAGTCCCAGCTACCAGGAGGCTGAGGCAGTAGGATTGCTTGAGCCTGGAGGTTGAGGCTGCAGTGAGCTGTGATTTGTGTCACTGCACTCCACCCTGGGTACAAAGTGGATCCTGTCTCCACAGAGAAAAAAAAAAAAAAGGTGGCAGCACTAGGACTTAAACCCATATCTGCCAAACATCATCTCAAGAGGCCTTCCCTGACCTACTCCACGTCTTTCAGCATTCGTATTACATTACTGTTCTTTTTTCACAGCACTTATATCTATTTGATTTGGTGTATTTGTTTATTTGCTCTCAGAAGCCCTCTACCAGCATGTATATTGCATAGAAGCAGAGATTCAAGGGTTTATTCACAACTGCATCTCCAGTGCCTAGAACAATGCCAGGCACATAAAATGAAATTTAAAAAACATTCAGTAAATTATTGTTGAATGAAGGCCGAGCGCAGTGGCTCACGCCTGTGATTCCAGCACTTTGGGAGGCTGAGGTGGGTGGATAACCTGAGGTCAGGAGTTCGAGAGCAGCCTGACCAACGTGGAAAAACCCCATCTCTACTAAAAATACAAAATTAGCCAGGCATGGCGGCGCATGCCTGTAATCCCAGCTACTCAGGAGGCTAAGGCAGGAGAATCGCTTGGACCTGAGAGGCAGAGTTTGTGGTGAGCCGAGATTGAGCCACTGCACTCCAGCCTGGCAACAGAGCGAGGCTCCGTCTCAAAAAAAAAGAAAGAAAGAACGAAAGAAAGAAAGAAATTTTAAAAAAAGAAAATCTCATGTCACAATAACAATCACAGATAATAAACTTGGACCTGTGGTAGCTTCACATATGCTAACAGGATCTTAACTGAAGCTGTTTAATTTGGTCCCAATTTATACTTTTTTTTTTTTAAAGACAGAGTTTTGCTCTTGTTGCCCAGGCTGGAGTGCAATGGAGTGATCTGGGCTCACCACAACCTCCACCTCTCGGGTTCAAGCCATTCTCCTGCCTCAGCCTCCCAAGTAGCTGGGCATGTGCCACTATGCCCAGCTAATTTTTGTATTTTTAGTAGAGATAGGGTTTCACCATGTTGGCCAGGCTGGTCTCGAACTCCTGACCTCAAGTGATCCTCCGCTTCAGTCTCCCAAAGTGCTGGGATTACAGGCATGTGCCACTATGCCAAGCTAATTTTTGTATTTTTAGTAGAGACAGGGTTTCACCATGTTGGCCAGGCTGATCTCGAACTACTGACCTCAAGTGATCCTCCCGCTTCAGTCTCCCAAAGTGCTGGGATTACAGGCATGAGCCACTATGCCCAGCAAAATTTATACTCTTGCTATATCAACAAATTCTCTCTCAACATTTTTTTTTTTTTTTTTTTTTTTTTTTTTTGAGGCTGGAGTGCAGTGGCACAATCTCGGCACTCTGCAATCTTCACCTCCTAGGTTCAAGCGATTCTCCCACCTCAGCCTCCTGAGTAGCTGGGATTACAGGCACAAGCCACCATGCTTGGCTAGTTTTTGTATTTTTAGTAAAGACAGGGTTTCATCATGTTGGCTGGTCTCGAACTCCTGACCTCAAGTGATCTGTCAGCCTAAGCCTCCCAAAGTGCTGGGATTACAGGAGTGAGCCACCGGGCCCAGCCTCTCTCAACTTTAGATGACTGTAGTAGTTGCAAGCATGGATACCTACTGATGTGTAACAAGCCACTCCAAAGCTTAGTGGCTTAGAACAACAATGACTTCTTATTTCTCATGATTCTGTTGGCTGTATGGTTCTGCTGATTGGGCGGGGTCTCATGCATGTAGCTCCCAGTGGGTGTGCTGGGTGCTGGACTCCTCTCGCCTCGTGATCCTTCATCCCAAGCTTCTTTGTGGCATGGTGTTTCTAGAGGACAAAGATGGAAGCTGCAAAAGCTCCTTGGGGTCTAGATTCCAGAACCTGTACAACATACTTCCGCAATATCCCATTAGCCAAAGCAACCGGCAAGACCAGGCCACATTCCAAGGGATGGAGAAGATTCCACTTCTGAATGGGAGAAGTGGCAAAGTCACATTGCAAAGGGCTATGCATTCTGGAAGTGGAGGAACTTGTGGTGGCTAAAACAATTGTTGGGCATTTTATTATTTTTTGAGTCCAGACAAATGTAAGTACAATTAATGATATAATTTTGATTTCTAAAGCATTAAGGAAAGCAGTATTCAAATAAACAGGGCCAGGTATTGTGGTTTATGCTTGTAATCCCAGCACTTTGGGAGGCTGAGTATCACTTGGGATACTTATAATCCCAGCACTTTGGGAGGCTGAGTATCACTCATCATTTGGGAGGTAGGAGTATCACTTGAAGACAGGAATTCAAGATCAGTCTGGGTAAAATAGTGAGACCCCATCGCTGAAAATTTTTTAAAATTAGCTAGGTGTGGTGGCTCATGCCTGTAGTTCTAGCCACTCCAGAGGTTGAGACAAGAGGATCATTTGAGCCCAGGAGTTCAGGGTTACAATGAGCTATGACCACATCATCATACTGCAGCCTGGGTGACCATGAGACCTTGTTGCAAAAACAAAACAAAACAAAAAAACAAAGCTTCTCTCAAATTATAAGGTTGTTATAAACGTCACCAAAAGTTTATCCTTTTCTCTACACATACACACACCAGGCATAATTCTCACTCATCATCAGCCATGTAATTTTCCATTCTTTTTAATACAGAAACCTTCTTTCCCTCTTTCTAGTTTGCTATGGCAGTACTTTCTTCAGTCTCGTAGCTTGGCAGTTACCTAAGTTTCCTACTTATTTTGGCCACTTGCCACCTAGAATATTAAGTCCCCTGAGACATGCTGTCAAAGGCAACACTCCTGGAACTGCCTATTGCATTTTTTTTCCACGCTTGTTGGGAAGAGCAAGACTCCCACAGGGCAAAGCAATCTCCTTTGAATCGAGCAGGGGAAACAAAAAAAACTGGTAAGCGTTGGACTCTGACAAGCAGCTTCTGGTAACGTCTACAGAACTACTTTTAAGTGGCTGGGTGGGCATTAACTTTTCATGGGGCTTTTTTGTTGTTGTTACTGAATGATTTTGGGAGCCAGCAGATACTTTGTAACAACTAAAAACTACCTAAATTCATTCTGAAAAATAGTCTCCCATTTTTGGTTTAATCAGCAAAAAAAAATTCAAACTGCTTCCTTTTTTTTTTTTTCCTTTGGAGACAGGGTCTCAGTCTGTCATCCAGGCTGGCTTGAGTGCAGTGGCATGATCACCGCTCACTACAGCACAGCCTCAACCACCTGGGCTCAAGGTATCCTCCCACCTCAGCGTTGTGAATAGCTGGGACCACAAGCGTGCACCATCACGCCTGGCTAGTATTTTTTTTTTTCTTTAATTTTTTATAGAGATGGGGGTCTCCCTGTGTTGCCTAGGCTGGTTTCAAACCCCTGGGCTCAAGCAATCCTCCTGACTCTGCCTCCTAAGTCCTGGGTTTACAGGCATGCCCCACCTAAACTGCTTCCTTCATCTACTTTTAAGTATTTTTTTTTTTTGAGACGGAGTCTCGCTCTGTCGCCCAGGCTGGAGTGCAGTGGCGCAATCTCGGCTCACTGCAAGCTCCGCCTCCCGGGTTCACGCCATTCTCCTGCCTCAGCCTCTCCGAGTAGCTGGGACTACAGACGCCCGCCACCACGCCCGGTTAATTTTTTTTTGTATTTTTAGTAGAGACAGGGTTTCACCGTGGTCTCGATCTCCTGACCTCGTGATCCGCCCGCCTCGGCCTCCCAAAGTGCTGGGATTACAAGCATGAGCCACCGCGCCTGGCCTACTTTTAAGTATTTATTAAACAACTTGAACAGGCTAAGTTTAAGTTCCAAGTCACAAAAATTGTTAAAGAGAGCATTTATTTTTACATCCTAAAAATACTGAGATCTGATGTTGTAGACAAAAGAAGTTAAAAATCTGGTGCAACAAGATGAATACAGAATAAGAAAAGAATTAACTAAAGTAAGTAAGCTTTCTGAATTATCCATAAATAGTTCCAATTTGAATTACTGCCTATGCCAAAACATTACCTCTGAGATTTTATGATTGCTGTATCTGCTACTATTAACTTAGCTAATAACATTTGCTCACAAGGAAAATTGACATACATACAAGGAAAATTGACACCAAAATAGTAAGTTGACAAATTTTCTGTTGAAAAGGAAAATACAAAACATATTTCTATGAAAAATTATGGAGAATTTAAATTTATTTTAATTTTTCAGTTGAGTCAAATATTCTATGTCTCACTAGAAATTTTTTCTATTTCTCACTAGAAATTTTACATTTTTGTTTTTTAAAATACAATGTTTTGCTCTGTAGCCCAGGCTGGAGTATAGTGGCACAATCATAGCTCACTGCAGCCTCAAACTCCTGGGCTTAAGCAATTCTCTTGCCTTAGCCTCCCAAAGTGCTGGGATTACAGGCATGAGCCAGTGTGCCCCACCCAGAAATTTTAAAATTCTTAAAATGTGCAATCAATTATTTCATGAAGCTATTGAATATTTTCATATAAAGAACATGCCACAATCAATACATTGATTGATTTCCAATCAATTTACTTAATTTATAGGTCATTATGTTGATGTACATAAATGTATATGTGTATTATAAATCAAATTTATTTGAAATCCTCCTGTATAAATTACGAACTTTTAGATGACATGCGTATTTTTCCCCCTTAATATGTTGGGCAGAATTGTTCATCTAAGTAAAGTTGATTTTGCTTTTTTGTGGTCATTGTTTCTTCTATTTTTACTTACATAGTCAGATGCTAAGTTTTAAGCTTTTGAATAGTATGTCTGTCTGATATATCACTTCTTCCAGGAGCCTCCCCAAGAGCACTATAAATCTGCAAAGAGAGGGAAGTATGGGCAAATGAATAAGAAAAATGTTAAGGAAAGAGTCCTTGCTAAACATTGCCACAATTTAATATTTCACATTTAAATTATTCTCATCATGTTATTTCCAAAGGTTGCTCATTAGGTTTTCACTTGCCTTGATGACCTTAATTAGACTTGTTCCAGATTTATGAGAACTGTAAAATTAGGAAAATTTTATTAAAAAAAAAATTTAAAACCCCCTAGATGGTTTTCCAAAGCACATGCAGCATTACTTAAGACTATGATTTTCAGCTAGTTGGATATATCATATCTACAACTCTAGCCAGGTCTGTAAGAATTCTGTGACTGAGGCCTAATGGAACCAATTTTCACTCTGGCAGAACAAATTCAAGTTCTAATACTAACTTGAATTCCAGTTTCCTTTGGATGCCAGGAATCAGATCCTTTAAGAGGAAATTGTATCAGCGCTTCTGCCTATTAAGCAATATTCCATATATTTCATCTAAATAGGTAGCAGGAACAACTGACCCAAGTCATATCTAAAACAGAAAACAAATGATTTTTTAATTACTGAAATTGTTTTATTATTATTTTAAAATACTAGTCATGTGCAGTTATTCTGTTGGTGGTGGTGGTGGTGGTGGTGGGTTTTTTTGTTTTTGTTTGTTTGTTTGAGCCTTTTCCTTTCAGGGCCTGCAAACTTCACTTACCTTGACTGTGGACCACTGACCTTCTTTAAACAGGAACCAATGTATTCACTCACTTACACTAACAATCATATTACAGTCACAGGCCATTAACTGTCACTCACATTTTTATTACCCTGCATCTGATGAACATTGATACACTTGGGTGTCTTCCTCTGCACTGGAAAAAAAATAATTTAGATAGAATTCTAAAAGTTAGCATGTTTTGTCAATAGCTTCATTGTTCCTCATGCCCATTCATCACATCTTGCTTGCTATTGAAATCCTCCCTTGCTTTGTAACATTATTAAAGTCAGTCATTATTAAAGTCGTCTCAAAAAGAGATACCTCTGCAACTTCTAAGATACTGTCAACCAGGAATCATATTTTCAATACTTCAAATTCTATTGCATTTTCAAGCTTTGGAAACAAATATAATATTCTTGCATATTTTCTAAGATGAAATTTCATGTAGACAATGATGTGATAAAAAGGATGATGCTTATCTAATGATTTTGGCATTGCCCCTTGATAACTATGACACTGAGAAAACCAGCATTGGTTTTCCTATCATCAGAACAAATTACAGTGCATGTTCTGGAGTCCTACATATCTTACATTTGAGAGAGAAAAATCACTGGGAAAAAAAAAAGGTAATAGTTATATTTGTATCCATCTAGTTTCACTAACACATCTTTAAAGTACAGATTTTTTATAATAATCACATATGGCTGGGCGCAGTGGCGCACGCCTGTAATCCTAGCACTTTGGGAAGCCGAGGCGGGCGGATCACGAGATCAGGCATTCAAGACCAGCCTGGCCAATATGGTGAAAACCCAAAAAAAATTAGCCGAGTGTGGTGGCGAGCGCCTGTAGTCCCAGCTACTCAGGAAGCTAAGGCAGAAGAATCCCTTGAACCCAGGAGGCAGAGGTTGCAGTGAGCCAAGATTGTGCCACTGCACTCCAGCCTGGGCGATAGAGTGAAATTCCATCTCAAAAAAAAAAAAAAAACAAAAAAACATATGATTTTATAAGACCAACTTAAGGGATTCTTATATTGCTTTAGTTTTATTTCTCACAAAAACTAGATTTAATTCAAGCTTCATGAAAAAGCCAAAAAAACACACAAATAATTCCATAGTTCCTAATTTTCCAACCCCTCCTTCAGTAGGCATTGCAGGTCATTCGAACCAGATAGTTTAAATTTTTGATGGTGCAGCTAAGTGAATAAGCATCCCTCCACAGAATGCATGCACTGTTGTATCATTTTCAATTAATGTGAAATAGTTTTGCCAAAATATGACTGTAAATGCGAAGCTGCTATTCTGAACATTTGGAACAACTATAGCTCATTTTTCATTATGCGTTGATGTTTTGGTATAAAAATACTGTTTAAGCAGTTCATGAATACTCTTTTCCATTTAATCACAAAGAAATACATTCAGAGTGAACATGATCGTTTTATTGGTTACCAAAGATCCTTGGCAAAGTGCATGCATGGTGAAGAAAGAAAGTCAGTCCTCAACAGTTTCCCAACTTCAGCGAAAACCTAAATGGGCCTAGATTTACAGATTACACATTAAGAAAAAGTCTGTGCGTGATGTATCTGCTGTGTGTGTATTCATATGTGGGAAATAAAGCAAGCCAGAGAGAAAATGGGTGGGGGGCACAATTGCAAAAAGTTTTCTCTCCTAGGAGATTTATTTTTGGAAAATGGAGAAACAGAGAATTCAGCACTCTTCTTTCTGGTGACAATACAATGCTAGAAAAAAAACTAATTTTTTTTTATAATTTACCATACAATCTCTTGTCTTAGACTAGAAGGAATACAATCCCTGTTACATGTGTATATATGTCCAGGTATAACACACATTTTTCTCTTCTGAAATTCTTGTCTCAAATCTCTTTCAATCAAAATGAGTTGAGCTTCAAACAGGATCTGGGTGAGACAGAACCTTTTTAAAACTGTGCTCAACCCAGTGAATGCTTTAAAAGTGAATTAATGAGTAGTATCCTGAAATGCAAAAGCATGCTCCAAGACTGACTGCCTCTCTACATTTTGATTCTGAAAGAAAGTGCTTGGACTTTTAAAGAACAAAGAAGAAAAGCCTTCATCTTTCCTTCCCTCCCTTCCTCTCCACAATTTAACCAAGCAATTTTTCTAGATTCTTTTGTTTTAATATAAAAACGATAAAGCTCTTCTGTCTTTCTTCTCTCTTCTTTTCCTCTTTCTATCTCCAGGACCACAAATTTGACTAAAAATATTTGTCCACATGGAACCCTTAATCTATCAACATAGGAAGGAGACACCCACTATCCCAAGACTCAGCCCACCTGGCCTAGATGGGCCTAGATTTAGAGTAAGCATTACAGGCTGATTAAGTCTGGTGCATGGTTTATCGGGTGAGCGTTCTTCTTGCGACTTTGCTTGCTCATCTAGGGGTTCCCGGAGGGCCCCCAGCACCCCCTAGCAGGGCGCGAGGTAAGTGGAGAGTTTGCCCGGGTGCTGGGTGATGTGCCCAGCAACTTCTGCTTTTTCCCCTGGGGAAAAATGTGACATTAGAAAGGTGTCTGCAAGTGTTTCTTCTGGTTGGCCTGGAGGTTTCCCGAGTCCCTGGACTGGCGACCCAAACCCCTACACTTCCTGCCCGGTGCTGGAAAGACATCTAGATCAGGAGACAAATCAACCACACCCTGAGCCCCAACATCGAGCGCCAAGATGCGCCTTTCCCGCCGACGAGAAAGCGCGGACTCCTCGCAAGCAGCATATGGCCTCGGCGTGACCCGTGGAGAGGAAAGCACGGAGAAGCCTGGGAAGGAGAGTGGTAAGAGGGGCACAGTCCAGGCTGCCCCGTGCGCGCTGGGGTTGTCGCCGCGCCTCCTGCGCGCCCCAGTGCCCCCAGAATCTCCAAGAAAGCAATCGTGAGCGCCGATCAGTCTCTCTCTTTCACAGAAGGCGGGCTTTTTATTGAGGGAAAACCTAGCTGGGAAAAGTCAGCTCGTACGTTTGTTTTGGTTTTTCGTCTATTTGCTTCCCAATTTAAAAGTGGCCGCCTAGGCGACAGGCCTGCGGTTTTCACAGTGTAAAATGGATTAGAGGAAAAGCTCCAGCCCCTCTCGACTTTCGCTTTGCGGTTTGCAACCCCTGGGGTGGGTCTGACCCCGCGCAGCACTTGCCCAGGCGAGCTTCCCTCGCCGCGGCCCGACCAGCGCGCGGACTCGACTTCCCCAGGGCAGGACCCACTAGGTGGGCCGCTTGGCCCCAGGCCTGGCAGGGCGGAGCCTAGGCCGCGCGCCCCAGGGTTGGAGGTTCCCACGGTGCCTGGAAACTGCACGCCCCAGGTCCGCAGGCCGCCTCCCTTCCCTCGCGCCCTCGCGCCCTTGCACCCGCCCTCTGCTCCGCCGCTCCCGGTCCTGGGTGTGCGGGAGTCCCGGGGGTCCCTCTCCTGGACGCAGAGGAGGAATTTGGAGCAAAAGGAAGGGAATTTACTGCGGATGGCACCGGAACCTGGATTGACTTGTGCGTTTCCTGCTCTAGGCACTTAGGTTTCCCCTAGGAATCTGGAGTTCGCTGAGGACACTCAATTCCAAGAGATGATGGGTTCACATAAACATAGCATTTAGTTAAGAAAAATATTTAAAATAAAGAAAAAAGAAAAACTGAACTTCGATCTTCTCCACGTTCTCTGGTATCACCAAATAAACAAAGCATTCGGACGAGAGTGGGCTGCTGCTGGGGGCTCGGGAGGTGCGTGAGACAAGATTACCCTGCGGGTCCGCCGCTGCCCCCGGCCTCTAGCACCGCACCTGCCCACGAGTTTGCGGGGTGTGAGCGCCGAAGGAGAACCCCGGACGGCCTAGTCTCACCCTAAAAACTTGGATCCAAGAGTCCTACGGTTGTGGACGTGCCAACCCTCCGCGACCCTTTCCTGCTGGCCTTCTGCTTTTTATAAACGAAAATAAAAGTTTGATTTAGGCTTAAAGAAATGTCATTCTGGTCGTTCCTCCCTGAAGCGGGACTTACTCATCCTCATATACTCGCCCGGAATTTTCAATCTCGCCTGTCGAAATCGCTAGCTGGGCATCCGCGGAAGTCCTGGATGAGAGGTAGGGTCAAGGGCTCAAGCAGATAGCAGCAGGCATCAGCACACTCCGGCCGTTCCGGACGGTCAGGCCCGCTGCTCCAGGGAGACGTGCGGCGGATGGAGCCAGGGCTGAGGGCTGCGCGCGGGCTGGGAACCCGGTGGTGCCACCTTAAGAGTCGGGTCTGCGCAGCGGCTGCGGAGGCGCCCGGCACCTGCAGGGGGCGCTGCTGTCCCGTTGTTTTTCCCGCGCCGCCGCGTGCAGCAGGCCTGGCAGCTCCGGGGCCCAGGTCCCCGGAGGGGGTGGGGACGCTGGGGGAGGAAGGGAGCGAAGTGCAGCCGTTAGGTAAGGAACCCGAGCCCTCCCGGATTTAGAAGCGGCCTCAGTGAGGCGTTTGCTGGAGGGAGCTTTCCATCATTCGGCCGCGAGAGGAAACGTGGGGAGGCGCCCTCCCCTGCCCCCACCGCCTGCCTTCCTGCCTCCCTCCACCTCCGCTCCCCGACCCCGACCGTGCTTCCCAGACCCTTTGTTCTCGAGGTTGGGAACGGCTGGGTGGGGGTTCCCCGGGGAAGAGGTCCCCCGCGCCACTCGGAGGGGAAGGGACTGTCGCCTGCCCCGCACCCCAGCCCTCCCCAGTGCCGTCCCCCTCTCCCCCGGCCCCTTCCATCCCGTCCACGAGCTTCCGTTATCACTCGGACTCCCCCAGCTCCCGAGCTCCGGCTCCCCAGCCTGCACGGTCTGCAAGCCCTCCTTCGTTCCCACCTCCCCGCCACCTCTGAGGTCCCCGGGAAGAGGGGAGGAGAGGGAGACGTGTGGGGGAGGAGAAACCACAGAGCCTTCTCGGCGCGGAGCATTCCCAGGGACCCTTCCAGGCCCCGACCCCTGGGACCCGCTGCAGAGGCAGGGCTTTCCCGGCGCCGCCGCAGGTCGCAAGGGCCGCCCCCGCCGCGTCGCCCTGGGGCCCACGGGTGCACGGCCCGGGCAGCAAGGCAAGGTGCGGCTTCTCAGCGCCAGGACCCGAGACCCCCAGGTGGAGAGAAGGGGACACCGTGGTCCGAGCCCTGGGGAGGCTAATTGCACACGAACGCCCCCCCTTCCCCGCCCCCCACCGTACCCTCTGCAGCGCCACCCGCGTCGCCTCTCCGCCGTGCGCCACCCTGAGGGCTCCCGCGATTGTATCTTCTTGAGCACAGTTACCAATGCGTTCAGCTTCGTTTCTTACTCGGAGGGAGGCATCGCGGAGGGAAGCGAGGGGACAGGGATGCGGGAGTAGGGGAAAGGTGGGGCGGGAAACCGAGCAGAGAGGTGGGAGAGGTGGCTGAGGCATTGGCACCGGGCAGGGCCGTCCGGAGTCCCGAGTCCAGGTCCGCGAGGCAGGCCCCGGTGCAGCCGCCCCCCGGCCGAACCCTGCATGTCCTCTGTACTGTAGACACGAGTCCGCGGAGCGCCACTCACACCCCCGCACCCCTGCAAGCTCCCGCTGTAGAGGGGGCTCGGCACCAGCCTAGTCACAAAGTACGTGCCCCCACCCCCCACCCCCAGGTGAAGAGGACGCAGCCCGGCGCCGTCAGCTCCAGGCTGCCTGGAGCCCCCTTCGGCCTCTCGGTGTGACCCTGGTCCTCACTGGCTCGTCGCGAGCTGCGCTAGCTGTTCTCTCTGCAGCGGGTTCCCCAGGACACACCCCGTCCCCACCCCCCGAGAGCTGGCGGCCAGCTCAGGATGCCAGGCGGCCAGGCGGGCGCCCTGCCAAATTCCGCGTTCCTCTCCAGGAGACGGGGAGTTGCGTCCCAGGCTCGGGAAAGCCCGCAGTTCGGGCTTGGGACTCGCTTGCAAAGCCCCCCAAGGCGCCAGGGACGCCTCTGCAGGTTGAATTCCTGCTCCGTATCACTTCAATTTTAATTAATCTTTTAAAACACCGCTGTCACGTCGCTTGCAGAAAATTAATCAAACTTGAATCCTTGTTGCATAGCAAGAATTTCGATCCGAGTCTTTTAAAAAGGACTTGATTTTGCAAAGTCACGTCTTTTACAGTTCCCTCATTCCCCCTTTAGCAAGGGAAATAGTGCAAAAGTCAAGACATGTTTGTTTGGTTCTTTCTATCTTCAAAATGAAACTTTGCTTATTTCTGATCTTTATTTTCCTGTCTTTAAACAAAAAAAAAACGAGATAAATTGCCTACCTCGATTAATTCAAAATATAATTACTTTGAATTATCTTTGTTTAAGAGCCCAGATAAACTGAGATAATCTTAATTTTAATGTGACACGACCCCTATTTTTCCTTGTGAATAATGAGAATAAAGCAGTCATTAATTAATACCAAGATATCTCCATAGAAGATGGTATCTGTTCTCGCTGAGACACTGAAACATCAGTTGTATTAGTAATTGATACTGTATAATTGAACATGAAGATAGCCGTCTATTTTTAACCTCCAATCTCGGAGTTTATTTGGTGATTATTGAGCTCCTAATAATTAATTTTTGTTCCTTCTTACTGCATAAATAATTCTTACGACTCCCAGTTCCCATGCAATGCAGAAGCTTCTCATTAAAACCTACCCCTCAAAATATAAGATTGTGAAGCTATATTGTGCAGCAACTCCTTCTATTTCATTATTTGTAACATATTTGCCCTATTTCATATCTTCCTGTACATTTCCTTTGCTGTGATTTTCCCACTAAATCTATGAGAATATAACTATAACATCTTTTACCACAGCTTTGTCTTTCTATGATCTCTTGGTTCAGTTTAATACACAATACTTAAGACTTCAATTTTTCAAGTTTCTAAAATTTGAGGATGAGTTCCATTAAAGAATCAAAAATACTTGTACAGTGAAGTTGCTATGGATTATATTCCCAGCCTAACACACAGTCCACTTTAACTCACACTTTTCTGTTGTTAAAAATAGACTTTGCTCAAACACATTCCATTTTTCCAACTTGAGTTGAAGAGAGTTCTCACAATTTCCTGGGTTAAATGTACATGCTAACACAACCTTTGACATTAAAAAACAAATTCCCCTCCCGCGTTGGAGAGAAGTCTTCCAAACAATCATAGACATTTAGACTGTAGCTTTAAGGTATCTAATTATTTCTTAGCCTCAGTTATTTTGGGGCATCAGAATGATCTTCACTTTTTAAGTGGACATGGTTATGATATTTTTCTCATACATACAAAAAACTCTCTACTTATTTTTCCAATAAAGTGTCTCCCAAGTATGACATGTTTTATACCACACAAATATTCTTAGTACCTCCGCTACCAAATCCACGCATTTTCCCTGTCAGTGCTCTATCTAAAGTTCTGGCAAGTATAGAGGGTTTCCACTTTTATTTCCCCCTTAGTACAATTAAAACTTTAGGTCAATATATAACGGATTGATTTTCTGCACTTGGATGTTATATTTTCCCACTATAATTTGGACTGAAATGGGATTAAAACAGGATCTAGAGTTCTAATCTTGGTTGATGTTTTGGTGTATTCACCGTAATGAGTCCTATTCCCTGGGGTCATGAAGCTCCCAAATGTCAATCAAGCAAACTGATTCAGAAATGCCATTGTTCGACTCCCACGTCACTCGCCTTCCTCTCATTTTATTTAACAATACCGGAGTTCTCTGATCAGTCATTCGGAATATGAGGCATTATCTGGGGAAAATTCACAAAGTGTCTTGATCTTTCTTTGGGAGATACTGTTAAGGGGTTTCCGCAAAGCAGAAAGTGCTTGTTTATATTTCTGTCTTTGGACCGCACTGTGGATGGAAAGAACCAATGAATACTGCTTGAAAGAAAATCATACCGTAAATCCGTCAAAAATTAATTCGTCCAGTTGAATGTTACATTTCTATTTTCTATTTTCGTGTTGGAAGCACCCTGATTTGTCACCAGAGGAGAAGTATGAACAGGTCTGGGTCCAGCTGACATGCCCCCACGTTCAACCCTGTCTATTTTCACCACTTAATACTATTAATGTGTTTAGTCTACACTAGTTAACTAGGAATTTATTTGGGGGCGAGGAAGAGCCAACCTTTGCCCCAGGAGTTCTACCCAGCGCACTCAGATACGTCCGGGAGCCTCCGCAACTCGCATTTCCCAGTCGCAACCCTGGGTCATTCCTGTCCCTATCCCAGCTCCCGGACAACTCCCAAAGCCAAAGGCGTCGAGCGTGTTACTGGCTCCCACCAGCCCAAATTAATAATCAGTTTAACTCGTGGAGGCTTTGAGCCCCAGTGCTCCGTTCCCTGAAGCCTCCCAGTGCGGAGCCCGGCTCCTTCGAGGACATCTTTGGAGGGGGGCAGGGGCGCAGGGACGGATTTCCTGGGAAAAATTGTCGCTGGCGTGTTGCACCTAGAGGGCTGTGGGCAAGGAGGCACGCACCAATGTCCCAGTTCTGGGCTCTCAGATTGGGATTCCTCCAAAATCGCGACAGCCGCTCAGGTGCTGGGTGCTCGCGCTAGCAGCACAGAGCGCCAAATGCACGACCCCGCGCGCCCCCCGCGACCTCCACGCACACTTAGAGCCGAGGTGACAAGGGAAGGCGGCGGAGGTGGGAACAGGGGGTGGAGCCGCTCTCTGGTGGAGCATGATCAATCACTTTAAAGTAAAGGGTTCAAAAGTTCCAAGTTCCCCTTTGAAGGGGAGAGGTAATGCTTCCTGCGGCCTGCTTCTTTCTGCGACCCGCGGGTTCCCGGCAGCCGCGCAACCACTGGGGATCTTGGCTGCCGCTTGCGGGAGCCCCTTCCGGGGAACACGCTCTCCGGGCCGCGCAGCCGGGCGAGGTTGACGCAGCTCCTAGGGGACAGTTTGGCTTCCCCGGGAGTACTGGAGTCGCTCGGCACAAACGTGATCTCAACCCGCAGGGCCCGGGGCGCGCGCTTTTCCCTTTCTCAGCAAGCGAGAAAGGCCTGTTGGCAGAGGCCGGCGGAGTGCTGGCGGCCTGGCGGCGCGAGGCTTCGGCGGAAACCTGAGCTCCCTGCGACTTGTTCTGCTAGCAGGGGCGGGGGAGAGCCCCAGTAAGCCGCCCCAGAGGCGGACCGTGCAAACTCCTGGGAAAAGGCCCTCTAGAAAACACCAAGCCCTTCCAAAAGCCGTGGCTCTGCCCCTCCCCCGTCCTGCGGCCTTCCATCCTGGCCCCTCGCATCACCCAGCCGGCCCTCACCTGCTACCTGGCCAAGGGCCTAGCCACCTCTCTGCGTCCCCGCCCCTGCTTTTAAGCTCTTTCTCCCCCTGACCTTTCTGAGGCCTGGGCGAGGGTAGCCAGGGTGCTGCAGAGGAAATGAAATTGTTCTGGAGATTACAGTGGGGCTTTGGGCCAGAAGGGTTTTTTCCCCCTTCTTTTTCTCATGCTTCCATGTTAAGTGCAAACTTGTATCTCCCATCACAAGAATAGCCAAATTTTCTCGCTTATTTGCAGTTTTGCAAAGTTCTACACACAGATCAGTGAACCTTAAGCGCCCTTGTTCAGCCCCACATTGTGGAGGTTTGTCAGGGTCCCTGGGCAGTGAGCGTAATGACAGGTGAATCCAGCAGCCTCAGGGGGAGCCCGACCTAACCCCAGGACTTACAATAGGCCAGGGGGCCAGAGGCTCCCCACACAGCTTCCAGCAACAGGTACCCTACACCAGGGCAGGCCTACAGGGTCCTTCGGCTTAGGCACTACCCCTAGAAACTGCCTCAGTGACCTGGGACAGAGAGGCCCCACCCACATGTCTTCCCCCAAAGAGATTCCTTCTCTCCAAATTACCCCTGGGTCACACAAGAACAAGAATCTCTGTGCTCTGTGCCACCTGCCCAGACACAGCCAGGCCTTGTTTCAGCTGCAGCAGAGGCCCTCACAGTGTAAGCCCATTGGTGCTTTCAACCTGCTTATTCTTCTGACATGATTTAAAATAAAGAAGAGGAGGAGGAAAGGCAGAAGAAGAAGCAGGGAAGAGGAGGATGGGGGGTGGGGAGGAAGAGGAGCAGGGGAGATGCAGAATAAAAGATGGCCAAAGGGGATCAGCACAAAATGGAACAATTCCTTTCTTATCCAAATTGCCCCATAACTCAGTCTTTCCCACACTCTAAAACAGAGATAACTGGTTTCAATAACTATTAATACTTTCTCAAAGTAACTTTTTTGAGTGAATTTTACTCTTGCACCTGACTGGAACTAACCTACCCCTCTCCCCAACCTGGAGAGGAATGGGCCATGTAGCTTTGGGGAGATAAATAGCTTTATAAGGCATAATAGCTTCCCTGTAGCCAGTCATCACTCCACAGAAAGCCAGGGAGATTCAAGCTGCGAGAACCTAGGTGCTTTGTTGCATAACCAATCTCAGCCTTAATCCAGCCAAGGTCAGCCCACATTAGATTCCCAAGAAATGGGCTTAGGGTTCCTCCTCCTGCCTGGACCATTCCCAGGTAAGGAGATCCTCATAGAGAAATACATCTAGTACTCACAACCAAACTCCAAGTGGGAGCAAGTCATCATTGTGATGAGAGTAGAAGACCATGGCAGAGAAGGGAGGAGGTGCAGATATGTATGAAGAGAGAGAGAGACATGTTTGCTTTTGCCCAACTCTACAATTCTAGCCTGACTCAGTCTATCCTCACTCAACCACTAGGGTAAAATAGAAATCAGCCTCTGGGTTATCAGAGAGAGAGAGTAGTGGTTGTGTGTGTATGTGTTGGGGGGTGGGGGTTGTTGCTTTCTCCAACCCCAGGCTAGTGTATTTAGGAAGGATATCACAGGTAGGAAAAGATGGAGTAGAGGGAAAGAGAGGCCGGAGCAGAACTACAGCCTACAGTCACTCTGAGGAACTCATCCTCATTAAAGAAATCCTTTGTATGATGCTGCATGTCTTCCTCAGATTTGTGGCAGCCACACTGAAGGAGGAGGCAGCTGCAGGAGCTGCATGCAGGCATCCAACAGTGTGTCCCTAGCAGCCGACTTGGTGTCCCCAGTGTGAAGAGCCCAGGCTTTGCCCATTAGGCTGTGACTGAAAACAATCCCCCTGCTCCAAGCAGCTTCCACAGTGACTACCCCAAATCCCTAAACAGATTCCTGGACTGAGAGAACACAGTTCATAGCATGAATGTCTAAGAGCGGGATTCAGTTAAAACAAAAAAAAAGATAACAGAAAATTCCACCCAATTCTGAAATCACTAATGAAATCATGTGTGGTAGTGGGTATTTGCCCCTGCATGGATCACCGTTTCATACTTTTGTCCCTAGAATGACATTTCAAAAATATTCTCCCCTATGTAACACCAAAGGCTGTTTTTATGGCCTACTATTGTGAATCAACATTCTGTAAACCATATTGTGCATTTTCCCCTGGATTTTAGTGAAAGAAGAATTGTGCCAAGGCAACTGCTTTGTCCCAGTGCTGAAACAAAGACTAATACACAGGAAAGAGGCAGCCTCTCCAAAATGTACTCGTCTCTGATTTGGGAGGAAAGCTCCTAAAGTGACCAGCCCATAATCGTAGTTGATATTTAATCCCCCTTGGTACAAAGGCTCATCTTTTCACTAAGCAGAAGCACCATTGAGATATGACTAACCTTTAGGGTTATATCCCAAATGCGGAGTCCAGGGCCTACACTTGGATTGTCTAGGTCTCTTCTATTTTGTAAAAATATACACAAAAAAGCATTCCTCACAACAAAGCATTCCTAATCACTTCAGCTTCTTGGTGGATTTTTATTCCCGTGTCCACTTGGGGTATTGAAATCGATCGCTGCAATATTTAATATATTACACTCCTAGGGTCATCGCTTTCCTAAGACCGAATTCTCTCCCTCATGCCCTCAACTCAGCCCAGTTTCTACCCTCCCACTCCCATCTGTCTAGGTCCTCTGTTTATCTGTGCACATAACGTCTTTAATTCTCAGCCCAGCCAGGCAACTTCACGTTTATTCGTTTATTCTGTTTTCTTCTGTTATGGAAAATGCTGAAAGCTGTAGGCAACAGTGCACTTAAAAGAGAAAATGAGGAGCTCAGTAGATTGGATAAAATTAACCTGCCACAAACAACCTCATTAAAGAACTGCCTACCAAGAGTTAAGAATTAATAGCAAAATGGATGGGAAAAAACCCTTCAGTGAAGAGACCTTAAACCTCTTTCCCTGAAAGGTGCATAATTTACAAGCCCAACCTAACATTCAGTTTTATTTCCCTTTCCTAGTGACCTGTCCCATAACCTTGTAATCCACTGTGGGGGTGTTTTCTCTTTTGTCCCTTTCTTCTGGTTACACACCCATAGGTTTGCAAGCCCAAATATTTTCTGATATTTTTGGTTCAAAAATGCACTTAAATTGTTCGGAGCCTTTAATTTAGAAAGACACTTTAAGAGACTCCTGGAATACCCTTTGGGAATTGTTAGATGATTTGAAGAGTGCCCTTAAAAGAACTGTGTTTGGATAGGAGGGGGGCTGAGGGAATCATGCAGAAAGAAGCATGAAAAACCAGAGTGAGGACATTTTGTAGATTTAGTGTTCTGATGGCACTGTGGTTTATTTTGCACATGAAGTTCAAATTTAAGTAAAGCCCATGTATATGGGCTGTAAGTTGCTTTTCTAATGTTTTATTGGGCAGTGTATTCTATACTGGCATTTTATATGCATAATCTCATTTCAATGCAGAGCTGCATACTAAATCCTGGAGCAAGCAGAGGAGAATGCTATATGGATATTACACTCAATTTCATTGGTGTCAATGAGACTTTGCACATCGCGATTTCCATTGTAATGGCTTATCTTTGGCTAGAATTTTACACATTGACATGCTATTCCTTTGGCCTGGATCCTGAATGAAGAAACCATCAATGGAACAGTCATAATGATTCCATTCACATTATAGCAGGTAACTGGGATCAATGGTTCTAACAGAATTTATGAAAGACTTCCTGCTTCTCTTTTTCTTTTCTTTTTTCTTTTTTTTTTTTTTTTTGATACAGAGTCTCATTCTGTTGCCCAGGCTGGAGTGCAGTGGCACGATCTCGGTTCACTGCAACCTCTGCCTCCCAGGTTCAAGCGTTTCTCTTGCCTCAGCCTCCTGAGGAGCTGGGACTACAGGCCCCTGCCACCATGCTGGGCTAATTTTTGTATTTTTAGTAGCGATGGAGTTTCAACATGTTGGCCACGGTGATCTCGAACCCCTGACCTCAAGTGATCTTCCCGCCTCCTCAGCCTCCCAAAGTGCTGGGATTACAGCATGAGCCACCATGGCCGGCCTTCCCTTTTTCTTAATATTATTTTTTTGCACTTTTTTTTTTTTCTTGAAGGAGATCACAGTTAAAATCAATCTTGGAGTATACACTAAAGTAGTGGTTCAAAATAGGAAAATATAGGAAATTCACAATCAGGATGCTTCCAATTCATCTAGAAATCCTTCTGTTGTGTCAGGATATTATATGTAGTGCCTTCATGTGTGGTAGGATCAGATCCTATTCAGATAAATCAGTTAGAGACTCACAGAAAGGACAAGATTTTAGAAATACTTGTAACCTTCTTAAGTCTACAAAATAAGTTATATTTCTTTCCCACTTAAGTTCTACAAAATAAGTTGTTTTTCTCCAGTTTAACAGTAATCTTAAATTACAAACACAGACTGAAATATATAAGATAATAAGAAATGTTGGCTATATTAAAGAAAGTAGATGTTTCAGAGGTAGTTTCTTTAAAGGAGATGACAGAAGTGTGTAACTAATTTCCTAATTTACTTTTAAATTTATGGTGCATAAAGATGTAAAAGGGGCCGGGCGCGGTGGCTCAAGCCTGTAATCCCAGCACTTTGGGAGGCCGAGGCGGGAGGATCACGAGGTCAGGAGATCGAGACCATCCTGGCTAACACGGTGAAACCCCGTCTCTACTAAAAATACAAAAAATTAGCCGGGCGTGTTGGCGGGCGCCTGTAGTCCCAGCTACTCGGGAGGCTGAGGCAGGAGAATGGCGTGAACCCAGGAGGCGGAGCTTGCAGTGAGCCGAGATCGCGCCACTGCACTCCAGCCTGGGGGACAGAGCAAGACTCCGTCTCAAAAAAAAAAAAAAAGATGTAAAAGGATAAAAAACACAAGAATGAAAATATTTTTATTATTTTCTTAAAGTCATGAGCAGCAAAACAATTGAACAATTTGAATGTTAACCAAGATCTTCCACTTAAAAATCTTCCTTATTTAGGAAAGGGGGGAAAAAAAGATCCCACCTCTCTTTTTAAAATCAGATAAGAAACATTCCGGTAGTAGTGATGTACACCCTTTTAATTCTTAATCATAAATGTTTAAGTTTGTTTTAAAAGTCTTTATTATTAACAGAAAAAATAAAAATTGGCTTCCTGAAGGCCAATTTGCCACATGATGTATAACACTGGGAACAAAATTAAAAGCATCTCTTTACATTTGCATCTGGCAATGTGCTCCATGTTAGAACCATAGTCATGTGTTTATGGAGTGCAGCTCTTCTGGTCTTGAGATACATGCTGTTTTTTATAGCCTAACCAGAATAGCTCAGCACATGCAGGGCAAGAGGCTGCAAAGCCCTGGCCCCTCACCCCAGCAAGGAAGCTCAGGATCACTGCAGGCTCTCACACTGCTTCTCTCAGCATTGGTTTAACTCCAGATCTTACCCTCTTTCCACTTCTGGGGCAAATATTACTAAATATGGGTATTTCCCAACATAGCCTTCACCTGGGTGCAAGGGTTAGGTAGGGGGAAGGGAAGAAGGGGAAAAGCTGAGAGAGTGGGAGGAGAGAGAAAACAGAGGATACAGGGAAAAGGGGAGAAAGGTAAATAAACCTGTTCAAGGCAATTCCCACTGTATCATGCAGGTTTGACTTTGAATGGATAGGATAACTAGACATCTGAAAGCTTAACCAGCCACTGGTCTGCATATTTGGACCCAACGTAGAGGAAGAAAACGAATCTCAGACATTTGCACCACTGACAATCAGGGTATTCATTTGAAGGGAGGTGGGGGGAGGAAAGAAAGAAATGAGAGAATGAATGTAAAATGTGTCTTTATTCCTGAATATCCGAGAATCTAGGCACTTGCAGAGACTGAAACCCCTGCCTACTGACCAAGTGGTAGCCTTCAGATCTCTTATATATCTAACTTTCACAGAAAAGGGGGAGGAGGTCAGCCGCCTCCACTCAGTGCAGCCTCTCTTCCACACCGTGTTTCCTTTCTATTGCTCATCACTTACCACAAGTATTGTGTTTTTCCTGGAGCCAACTTAAACTGATCTTAAAGAGGGCAAGCACTAACAACAGAAATTCCATTTCAACCTCTTGTGCCCTACATGTGCTTCTCCCAGCCTCCAGAATTCTGAGTTTGTTTGTTTGTTTGTTTGTTTTGGTGGCTTGAGGAAGAGGAGAGTAAGCTGCCACTCAGATGGTTTCTCTTATTTTCTTTTCCCTCCCCTCCTTCCGTGCACTGGGGCTGGAGAAGGCCTTTGCAGAGCTGCCCTCTGCTAGCCTGGTGATATTTTAGGGTCTAAGTCAACTGACTGCTGAGCCTTTTCCATGCAAAAAGGGTCCAACACAAACATGTTGATGGTAGTGATTAGATGAATAACTGCATCTTACTGGAAGGCCTCTAGACTGCCTGCTACTATCTCTCCACCTTTTTCTTTCTTGTTCCAGTTATCTACCCTGAAGGAAGATCCAGACGGCAGGAATTAAGGAATCAGGGACACTCTGGCATCCTAGGTACTTGGGTTGTTTCCCATATATTCTTTTTAGACTATATACATACACATCTGTGGGCAGCAAGCTCTTCTGATTCTCTTTTGGAATCCCTCCCATCCCCCACATACACACCTCTCTGGCCTTAAACATTTCTTGCAACAAGGGGACAACCACTGCCCTTTCCTGCCCCGCCCCCGCCCCCCACACACACCCGGTTAGGCACCAGTCGCCCCGCAGCCATGGCCGCAGCCGGAAAAGAATAGAGAGCTCGCTGTGCTGCAATGCAAGCAGCTCAGCTCTGGGCGAAGAAGACATCGTGGGAGCTAAGTAGTGGCACAGGATAGGGCTCCTCTCTGACCAATAAAGCATTTATTCAGCTGAGCTGACGTTTTCGGAGCACCCAGCATGGCACTGCTAGGTGCTGCTGTTCGGTCCCAGGAAAATAAAGAAAGGGAGATGGCAGTCCGCAAGGCGAATGTGAGAGGAGACCTGTACGGAAGCCATCGACAAGAGTTTCACACCACACGTTTTGGGGTCGTGTTTTTCCAAGCAAACCCGAGTGATCTTTAGGGAAAGCCAAATACACTAGACGAAAACATCCTGTTTTGAGAGGCAGGAACGGTGGAAGCACAGCTATCTGAGAGTGCGTTAATCAGTCAGGATAGGGGCTTGGAAGCCCAGGGCTTGAATTTGGTGAATTCGTGCAATTTGGAGCATTTCGACTTAGTATTGATCCCTAAACTCAATTTTGAAAACAGCCTCCATTGCAGAAGTGTGGGTTGTGTTATCCCAGTATTTGCACGCATCGATTGGGCTAAAATAAAATGCATCATACTCTCTGCAAAGAAGGAAGAGGCAGGGACAGTCACAAGAGGAATAGCAGAAAGTGCATAGTTAATATGGGTTGTACGCGAATCCGTGAAACAAGTGCCTTAAACCCAGGGGGATTTCACGTAATAGCTAATTTGGTGAGAGCTAGCGCGCAAGCAAGCAGAGGGCCATCTTGGAAGGGAAGGAAGATAGCTGAATATAGGCTTTTCCGACTGGAATTAACATTTCCTTGTGATTTGCATTAGCTAATGTCTAAACCCTCACATGCAGCCCACCTAACCCAGGTTTTCTTCCACGCTTGTAGGCTCAGTAAGGAATTGTCTTTCTTCTAACTGCACTGCCAGAGCTCAGAGGCTGCGAAGAGGCGGCTGCTGCTTTTCCCCCGACCCACCGGGTCCTAAGTGCCGGGAAAGGCCGCGGGGCCGACGCTGGGGACGCGCTCTCCGCTTGTCCTCTCTCGGCCTGCAGGACCCCAACGGGTCCTCTCCTCAAAGTTAATGCAAGGAATCCAGCGCCTGCCTGGTTTTGCCCATACCGTTCCCAGGTCCCAACTGGGTGGAAAGGGAAATGGAGGAGACGGGAAAAGGAGACAGGAATATTTTATCTTAAAGAAGACATTCTTTTTCCTTGTTGAACACAAAACCAAAACCCCTTCCTCTTATTTCTCCCGTCTTCCGATTCCATTTTAGTTTCTAATGGAGACTGTGTGTGTGTGTGTGTGTGTGTGTGTGTGTGTGTGTGTGTGTGTGTAAGAGGGAGAGAGAGGGAGAAAAAGAGAGGGCGAGAGGGGGAAAAGAAACAGGGGGTGAGGGAAAGAAGAGAGAGATGGAGATCCCTTTAAACAAAAGACAAGAGGCCTGAGCTGGGGCCTGGAGCTGTCCCCGGAGCCTGCTCTGCCCCGCAGACCCTGCGGTCTCCAGGCCCGGCAGGCTTTTTCAGGTTCCGCAGGCCTGGCCGAACCGGCCCGATCCCGCGTTCCAAGCGTCTGGAGAACTGGAGACAAAGCCCAAGATCCAATCCCACCGCAGCGCGGCTCGAGCCGGAGCCCCGGACCCGCGGGCCTAGGCACGACCCCCGGCAGCCTGTGACCGAAGAGGGGAGCCTAGGCCCCCTCCGCCTCCCCGCGGCCCTCTCGGGCGGGGTCCCCCCGGCCCGCCCGGTTCCCCCTGCCGCACTCAGCCAGCTGCTTTTGGGGGCCTGCGAGTTCCAAACACGCCTTCCCATTAATTAAAACCTGGAAAGCCTGGTCACTTTCTTCCCAGGCCGCGGCAGCATCTCCAGAGGTCCCCGCGGCACTCTCGGCCGGCGACGGCTCCCGCGCGGGGCCTTGGAGGCCGAGCGGCCATTTACTGCCCTGTGATTGCGCCGAGGACCAGGTTAGCTCATAAAGCCTTTCACACTCAACAATGGGGATTTTCTCAACAATTAACAAGAAACAACATAATAAAGCCATTTACAAAGACCTTGCTATTTACTATAAATTAGGCACTCTTTAAGAGACCAGTGCGTAATTTCACACACTTTACAACTGGGGCTACATTTTAAACACCCGGGAAAACAAGCTTGTTGCACTTTCCTGTGACCTAGCTGCGGTGCACCTCTGTTTCCCCTCTTCCCCGGTAGCAGCTTTGTTTGCATTGCTGCACTCCAACCTCCCTAACCGAGGGTGGCTTTCCAGGTCACTGTCTCACGTTTCCCGTTTCCAGGCCATCATTCCCCTTGCAGATGCACGGAGAGGTTCCCAGGGACGGGGACCACGCGTCAAACCCAGCCAGCCGGGCCTCATCCCATTCCTCCCACTGTGGGAGTTGCGCCCGGCCCTGCCTGCGCCCCCCGCGCACTCCCCACCACCCAGGGCCTCTGGTCTTGGGCCACTTCCCAGAAGGCGTTCGCTGCCCCACTGGCCCAGGGGAAAGCCCCAACCCTTTGCCACTGGCGATCCACACGCGCCTTTTGGAGGCCTTGGCCAGCCCTCCGCCCAATGCGAAGAGCTGGGCCCCATTTGCCTGGGGAGCGGAGATGAGGCCTGGGCGAAAAGGTGAGAAACGGCGAGGCTGCGTGTGCGTGTGCCAGGGTGGGCGATGACTTCGGGACACACAAAAGGAGCGCCAAGTGAGGGGAGGCGTTCCAGGCCCCGAGGGCCGGCCCCCGCGCGCCCTTCGCCCCCCTCTCCCGCCTGGCCTGGCCCCAAGGCCGACTGGCCGAGAGGCTGCTCGGGAGGTGCCGCGGCGCGGGCCCCACCGCCCGCCCCGGGGGTCGACATCGTCACCCATTCAGAGGACAGCAAGATCTGGGCGGGAAAACAAAAGTCACAAAGAAATTTGTTTGCCACCATGCAAAATGGCGGCACTTAAACATCTTTCTTGTGGTGGTGGCCTTGCCCAGAGAGCCCGGAGCTGCCCTAGGTTTAGCGCGGTGCGCCCTAGAGCTCGGCGGCCTGGGGCAAGCGACGGGGAAAGGGACCCTGAAACCCCCGCAGCCCCCAAGCCGGCCCTTAGCTCGCAGCCCATCGCGCGATCAGCCGGCCTCTGCCTTCCCCTCCCAGCCCGCCAAGCCCCAAGCCCGCGCCAGCAGCCCCCGGCCACTGACCGCTGTTTACAAACACAGCCTGGGGGCGGGGTGGGCCGGCCGGAGCGCGGGCTGGCGGGGTGGGGGCGGCCGCGCGCCCCGGAGGACGCCACCAGCAGAGAGGAACGAGGAGTTGGTGCGAGAGAGCGGGCTCGGCAGCTGGAAAGGACTGAACGCCTTGTTTTTGAAACTGTCAATTCCCTCAACCCCTATTGTGAGAGCTTCATGCAAAACATCTCAGGCCTTTTAAAGTAGGAGCTTGTGAGGCCGCCACAGTTTGAAAAGAAGCGAGAGAGGAGCGGGGGCCCAGGGCATGGGCGAAGAATGATAGCTGGGCCCCCCTAAGCCCTCCCCACGTACTCTGGTGTTTTTTTTTTTTTTTTTTTTTGCAAAGGAGGGCCTGCCAAACAGGTAAAATGCAGCCCTCCCCCACCTCCTAGATCTGCCCTATGTCCCCATCCCCCAGGCTAGTTTGCAAAATGCCCTTTGGCCTAGGGAGCAAACCAAAACCAAAGCTAGCATCAAAAATAGTTCTTCCTTACAGGGAAGGGGAAAATCCTGGAATGATTGGGGTGACCGGGTGGACTCGCTAAGGTGGATGCCCTGTTCCTCCTTGCCAATTTCCTGAGGTTAGTTGATGGAAAGCATTTTTTTTTTTCCCTTTCCTAGTTTGGCTCTGGGAACTCCTTCTTTTTACATCCTTCCCAGCAGGAAGTTATTTTTAAGGTGAAGCAAAACTCACCACATTTTCTTTATTTTTTAGATGCTAATGCTTTATTAAAAAAAAAAACTTTACCATGAAGGATTTTTGTTTTTGTTGTCTTTGAAAGAAAAAAAATGCTTTTGAGGAATTAGTTTCTACATCTCTTCCTGCATGCAAACAAAACTGTCATTTTCATATCAGCAGAAACTCCCAATTCTTGTTGATTAGAACTTTGAGGAATTTCTAGACCATTGAAAGTCACCCAGACACAGAAAAGATAAAAATCCAACACCAGCCCCATGTAGTTTGTGTTATTGTTGTTTAGTGGTGGCTCCTTGTTGATTTTCAAATAAACAACCATTATTGAGATTACTCCACTGTAATCAAGTAAGCCAGTAGAAAAGAACACCCACTTTAAAAAGTAAATAGTTGAAAAAGAGCAAGCTGCATTTTCTATAAAAGTGGATAACCTGACTGTGGAAGACAGAGTACACACACCTCTTAAAAAAATATTTAAATTTTCATTTCACAGTCTTATTAGGAAATTACTTTTATAGGAGACCAAAAATAAGTTTGTTAACCCAAAAAGTTAGAAAAAGAGCCTTTTCCTCCTTTTTTTCCTCATGTTTCTAAATGTTGGACTTTAGACACAGGAATCAGTCACCCTGGAGTCATATAGTGCTTGTTTTTTTGTTTGTTTTTAATTCTATGCCCTGAAAACATCTAAATGTAAAAATGTAATCTATCAGTGGAGGTAACTTGTTTTTTTCTCAATAAAGCTTAACTTTCTGAACAAATGGGACATTTATAGCAGCTTAGAAAAGTCTAGATATTGTCATTAATCATAAAACAACCAAAATAATATAAACAGTACTGAGAATAATTCCCACATCAGAATGGGGAAACAACCAAGGGGCTAGCAGGAATTGAAAGAATACCTTGTATTTGCAAGTTACTGCATACTATTTGGTACACTTTCCTTACAGAAGCCCTAACTCAGGTTTTGCTGTGGTTGGCTGGCTTATAGTAGTACTGTGGGGTGAAATTTGTGTTGACTATTTAATTTCTTTCCTTTTGATGGTATCACTCTGGAACGCCTCGGCCTCCATCCTGTTCATTCTCCAGCTCCTATAAACTGAAACTATTGATTCTCTGAGGGTTAGAGACTAAGTGTCAAAGCTGGAGGCCAATATTTTATGTCAGAAATTCCATAGGGTATATTTGTTTTAAATTGTGCTTATTCCATCTTACAGTCCTTCCACACCCAAGATCTGTAGACTTCAAATTTATTCTCACTTTATAATTTAGGAACAATGAGTCTTTAGCCAACAAGAGAAGTACTAGTCTGCATGTAGTAGTCACCGTACTTTGAACTTTCTTAACTTAGAAGTAATTGAAGAGTAGAAATTACACACTTCCAATGTGTGTGTCACACTTTTTACAGATTGATTTTTCAGGACAACTTACTGCACCTAAATTCTGTATTGCCTTCCAAAGAGGAAAGAACTCAGACTATGAAGCCAATTGTTTAGCTTTCTGGGGCTTTAACTATAACATGGACTGGTCTTTGGAATTATATACAAATAAGAATTCAAGGATACCATCCCCAAATTTTTACTTTGACCATATCTACCATTCCAGTAAAAAAGAATCCAGTGAACCTACACCTGGCATGGCAACATTCAAGAAGGAAAGGAAGGAAGGCAGTTGAAAGCATCTGTTTACTCCATCCAAATGTATTTGGATGCAGGTATTCTCAGCCTCGGTCCTTTACAATAAGAGGAAAACCACAGAGCATATTCAGCAATTAGGGGCTGAGGCCATCCAGATCTATCTGAAACATTTATAGACAAAAGGAAAATTTCAAAGGGAATAGGAACTAAAAGGTTAAGGAAAAACAAAAACAATAGACTGAATTTCCATGAGAAATAGTGACTTAAATTCACACAGTAAACATTTCATTGGTGTTTTGTTTAGTTTTGTGATTTATGATCTATAGATGCAACTTCTTAGACTCAAGATAGCAAGGATCTGAGATACATAATTTGTCAGACTAAAGGAGGTGGGCCAGAAATTATTAGATTCAACTTTCATTAAAACAATCACTGATCTCTGCTTCACTTTCTTAAGCCTGAAACTTTTCCTACTAGATTTGTAACAAGTTTGTAAAGTTTTGTTGTTACTTGGAAAGAAATCCACCAGTGTTCTGCACAGAACCTGACTGGCCTCGTCACATAGTATTACAACAAAACACTACACCCAATAAATGCATTTCTTTCAGGCAAAAACATTACAAGTGAAAATGTCAACAAAACCATTCAATCCTGTTAACCGTTCTTCAATCTGGAATAAGTAGAAATGTATGGAACCAGGAATTTTAAACAGTGTTTTTAATTGAAAATAAAGCTAAAGCATGCTTTTCAACAGTGCAAATTTCCATAATTTTGATTTACTGCTTCCATCATCACAACACAGTACACCAGCATGGCCCTTACCCAGGGCTAGACCCTAGCATTTGCATGTTGAACTACTTTGATTTTAAGTGCAAATATAGATAGTCACCTCTGATTGTCACTTGCAGTAGAAACTCTCCTGTTCTATACACAGGATGGTCTGAAAACAGAAGTTTTAGAGAGATGCAGAAAAAGTATAAGGTAATAAAATCCAAGTGCCTGAGTTCTGGTACCAAAAAGCCCTGAAAAAAACTGTTATTTTTCATTTGGGGTATTGCAACTCTGATCCCTCATTTTCTTTTTCTTGGTTGTATTTACTGATTTGTCACTATCAAGAGTTCGACCATGAAATATTCTGCTATTACAAGAAATATTTCAGCCCAGGTATGGTGGATCACACCTTTAATCCCAGCACTTTGGGAGGCCGAGACAGGCGGATCACCTGAGGTCAGGAGTTCGGGACCAGCCTGGTCAACATGGTGAAATCCCGTCTCTACTAAAAATACAAAAATTAGCCGGACATGGTGGTGCGCGCCTGTAATCCCAGCTACTCAGGAGGCTGAGGCAGCAGAATCGTTTGAACCCAGGAGGTAGAGGTTGCAGTGAGCCAAGATTGTGCCACTGCACTCCAGCCTGGGCGACATAGCGAGGCTCTCTCCAAAAAAAAAAAAAAAAAAAAAAAAAAAAAAAAAAAAATATATATATATATATATATATATATATCAATTGTTTTGGGAGTTTGAAGAGTCATGTTCAGACCACAAGATAAGCAGGACAATAGTAAGAGTCACCTTATTAAAAACCTTTGGGTGAGAACACAAAACGGACTTTTCCAGTTGCAAGGAGTGGCTTTAAAAGTAAAATCACATCCTTTCCAAAAAAAAATACAATTCCGTATTTATTTTACTCAGTATGTATGAGGCAGCTTTTACTAGCATTTAATCAGGACTCATACCCCAATCTTTCCACTAAAAAAAAAAAAAAAAAAGTTAAGTGCAACTACTCTTGGAGAGGGAATGAGGGGAGTAAAAAGAAAAAGATACCCCACAAACAAGAGCTCCAGAAAATAACATTTTGGGCTCACAGAAACTTCTTGCTACCTCACCTCACCTCACTGTGTAACCATGTAACCTAACAAACTTTCACTGAATTAACAGTTACACTTTCAGCTCTGAAATCTAGTGCATAAACTTAATGGCTCATTGTAATATTTATTATTCAACCTTTTGACATTTATTTGTAGCAGTTGAATTGAGGTACCGGGTGCATTATTAGCATTGAAACAGTAAAGTGTTCCAGCTCTACCGTAATAACTGAGTTTTACTTGAGTCTTTAGCCTGAAGTAGTCTGTGGAATGTAAACCAACCCTTCTCCCACCCCACCCCCACCCTACTCCAGAAAAAAAAAAAAAACCCGCAACGGAAAAAAAGTAATCCGATTTCTGTCTTCAAAATGCGATAAACCAGGACTCCAAAGGGGGTGTAACACATTAATGGACTTGTACAAACCATCCTGTGCAGTTTACAACAAAAGGAAGGTAATATGGTTCAAGAAAATATCTTCCAAAACATTTTTATGAATTAAATTTCCTGAATTTGTGACTAGGTGGAAGAGGTATTGCAGAACCGCCCAGCTGCCATTTCCATATAGGATGGGCCTTGTGAGGAGTTTGAGAATCCTTAGTGGTGTTTAAGGAATACGCCGGCCACAAATCCCCATCTCTCCCAATAATGAGTGATGGTGGACAAGGAAAATTTGCCATGAAATTAAATGGCCTTTTCACTGCTGATGCTACATTGCTGGCTACCTTTTTGCGTCTGTTTATAACTGTAAAATCATCCAGTGTTCCTTCATGTGTCTCAGTTTTACCTGTAGGACGAGGGCTTCTAGCTGATTTCAAATTTGGTTTGACTGGAGGTGTCTGAAGGACAGGTCGCTTTCCCAGTACTAGTGTCCGGTAATTTTTTCTTACCCTGGCACCAAATTTATATTCCCCATCCTCAGGTTTTGGAGTACCTAAAGTGCATTGAAGGCCCTGACTTTGAGCCAGTGGATTTAAGGAAGGAGTTTCTTTTTCGTGGCATGCAAAACCTTCCTTGGCTGTGGTTAACAAGGCGTCCTCCTCTTTACTCTCAGTCACACTGTAAAACTCACCCTTTGTATCATTGCACTCGCACTTTAGCTTATTTGTAAAAAGGTGAGGTTCATATTCTTCATTAGCACTACTGTCTTCTACTTTGATTTTAATATTGTGCAGAAATGGCAATGTCTTGTCGCCTGTGTCAGTGCAGGGATTCTCGGCTTTAGTTGCTGCTGCTCCTGCAGCGTTCACTTCAGGATCAGTCTGCGAAGAGGGCAAATCCGTAGCAAATTCAGGACAATGAAGGATTTTGGAATATTTTTCTGAATTTGCTTCTGCTCCTGAAGAATCATTATTTAAGAACCTAGCAGCTATTGTGTTGTTATCAGCACAGTGTGTAGTAGGAGTTGCTTGTAGGCATTTCCTAGCCTCTCGGAGTATTCTTTGTTGTGGAAATGCATTGTTTGTCTTTGGGCTAGGTGAAGAGGCCCCTTCTGCCAGGCAGTTAATTGTCAGGTCAGTTCTCTTTACAGCATTGGAAATTTCAGAGTGTGGGAATGTAATCTCAGATACCCTATCGTTCCTTATCTCCGCGAAACAACTCCCCAGGCTGGCCGGGCAGTACACCGGAGATGCTTTGGGGGCCCAGCTCTGCAGATTCCACTCCTCCGGCGACTCCGCTTTGACACTACTCTTGAGGTCGGGAAGTCGGCCGGCATCCTCGAAAGCAGCGGGTTTGGTTGCAGCGGCGGCGGAGGCCAGATGGTACAAGAAGTTGGCCTGCGCCTGCACGCTGGGAGGCTTGCAGAAGCTGGTGCGCCTGAATCGGATGCTCTGCACTGACACTTGGCTGGAGCCGGAGCTGGAGTCCGACTCGGTGGACGAGTCCTCCTCCTCCGAGCTGACTTCACTGGAATCCGAGGCCCCGCTGCCCCCCTCCTCCTCCTCCTCTTCCTCCTCCTCCTCTCCCTCCTCCTCCTCCTCCTCTGAGGACACAGAATTGCTGGAGCTGGACAAACTGGAGCCAAAATCCGAGTCGTTGGCCGCGTGGTCCGAGTAGGAGCTGGACTCGGAGTCGCTGCTGCAACTCTCGGGAAAGCTGCCCAGATGGGGCTGCGGCCGGTGGTGGTGAGGGGGGTGGTGACTCTGTTGCGGCGGCTGGGCCCGGTGGTGGTGGTGGTGGTGGTGATGGTGGTGGTGGTGGTGGTGGTGCGGAGGCGGGCAGAAGCCGTTGACCAGATGAAACCTCTCCAGGCAAGTGGCCCCGGCGGCGGCTGCCGCCGCTGCCGCCGCCGCCGCCGCCGCCGCCGCTGCCGCCTTGGCTTTGTAGGACCTGGGCAGCAGCAGCAGGCGCCGCGCGCCGGCGTGGGGCGCGAGCAGGCAGTCCTTGGCGCCGCCGCGCTTGCGCTTGCAGCGGTAGCTCAGGCTCCCCGGGCCTCCGGCGCCCGCCGCTGTCTTGGGCTGGGGCCCGGCCGCCGATGCCTGGTAATAGGCGGCGGCGGCGGCGGCGGCGGCGGCGGCGGCAGCGGCGGCGGCGGCGGCGGCTGCCGGGTGTTTGCTGCACAGCAGGCTCCGAAAATAAGCAGGGTCCGAGGGGAAGGCGACGTAGTTTCCCTGGAGCGGGGCAGTTTCATAGTTTAGAGGGGGTTTGCACGGCGAGCGCACGATCTCCGGGTAGTGCGAGCCGGGGTATTTGCTAAAAATCTGAGGTAGATGGGCGGCGGGGCGCGCTGCGGCGGCGCCCGGGCGCGGGGACTGCGCGCTGATTGGCAGGGGCCGCGCGGCTCCGCTCAGGCCCCGCCAAAGTTGGTGCTTGCCCTTCCAAAATCCCGGGCGGGGGCTGACGGCCGCGGCGCGCTCTGGCGGCGGCGCCTTTGTGGCCAGGGCCCGGCCGACCCGCCTGCGCTTGGTCTTGAGGACGCGCTCGGTTTTGCAGGAGGTGTAGAGCGCTTCCACGTCTTCCCGGGAGATGAGCGTGCATTTGGCGGCGTGGAAGGCGATGCTGTTGATTGCCTTGAGTTTCCGCAACTCCTCCAGATCGCAGTGGTGCTTCTTCACTTTCAGATGATCCATGCGCTTGTGCACGGTCGTCCTCGGGATGTTTTTCAGCAGATCTGTGAAGACTTGGGAGAGGGCAAACATTTGCTTTCCTTTAATGATGAGGTAGCCGAGCCTCACGCCATCCACCTCTTCAAAACCTGACTTCAGGTCTCCCATCTCGGGCACTAAATGATCCCCACCATTTGCAGTAAATATATACGTGACGCATACATACACATGTATGTATGTTAATCCTCCGCCAGATGCTGCGTGTGTCTCAAGGCATCCTGCTAATAAAATAACAAAGACTGTTATTCCCGGCGAAGGAAGTGCCAAACTCTAGGCGAAATTATTGGGGGGGGGAACCCCATGAAATTACACTGACTTGGTTCTTGCTTTTTTGTTGTTGTTGTTTTCGTTTTTTTAAAAAAGAGGGAAAAAACCATCCGGTTTCTGATCTGCCAGTGTGTTGGTCTGAGTCCCCGATGCAGATCAGTACCTGGGCCCCTCTATTCCTTCCTTCTCCATTGGAGCACTATGATAATGGAATGTGAAGGGAGAAAGAGAAAAGAAATGCAGCTGCTATTCCCGCCGCTGCTTTAGCTACAAATAAAATGACAGAGTGAAGTGAGCTCGTCCGGAGACACCTTCATCAATTAATTCCCCTAAAGCCAGCGCTGATTGGACACTCCTGACAGGTGATGCAATAAAAATTGATATTCCACCCCTTCCCCCCAAAATCTCCCACTAATTAGCATAGCCTTATACTGCCACCTCCCCTCCCAAAGTAAATAATACAGTCGGTATATAAATCTTTCCATTAAACTATCGGAGCTCAGAAACAGCCTGACTCACAGACTTCATCAGAAGCAGTGTGTGTACGCTTAAGGAAGAAAAAAAAAAAAAAAAACCGCACCGTATATTCGCCTTTAAAGAAATACTGCCTATTTTTTCGTTTATTTGCATTTTACCGATACAGCTATTATCATTTCAAAGAAAAGCATTTAAAAAACATTATCAAGCCGAAAGAGAGATACCCCACCCCCTTTTCCTTTTGGAAAATGGAGCTTAAGGGAAAATGTGCAGAATAGCCTGGTATTTCCCTTACAGGAGTGGGGAAGGAGACCGGCTGGGAGCTCCAAACTTAAACCCGCCCCGTGAACCACCCCAGTGCGGACTTACGTTTGGAATTTCTCTCGATTTTCCTTTTTTTTTTTTTTTTTTTTCCCTGAAATGCCTTTTTACAACCAGAAACAAAGTTATTTGACCAAGGAAGCAGTTCAAGGCTCCAGCTCAGAAACACTGTAACAATTCAACTGGATTTCGGTTCTCTGCTGGGGGGTGGGGTGGGGAGGAGGTAGTTTCACGTCAGACCCATAACAAAGCATAGATAAGCCAGAAATGTGTACACTTTTCCACAATTAACCGTACTGGATTGGAGGCGGGATCGTCCAAGAGTCCCCAGCAAAGGCTTTGCCAGGGTCCTGTTCACCACAGGTCAGAATTCCAGGGAGCAGATTGCTTCTTCCTGCAGCAAAGAAAAGAAAATGTCAAACGCCCAAGGTGCTTCCAGAGGTTTTACGTAATAACAATGAAAAGAAAGTGCTGATGTACGATGCAGACTGTTTCAGTGGTTTGTGATGCTTTTGGTTGGTAGTTTAGGTAAATCTTCCACAACTCCCAGTTTTTCCATCAAAGTCAAGCATCTGCTTTAACAAAATCACTTTGGATGAAAATCAGTGTGGTTTAACCTCTTCTTAGTCAAATTAAGGCATATTTTGGTGTAGTTTTCAAGGATATCCAAAATATTGCCAAATGAGAGCAAGGGTCCTCCCAGTCGCATTACCACGATCCCAAGGCGGCCCCTTGGCTGCTTTGCAAAATTCGGCAAAATCTTAACTGTTCGGTGTTTGCAACTACAACATAAATGCAACCCAGGCATTTATGTGTTTCCTTGTTCCTCCAAAAATAGACACATCCGCGTGATTAAAAGAATAAACGGATATTTCTGAGCCTGCAAGAAAAAAATTATACAATAATTTCTTTTTTCATATTCAAAAGTTCCAGCTTCCCCTGCTCTGGTCTGGATGGCACGAGCAGGTATGGCTCAAAAAAGAAGACAGAAAGATAAAAACAGAGGAATCAGACATACAAAAAGGTAGTTTGCCTGACAAGATGAAATCTCGGCCATAATTCCCCACCCCCACCCTCATCTCCTTTGTAATTTCCCAGGAATTTTGAAAAGAATTGGGAATTTCAAGAAGTGCATCCGGAAATTAAGGAAGTCTATTTAAGAGAGTCTGTAACTCAGGAGGTTGGGATTTGAAAAGTCAGCCCCTGAGCTACTGTTGCACTCAGCACAGATGTAATCGCCGCTCTTCAACTTAATCAATGTGTGTACAAACCGCGATGTCTAGTTCTTGCCTTTGAAATCTAAGGCTAGCATTTCCATCCAAGAAATCAGAGCTACAGCAAATTACATTTTTGTCCCTTGAATGAAAGAAGGATCATTGAATGGATCTCGTGATATTTCAGGCTTTAAACGTAACCGAGAGGCAGCAATGAACAATGCCTCGTCACAGCTAATACCATCCACCGAGTTGGCTTTCTTTTGCATCTGGATCTATTACACCGCGTTTTTCTCTTTCACTTTCACAGGAGACAAAATGCACAAGGTTTAGGCAGAAAGCGAAGTTTCCAGGAAAAGCAGATGCTGGTGTTTGTTTTTAAAAGTAGAATGACCAGAGTCTTTCTATTGCCAGCAACAATAATGTCGTTTTAAAATTCCTTCTGATGCACTTATATAGTACTGCCAGCCCTTGCCCTCCCCCCCCACCCCCGCCCATTCCCCTCCCCCAGCTTTAAGATTTAGACCAAAGAGTCAGCCAAGAAATAGTAAACTCAGAAAAAGCCTTTGAGAAGACAGTACAAAAGGTTGGCTAGAGCATCCTTTTTTTTTTTTCCAGGTAGTTTTAGTTGTTCTCTACTCCTGTTTATATTTCCTCTCTCTCTCTCTCTCCTAGTCCTCCTACACATAGCAACATGATTTAGTAGCCATTTCAAAACTACCTTCTTTTCCTCTCTCTTTCTCTCTTTCCACCTTTAAAATATTGGCAATATAGGTGGTTTTGAAAACTAGTAGCATATAAAGTTTTTTTTTTAACCAAGGGCATAATCTGTTGGGTGAAATAGAGAAAAATAAAGGCTAGGGAATTTGAGAAATGTGTCTATTTAGACTTTGTGCAAGTATCTCTATATGTACACGCAGACACCTTTACACTTACACATTTTTAATACTACTATTACACATCTTTCTTCCTGTCTAATACATTCTTTTGTTCCTTTAACTTCCCCATCCTTGTGTGTATGTGTGTGTTAGGCTCCAGCATTCTTGCTTGAATGAGTGCATGCACACACACACACACACACACAAACACAGAATGTGACAGACAGCTTTCTTGGGCCATCAGCACACGTTGCATATCCGGGGTCTTCTCCAGGCACATTGGGGGTCGATCCCGATAAAAAGATCTAGCAGAGGCCCCTGAGCGCTCACACATGAAAGGCAGGGGACTTTAAGATGGATTTGCATGCACACCGGGGATTTCGATCAATAGCTACCAACATTTATGGCTTAGATTATTAATGTGAAAGCTGGCCAAAAGAATGGGGATGAAAAATTAAAGGTGTCTGTTATCAATTATGCTTAAAGTTATGCAATAATTTACTTACTTTGCCTGATGTGGAGATCCAGATGTATAGAGTACTATTCTTCAAAAGCCAGGGGGTTTCTTTGATAAATTTGTTGACCATGTCAGCTGACTTTACAATCAAAGATGAACCCAATTCAGATAATGGACTGTATTCAAATTCTTTTTTAAGAAAAGATGTATCAACTTCCATGTTTCTCAAAGGCATGTACATATGTGAATAGATATGTCCAAATTAACATTTATATATATATATCCTCTGTGGGTCCAGGAAATTATTGTGAATTTAGGCACATGTATGATATGCATTGAGTTTAATTAAATGTGATTATTTACTCAGTGAGGAATGCCTAATCTACACACTACTGTAAAAAGTGCTTTAGCTTTGAAAACAAAGCTGCTTGCAAAAGGAAAATCCTCTTTAGCAAATACAGATTGAAATATATTCCTAATGTCCACTTAGTTCTGCATTTATTGTAAAAAATCAGCACTTTCAGTTTTTAAAGTGAAGGGCCATGAAAATATGAACATATTTGTCTTTACTTATCCCATATGAATGTGCTAGATTTACCTTTAGATGCTCTATTTTGATTTATTTTCACTGTATTTTATGTTTAAATACCATTGCAATTCAGTCTGACCTCTTTCCTCTGGAGCGAAGTAATGCACACGGCATTTACAGTCTTTTAAATGGTTAGCTGGGAAATGCAATAGCAATTTGCAGGAGTAGTTTACTAATGGGGAAAGTTCTTTTGAAAACCTGAAGGAAAACCTAAGAGTACTTTTGCATTTCTACACTACAACTGTCATATAATTAAAGTATTGAAGAGCATTAAAATAATCCTTTTCCTTCCAAGCTTTCACCCATACATACATAATTTAAATGAGGATCACAGCCGCCCCCGCCCCAACTCTTCACCATATACATTTGTTTTAGTGATTGCTGGGCACATTTTGTTCAAAGTGAATTCAGACAGAAAAGAGTAAGGAACATCACAAAGGCCTCAACAATGTAAGTATGCTGGTTAAAAGAATAAAAGCCCCTTGTGCTATTAACTAAAAGTAACTATAATATTCACAAGATAAAAGTTTAAAATAATAATAAAGTCTCATATGGCTGAATTAGTTGAGGATATAAGACAATAAAATCTCAACAGTTCTTTAGCTAAATTTATCTAATATCACATCTTCTTTGCTTTTTGGGATGGGAAAATGGGAATGGAGGAGTAGAAAATGGCTAAATTGAGAAACAAATGATAACTTAGTATATTCCCTTAATTTTTTTTCTTTCTGGTTCATTTAAACAAATCAGGGTAAGTCTCCAAAAGGGCCCATCCCTCTGTTCTTAGGCATTTAAAAACTCTGTCTTTAACAGAAGTTTGGGACACAGGGTATATACCATGTTGTCTACTGACCCATAATCAAAATGCAGTGACCTTCTACCCTTTTTTTGCCCCCTGACCCATCTTGAATTCAATGCAGCCTTTATAAATTTGCAAATCCTTGGAGGTAAAGCGGTTTTTGTGAGGCTTTGTTCTGAAAAAGCCCTAAGAGTGTGCTTTCTAAATTAGACAAAGGTAAAGCAACAAATCCTAGTGGATGAGATTTTACACAGGTGAGCAATAGGCACCTCCAGATAACATATATTGCAAGCTAAAAACCAGTTATAAACATAGGAGACAAGGAGGTTATGGATTGCATCAAATTAGAGTGAGGTACAAATCACTTTCATGATGTAAGAAACGGCTAGGCCACAATCTTCCTGCTCTTCTCATCTCAAGGGCTGTGGGGGACCCTAGTGACCAAGGAAGGAATGGGGAGGGGGGGAGGGGGCAGGGAGGAAAAGAAAGAAAGGAGTAAGACTTGATCTGAATCTGTGGGCACATTCCCTTATCTTTCCTGCTATCAGCCAGTTTAAAGGACACCATAATTATGATGGTGATAAAACAATGCCTGCTTATGTGTGCTGAATAAATAAAGAATGTTTACAGCTCAAGAATCTTTTAATTCCAATTAAATGCTATCAAAGAAAAGCCACTTTTCCTACTGCAACCGCCTTTCCCCCCAATTATCTTGTTTTGTTGTAATATTTTCCTATGAGACACATGGGCCTTTCACAATTGATCCTGAATGCAAAAGAAAAAAAATCAGAGAAAGTAGAGTTTGACCTTCAGATATTAAATAATACACAAATATCCAGAACCACAATTTGTTAGGGTTGCCCAAGTTTTTGTTTATTTTACGCAAGGGCCAAACATGTAGAGACTGAAGTGGTGACACCAAGTGTTGAGGCCTACCTATGGGCTGCTCAGCCATACTGAAATCCTGAGCCACCACGAGGGGAGAGAGGAGAGACAAGACATGAGGAGCCTGATGGTCTCTGGAAAGGGAATCCTCTTCTGGTTCTGTTCCCCTGGCTTCAGCCCAAATCCTTCTAGGAGCACTGGAGCCAATCACTGTCTTTCACTGCTGCAGCTACTGGGAACCTACAAAAAAGCGGGAGATAAAAAAAAAAAAGAGAAAAACAAATCACAAGTTCGAATTTATGGATACACAAGTATCATTTCATATTCATGACATCAGCAAATCACATCATAATCAGATGTGAGCAAGGTTTGGGCACTAAGGCCCAAAAGGCTGGACACTCAACACTGACAGTATCATATATTAACCAGAAAATTCGCTTTTTTATTATGGAATCATAGTGTGAAAATTAAGTCTTTTAACTTTGAAAAGCTTTTCACTTCTGAGGCCAATTTTTACACTAATAAATTTCAAGTAAACGTCTCTTTTAAAGTTGTTCCACAACATTTTAATTCAAACTTCTACTTCCTTTCTCAGTTGGGGTAGTGTTTTGTTTGTGTTTTAAAAAAACACATGGCACAACAAACGTTATGGAAAACGCACTCATTCCGTTAAATGCCGATACAAACCTGCCTTTTACTCCATCTGTCTAAGCAGCGCATTGCTAAGTATAAACTTAAAAAAAATTTTTTTCTCAAAGACGTATCTATTATTTCTTGGCAAATACTATTTGGTGATGTGGTGCAAAAACACAATGGTAAAAAATTTCGGGGTATTTGTAAGTTTTCTGGAGAGTTGCAGGCCCCTTTCCTTTTGAAAGTTTAGAGCTCCAATACCCTCAATTCTACTGGCAGAATTAGGATGGACTTAGAGGGTCCTAAACGTGACCGATTCACTAAGGCGGGGGGGGGGGGGGCTACAGCTTGCAGCAACGTGCTCGGCAACTTAATCCTACGCTAAAAGAGGGCAGAGAGCGAAAAAGAATGGAATACAAACTCTCCCGACATCCGTAGTTACTTTCAAGGTGGATTGTGTATTTTAAGGCTGATGGGAACGTCTGGTTTGTGGAGCAAAAAGAAGAGAAGGTAAGTGTTTGTCCTTGTATCCACCAGTTCGTAGAGAAACAATGAAAGAACAAAGGGAACCACTTCCCCATCTGAACATTTTCTGTATCTCCCTCCGTTTCAAGCCAAAAAGCTTGGGAAGGGATTCGCTTTACTCTACCTTAAGTAGCGGTTGCTGGCTTGTTGAACTAAGAATGAGAAAAAAGTTGAGAGGCAGATATAGACTAAATAATAATAAAAAAGTCTTGCTGTGGCAGATCTCCACCGCGCCAGTCTTAGCAACTGGCAGCAGAAGTTGCTCAATGCACGGAGGCAAAGCCCAAGGAATACACTTTGCACACCAGATTTCGAACTCAGTCATTTAATTAAATAGCCTTTCTTGCTGTTTGAAGGGATTTCTGCGCACAAAATGTGTAGGTAGTGGCTATGGGAGAGATGTACTATTTAGGTCGAAAAATGATCTCATGGCTATCCGGAAAAGAATTTTTAAAAAGGAAAGGGGATTCAAGTATCACGTTACTGTTTGCTAATAGAAGAAATGGCAGCACTAGCTGGGAAAGGAGAGGGATTCGTATTGAAATGCATTTGCTTTGGGGTACGCTGGTTATCCGCAAGTCTGGCTTTGTGGGTCTGCGTGGCTGAGTAAGTGACCGAGTGCCTTCGGCATTATATAAATGGATCGATGTGTGGGGGAGTCCCCAAAGCCGTCGAGCACGTGAAACGCGATTTTTTACTGCCCTCCAAGCGGCGACCAAGCCCCGCTCCACCCCACCCCACCTCAAAATCCGTATATTACCTGCCCTGTTACAGTGACACATGTTTATGTTTATAGTCCTGGTTTGTAGTAGTGTCAAGAGCCGCAGCAAGAGGAGGGGGAGGAGAGAGGAGAGGGAGGAGTAAATTCAACCACCCCCACTTGTTGTTAAAGCAAATTTACTGCGTTATTGCAAGCTCAGGACGGGGGGCTGGGATGAGAGTTGAGAGGAAGGGTTGAGTTGGGAAGTGTGTTGGCGGTGGAAGCGGGGGGTGGGGTTAGGAGATCCGCAATGGAGCTCCTCTCCCCAGCAGCCCAGGACAAGCAGCTCGGTCAACAGGGGAGCATGCTGGCGCGGTCGAAAACAAAAAGGTTCCTCCTGCTCGCTGCGTTCACGTGGGGGGCTCTGTACGCGGGGCTCCAGGGCCCTGACCTCTGACCCCGGCTCCTCTCCGCGCTCTCCCGGTGCCGCGCGGCCACTTTTTACCCAGGATCCCTCGCGCGGGCCGCGCTCGTGCCGAGCTGGAGTCCTTCCTAATCCTCCATTCCCGGCTCTCGCTCCCCGCCCCCGCCGCCAGCCCCGGGGGAGGATTCTCCGGCGGGGAACCCCCGCCCCACCCCCACCCCGACTGCCCCGGCGGAGTCGGCCGCCGCGAGTCCGCGCGGGGCGGGGAGGGCCGGGCCGGGCCTCCCCTACCGCGCGGGGCCTGCGAGAGAGGGGAGGGACGGGGAGCCGAGGGGAGGGGGCGCCGGCCTTCCGGCTCAGCTGCCCCACCGAGGCCTGGACCTGTTGACTGCGATTGGCCCGCCTCATCGCGCGCCCTCTCTCTGCCCGCAGCGGCCCCAGCCCTTCCGCGGCGTCGCGGGGAGGAAATGGGGATGGCTGTCCTCCTCTCCGCCTCCCTCCAACTTTCCTTTTTTTATTTGGGTGTGTAGTGGGTGGGGGGAGGCGCTGAGAAAGCCCAGGCAACTCCACCGCCGCCCCATCCTGCCTCCGAAAGTCTCGTCACGCCCGACCCGCCGCCGCCCTCCCAGCCCCCACGACTTAAAACCGCCTCCCCTCCTCGCAGCGGCGCCCAGGCCCGGAGCCCGAGAGCCCTCGACGCCCCCGCCGCGCCTCCCCCGCCTGGCCTGGCCCAGCGGTGTCCCCAGTGAATTGTGTCGGTTTTCTGCCCTGGAAGCTCCCTCGGCCACGTTCCACTTTTTTTCCCAGTCCCAGGAGGCGTAAGATAAAACCTCTGATTTGCTGCGTGCTGCTAGGCACATTCTCTGCCCTCTCGCCCGAAGGACGAGTTTAAAATGGAGAGTTTAAAATAATAGCATTTACAGGAGGAAATAAAGAGCGAGGGGATGGTTCTTTGGCCGGTTTTAAGACATACATGCTTTTTTTTTTTTTTTTTAAATACAAGATGTCTTAAGGGTTAAAAGCGTTCTGGGGTTTGCTGTATTTCGTTCTAGATTTGGGGTTTCCTGAGGAAATGTTTTCCGGAGGGAAATAGCAAATCAACATTAAGATGGAAGCGAGACTTCCCAGCCACTTTTGGAAATGAAAGGGGAAATTGTAAAAATACATTCAGAAAAGGGCGCGAAGGCGGCGGCTGCGGGGAAGAAGCTGGAGTCTTGGGAGGAAGCGCAGTGGGTCGGAGTCGGGGGAAGCAGGACCGGCCAGGTCCGGGCGGGGAAGAAGGCGTGCGGGCGGCGGGGCGTGCGCCGGGCCGGGCCGCTGGAGGAAGGCGCGGCGGGACAGGCGAGCGCGAAGGGGCAGGCGGGGAGGGCCTCGGGGGGCGGGGGCCGGCGGGCCGGAGGAAGCGGGACCTGGCTTCTCGCGCCCGCCGGGCCGCCCCCATTGTTCTGCCCTAGCGCCGCTGTTAGCCGAGCACGTCCTGACCGAGGGAGGGGTCCCGCGGGCCAACCCGACCCCCGCCGGCGCCTCCCCGGGCTCCTGAGCTCCGGCCGGGTCGGGTCCGGCCGGCGGGGCAAGTTTTGATGGTCAGACTGAGCCAGCGAGGGGTTCCCAGCTGAAGACCTCGGAGGAAGGAGCCTTTACAGCGTGCTGCGAAATTGAAGGAAGCCGGGCGAGCCTGCAACGCACACGTTATGAGAAAAAGGGAAAGCAACATAGATATGTTTATAAAGTGATAAATTGATAAGAGACACACGTGGGCAGTTATTATTCTGGATCCGGAAAGTTACAGTAGATTACATAATATTTGAAATATCTTGAAATGTATGGATTCAAAAATCCATTTAAAAAATGGTTCAAAGGAATTCGGAAAAGCACGTTTCGCTATCCTTATTACTGATTACTCAGCTCTTCTTTGTACACAGAAAGTCTAGTTTTAAAAGGAAAGGCTGAGCTAGCCCTTTGAAAAACGGGCTTCCTTTAACGTGAAGTGCGTTTTCAAAATAGGGAATTTAAAAAGGGAAAAACGTTTAATTTGCTTTTAAGCCACGTTTTGGAAATACATAATTGCAATCCACTTAATAAACTCTGTTTTCCTTTGTGAGGCATATGGAAGAAATATTTCTGGCCAACGTTACAGTTGTTTTTTTTTTTAAATGAAGATTTCCAACAAGTGCTTGCGAGTCTTGTCGACAAGACCAAAGTCATCGTGCGTGAAAGGCCAAGAAAAAATAATTTCAATCCTGTGGTCCAAACCTTACTAGGGCAAGAGAGTAATTTCGACTTAGGTTTATGATAGACTTTGCGGAAATTCCTTCTAAAATACTCATTACTAGTCTGTGTGTTATGAAGAACTGTTTCCCAAGGTAGATTTTAAAAAACCAATTAGAATTGATCTTTAATGGAATATTATATTTACACGTCATCATGAAAACATCATTTGACAGAGTTTTGAATTACAAGAAAGGAGTTAACAGATGATGCTCATAAATAGCATCTGTTTGAAAAGATCCCTTAAGAGTCAGTTAAAGGTAGTGATGGTTGTATTTTTGCATTTGAAATGCTGTAGAAGTTGCTTGCATTTTAACACTTTCATTTTGCGGGTCTTCTTTCTAAACTTGCATTTCCTCATGGAAATCATTCAGTTATTTCGAGATATAGGGAGAAATTCTTACGTAAGAAATCATTTGAGGCGTAACTATGGAAAGATTTGAACAGAAAAAAAAATCGGTGTTGAAAATCAAGTATTTTCAATCTATTTTTTCGTTCCACACTCATCCTCCCATAGTTCCCCCCATCAATTTACATTTTTTATTTATGTCTTTGAATATTTAGAATAGCTTTACATGTTTATCTGTTATAAAGTTGATAGTAGAAGGTGAATCGTTTGACATCATTCACTGTTTCAGATATTTTTTGTTTCATTTAAAGTAAAAATATTCTTGGGAGTCATGTATTCTTGTGAGAAAAACAACAAATGGATGGAAAAAGGGCATGAATGGGGGTGGGGATGGACAGGGACAAGTAGCATTCCTGGTCAGTCTTTGTGATACCTTTCTTTAATTTTATGTCATTATATTTTCCACTTCTGCTTGCACCAACGATCATTGCTTTTTTAATTGGGGTAAAGTGCCACCATATAAAAATTACCTACCTTCTGGCTCTCAAGCGCCGCAGTAAAATAAGGCTGACAAAAAGTGATCTGAGGCTTGTGTGTTTAATTCGCCAGGAATGTTAAGCTTCATAAGATTCACCCTATGGGGTCATGTTGGTCCTTGGCACTGTTACTGTACAGTTTCAGGAGGTAAATATGCACATTATAGATTTTAAAAATCTAAGATGTACTAGACCAACAGTTTATTAATCGAAGGAATAAAAAATGAATTTGTCAACCTCATTCTTTCTGGGACACAATGCACTTAATTAACATATTCTTGGGCTTGTTTCTGGATTTGGTAAGCAGTGGCCCCTTTTGGAGAGGAAAACATTTAAATCTTAAAAAGTGATCTTCTTTGGTCCAAATAGTATTTATAAATTCAATTTAATTTCTTCTTTTTTTTCAGTCTAAGATATGTTGCATTTCTTTCAAGGTTCTCTTCCATTTCAAAAACTGATTTTCCTCTTTTCCACGTCCAGAATCTTTTCACTTAGATAATCTTATGTAGCCTATAAACAGACACCTAAATATGTCACTTTAATCACACTTTAATTATAACAGAGATGCAGATCTTCAGTGTCAGTAAAAAATGAGAACATGGACCTTACAATACATACTATATTGATGATACTCTGAAAAGTCAAAATATAACACCTTTCAGTATTGCTGCATCATGGAAAAAAATAGTTCAACTCTGAATCATTAACGAGATTTATGTAACACCTAGAGTACCTAAAGGCATATTTTAGATAGCATTTTTATATTGATAATTACATGGTGTTTTACTAAAAAAATGTAAATACAGCCATTTGATATTAATTTTATAGCAAAAGAAATAGCTCTGAGGCCAAACACGATTAACCAAACCAAACCTTTCAAATGTTAGACCTTGACTCTTAAAAAGATTTTTATTTAGATGACATACAATTTAAATTTCAGAGTTATCTACCGAACTTTCAGAAAATTAAAGTGTATCTAAAAGCAATATTAATTATAATTGATTCTAAGTTGGAGACTGTTTTGTAATGATGACTTTTACATGAAAGGGTGGTAAACATTTGAGGGCTATTTAGAATAGTCAATTCTAAACTACCTGGTAAATAAAAACTGATATTAATTTCAACTATTGAAAATCTTCAGATGAATCAATTCACCTGAAGATTTTTGTTAATCATTACTTACAAATTTTAGTTCAATTGTACATACAAAATAAAATCTTGCTTTACTTTGAAGAATAAAGTTCAGAGTGTAATTAGCTTTTAAACACCAATTGAGGACATTAAACAAACATTTACTCTAGACCTACTATGTGCAAGACACTTGCTAGGTGTGATGGTGAGTAAAAAATAACCACCTAGTAAGATTAACAAGTTTCATTAAATAGATTTTTGAAAAAGCCATTAACAGAATCTCAATTCAAAACATAATTGCAGAGAATATTTTTATATGAAATTTCAAATAGTACTCCATGATATAGGTGCCATGGTGGTTTTGCATCTATAAAGACACAATACTCATTTATGGTGACGTATTAATAACAAAGCTAGTTTCAGAAACACTTCAGTATTTTAATCCTACTGGCATAAATACATGGCTCATAATAAACTCTTAATGAAAAAGGTAAAGACTCTTGGGTACCAAATAGCAAAACAAAAAACAGAGATTCCTCTATGTAAAAGAGGATATATCTGAAAGTCTGCACAGATCGTAAGTGTCTTTTTGACTTTTCCAACTAATTTATTTAGAAACAAGTTGATAGACTCCAATGAGGTTTAGCAGATGCAGGAATTCTAATTGCTTTTTGTTTAAAAAACTTAGTCGAAGAGCCAATACAGAATTTTACACACTATGGAAGTCAAGAATCTGAGTTCAGGAAAGTGTATCTAGTGTCAGCATTATAGAAGTATCCCTCATATGGATGTAGAAATAGACCTCAGTTTCTATACCCCATTGTAGAAATTTATATACCTTGACAATGGGTACAATAGACCAAATATAATACGCACAAACAGAAGGCAAATAAAACTTTAATTTACAAAGGAGATAAATATGAATAGTACTAACCTCTGAAATGAATATGGTTTTAAATATTTCTTTCATAATATCTACTTATTAAATAATTATGGAAAAGCAAATACAGAAATTTGGTGCCTACCTTAAAGAATAAAGAAAATTATCGGAAGACATATTACCCATAGAGCAAAAATACATCTTCCCACTATAGTAGGGTTAGAGGTTACATCATAAAATACTTGAGTTTTTTGTGGTTTCCTCAGATGATTAGCTTGGAGAAACCGATGAGCTAGTACTGAGTTAGCTGCTGTTATGTGAAGCAATATTTAGAGACAACAGGGTTTCATTTTATCCTAGAGGTACTACATATACTTTTTTGAAGGATATTTTGAGAATATAAAATAAAATTTTAGGGTAACATTTTACAATTGAAATTGTTCTTTTTCACAAAGTTATTTTATAACTCCTATGGTAATTTATTTTTATATTGCTATGTATTTTAAAAAGCATACTTTAACAATTCTGCCAATGTAATTACAAGTTTTATCCATTTTGAGGTAGGAAAATTAGCATATTCAGCCAATTGTTACATATATGACTATATATATATATATGTCTCACAAAGGACAAATAGAACTTTCTGACTGCTGTATTCCCCATATCCAAAACAGTCCCCAGTACACAGTAAATGTTAAATAAATATTTACTGAATGAATTAATTGCATATTTGAACTGTTTTACTGTTTTATACTGTCTGCTTTTCTTCCTTTTCACTTAACATTTTATAGAAATATACAAAATATTATACTTCAGATATGTAAGAAAAAGTTTGACATCTGGTACGAGTTAAAATGAAAATGAGTTATTTACACTCATGTTTTTTCTTATAATTTTCATACTCAACATGTTAAAATCAGTTTTAAATAATTTGAATTATATTTTGTGAACACATGTATGCATCTTTAACAAAACTTGTTTCAGATACTATTTATATACAGGCTGTTATGAAATAATACATTTTCTCTATTTTTAAAAATTTCTGAAACCTCTTACAAATGATAATTTTTTTTTGTTTTGTTTAGGAAATAGCAAGTGTTTACTTACATTTGTTTTAAGTGTTAAAGAATAGGGCAAGGTACCCATCCTTCTTTACATACAAATTAATTCCTTCACAAGAACTAAGCTCCAATGCATTAAAAATAAAACAAATGTATTTTTAAATAATTTAATGCATTAAGGCTTGGCTGCAGTGTTTGGGAGGGGAAGTTTCACATTGATTTTTAACTCAAAATTGCTCTATAGTAAGAGTCTGAACAGGACTTGGATATTGAGCTGGTATCCTTTGTATAAGGGTGAAGATAAAATATATGGTTAAGATACACAAAACAGTCTAGTTTTGTTTGAAGGCTGTTTTAGTTTCATAAAGTTTTAAGATAGTTAAAAAATATAATTATTATATATCCAGAAATGTATTGTTGTCATATCCCAAAAAAGAATTCACATTATGTAGTCTTGTCACCTTTTCTAAATGCACTATGTGAATTCTCATTGTTTTAGTGTACATTTTAATTGCCATTACTTTGTACATCTCAGCTTCTAAAACATCTGAATTTGCTATATATGCTCTCATTGCGCTGTATACCTATTATCACTCTTACACATATTTCTAGCAATTAATTTGAAGTAGAAAAACAGCCATGATACCTTTTCTAACCCCCCTTTATCAGAAGAACATTTAGAAGGCTTTTAAAGCCCAAACCATTATATTATCTTTTGGCGACCGACTAGGAGAACTTGGGTTCTCTGTGCTTTAGCACTGCGAAAGTGCATCTTCCAGATCAGCACATTTATAATGCGAATTCCTGATAAAGAACCATTTTGTACCTGCAAGGTATTAATCATGTGTCATGAATTCGCCTTTTAACTGGGATTGTCATTTAAACAATCTATACATAATTCTGATTTCATGCGAAACCTTTCTAATTAGACATTTTTTGCTTAAACATCAATATTGGGCTTTACGGATGCATAAGGAATAGGGCGACAGTGGAAGATTTTAGTTTAAAAGTGCTCGGTATCCAGCTAATTAATCTATGCAGATAGGCCTAATCCATTTTCCATTTGTTTGTGAGGTGGGAGCTCTCATCTTTTTGCCACTTTTAAATGACCTCACATTTCCAAGTATAAATTTGGAGAAAAGACCCGGATCAGAGGAATCCTCCATCAAAACTGGACGCCACTGTCTGATGGCGTTAATTATGTTTTAGCGACTGACTAGGAGGGCTAGAGTTCCTTCTTCCTTTTGGTGTAATACAACTGCATTTTCCAGATCATCGTATTATATTGCTAATTCTTGATAAACCACCATTTGTCCTGCACACCGAGCTGAGGGGCGCCTTGGCGTTCCCTCTCCGAGTGCAGCCCTAAACCAGGCTTTTGACCTGCAGCCTGGAATGCACTTTCGTTTGTCACTGGGGCCCACGTAGTGCGAAAATGGGCGGCAGATTTGGTAGGACTTCCAGCGGGTGAACTTTGGGAAGAGTCCAGGACGTGAATGTAATGGGTGGAGAGGCTGCGGCAGGACTGTGAAGTTAGCGCGGCCAACTGCAGGAAGCCATGCTTCATTACACCCTTCATGGGAGCTGGCACACTCGCCCCACCCTCGTTTTCCACGGGCCTGTCTTGGAGGAAAAGGCCAGCAGGTAGGTTCCCAGGGCACGGAGATGATGCCCCCGGGGAGTCCCCTCTGGCGATTCGGAGAAAACCCGTTCCCAGCCCTGGGCGTCCGCCTACCCCGCCACCTCCCCAGCCTCTTCCCGACGCTCACACGCGGCCCGCGCCACCAGCGCTGCAGAGGGCGGCCCTAACGTCCCCGCCCCCGCGTGCGCGCCCCCGCGCCCCCGCGTCAGCTCATTCCGGCCTCCGCGCGCCGCCGGCTCCCCTAGCGCCCACCCCCAGCACACCTCGGCGGCGGCGAGCGGCGCGGGGGAGGGGGACGGGGCCCCGGAGATAGGCCGGGGGCAGCCGACCGGCCGCGGCGGCGCGCACGCAGGGCTAGCCTCGCCCGGGCCTCCTCCCTCACGCCGGCCGCAGGACGGGCGCGCACGCCGAGTGACGCTCGGAGGAGGAAGCGCAGCCCCCTTCCCCTCCCTCGCTGCCCCTGGCCCAGCGGGAGCCCCCCCCAGTGCGCCTGTGCGGAGGCCTATCTTGATTATGTGTGCCCTCTCCGGGCGCCCGCGTTAGCGGCCGGGTGGAGGTGGGGAGGGAGGACGCTGAGGAGGAGGAGGAGGAGGCGGAGGAGGCGGTGGAGGGGAGGTGGGGGGAATCAGCAAGGACATGGCTCCTGACTCCTGTGCGGAACGTGAGTGACTGAGCGGCAAAGCCCGAGTGAGCGAGCGGTGGGCTGCCGGGCCGGGCGGGGGGCGCCGGGGCGGGCTCGGGGGGCTGTGTGTGGGGGGGAAGCACTAATCGGCTTGCATGTGTTTTTTAATGGTCCCCCCAACTCCCTCTTAGATGGTCTCTAGCGACCGGCCCGTGTCACTGGAGGACGAGGTCTCCCATAGTATGAAGGAGATGATTGGAGGCTGTTGCGTTTGCTCAGACGAGAGAGGCTGGGCCGAGAACCCGCTGGTTTATTGCGACGGGCACGGCTGCAGCGTCGCGGTGCATCAAGGTAAACACCCAACCGACCGCCGGGGCCCGCCGGCCTGCGCCCAACGGTCACCGCCGCCCCCACCTGGGCCGCAACCGCCGGCGCCCCCGCCCCGTGCAGCGGCCGCGGGAGGGACGCGGAGGGTCCGCGGCGGGGCGCGGGGGGTGTGGGCCGCGCATGTGGGAGAAAGTGCGTGTGGCCTGGACTGTCATGTGATTCCGCTCTCACTCTCTCAAGTGTCATTCGGCCGCCGCCTGCGTCCGGGGCTGGGGGCTGCTGACTCGGCGGGGCGGGGAGGGGCGGGGCAAGGCGGCGGCCGCGCCCTCGAGATCCGGGCCGGGGTCGGGGCGGGGGCGGTGGCGGCGCGCGCCCCTCCCGGGATTCCCGGGGCCATGGGCGTGGGTTTGGGAGAGTGGAGCGCTCTCCTCTCCCTTGGCCTGCAGCCGCCTGTCTGCCGCAGTGTTTGGAGACTTCCTGTGGCGTGGAGACGGGCTCGGGGACGCGGCGCCAGGGCGGGGATTCTGGGGGTTGCCTCGCCTCTTTAGGTGGGGAGGGATGCGGGGTCCCTTGCACCCCGAGTCAGAAGGCTCGGGCCCTGCCGCCGCCGCCCGGTAGCTGTCTGCGGAGGAGATGGCGGAGTCCGTTGCTGACCGTGCTGGAGTGGCGGGGCTGCTGCGGCGCCTGTGGGGTGGCCGCGGCAGGCCACCACCAGCCTAGGTGGCTGAAGAGAAGAGGTGGCGGTGCCAAGTCACATTTGGGGAGCCTCTTAGTTTATTCCTGGTTGTTAACAATTGATGAGGTTTTTGGATGTACAAGAAGGCCGAGGACACTAGTAAGATACTTTTCTGGCCTTTGAAGTGGCCGACTTTTCCCCATTTCACGTGGTAAGGAATCCAGGACAAAACAGTCTACATTCTTTTTTGGTGGCTCCATGTCCCTTCGCATTTCTGAATCTGGCGTTAAGTGATGCGTATGTTTTTAGTAGTCTGTTGGAAAGGACTATCACCAAAGGGGAGACAAAACTGAACATGTGCTAAAGTGCATTTTGTAGAGAAACGAATGTCACATTTGGGAAGGGAGACCTAGATGCAGTGGTGATGATTCCGAGGTAGTGAACTTACTCCGAGAATGCTGTTTATTCCCAGACTTTTATTTTTTTACTTTTTATTTTGTTGAGACGGAGTCTTGCTCTGTCACCCAGGCTGTAGTGCAGTGGTGCCATCTCAGCTTACTGCAACCTCTGCCTCCTGGGTTCAAGCGATTGGTTCTCCTGCCCCAGCTTCCCGAGTAGCTGGGATAACAAGCACGCCCTAGCACACTCGCTAATTTCTTGTATTTTTTAGTAGAGACAGGGTTTCGCCATGTTGGCCAGGCTGGTCTCAAATTCCTGACCTCAGGTGGTCCTCTTTCCTCGGCCTCCCAAAGTGCTGGGATTACCGGCGTCGGCCACTGCGCCTGGCCCTAGACTTTTAAAGAAGAGCCAAGTTGCATGTCTTGCTTTTTTAGGGAGTGAATACAATGCGTGTCAAACCAGACACTGATTGTAAGGTCATCCCGTGTTCATTGGTATTTTGAAGGCTATTTCTTATGAATTGGATGATAAACTATCAAAATTTGATAGTAATTTCTATGTCCCAATATATAAAATTTTTATTTAAATCTTAAATTTTCCTTCCTAGAAGTACACCTGAATAAAGTTTTTGGGCAATGATGCTGTGTTTTGGATACCTGTGCCGTGTTTTTTGACGGATAGACCATTTATAGTCAGACACATTTTACAAATTCTTTTTTTTTGAGACAGGTTCTCACTTTGTTGCTCAGGCTGGCATGCAGGGTGCTATTACAGCTCATTGCAGCCTTGACCTTCCAAGCCATCTTCCCACTTCAGCCTTCCCAGTAGCTGGGACCACAGGCCTGGACAACCATGTAGGGCCAATTTTGTATTTTTGGTAGAGATGGGGTTTCACCAGGTTGCCCAGGTTGGTCTTGACTTTTTTGTTTTGAGACCGAGTTTTGCTCTTATTGCTCAGGCCAGAGTGCAATGGTGCCATCTCGGCTCACCGCAACCTCTGCCTCCCAGGTTCGAGTGATTCTCCTACCTCAGCCTCCCGAGTAACTGGGATTGCAGGCATGGACCACCACGCCCAGCTAATTTTTGTATTTTTTTTTAGTAGAGATGGAGTTTCTCCATGTTGGTCAGGCTGGTCTTGAACCCCCGACCTCAGGGTGATCTGCCTGCCTTGGCCTTCCAAAGTGCTGGGATTACAGGTGTGAGTCACTGCGCCTGGCCTGGTCTCAAACTTTTGAGCGCAAGGGATCTGCCCGCCTTAGCCTCATAAAGTGCTGGGATTACAGGCATGAGCTGCCTTGCCTGGTCCTACAAATGTTTAACTGGAAGTAGAAGTTTAGCTTTTGGAGTTTTAAAAAGTTATACTGAATTTATATTCTGCCATGATTGTACAGTAGGTAGTACTCTGCTTTGTGAATTTGTATTCTTTGTTTCTTTATATATATTTTTTGGGGCGGAGACTCCCTCTGTCGCCCAGACTGGAATGCAGTGGGGCAATCTCGGCTCACTGCAGTCTCTACCTCCCGGGTTCAAGTGATTCTCCTGCCTCAGCCTCCTGAGTAGCTGGGACTACAGGCACTGCCACCACACCTGGCTCATTTTTTTTTTTTCTTTTTTGAGATGGAATTTTGCTCTTGTTGTCCAGGCTGGAGTGCAGTGGCATGATCTCGGCTCAGTGAAACCTTCGCCCCCCAAGTTCAAGTGATTCTCCTGCCTCAGCCTCCCAAGTAGCTGGGGTTACAGGCGCCTGCCACCATGCCCAGCTAATTGTTTTTTTTTTATTTTTAGTAGAGACGGGGTTTCACCATGTTGGCCAGGCTGGTCTGGAACTCCTGACCTCAGGTGATCCTCCTGCCTCAGCCTCCCAAAGTGCTGGGATTACAGGCATGAGCCACCGCGCCTGACATGAATTTATATTCTTTAAATGCTTTCCAATATTTAAGATATTTTCATATTTCTGCCTAGCAAGCTCATGCAAAAGTCTACTTCGTTATTAGTGTTTTTAGAGTTTTAGAAAATTTTCAGTTTTGAGCTAATTATTAACTTTAAAAACCAATTTTAAAACAAGACTGTGATTAGATATGTAATGTATACTTAAATCATTTGGAGCATTCACATCATTATGTATTTAGAAATAAACATCCCTTTTTTTTTTTTTTTTTTTTTCCGAGATAGGGTCTCCCGCTGTTGCCCAGGCTGGAGCACAGTGGTGTGATTATGGCTCACTGCAGCCTTGACTTCCCAGGCTCAAGTCAGCCTCCTGAGTAAGCTGGGACTGTAGGCACATGCCACCATGCCCAGCTAATTTTTTTTTTTTTTTTTTTTTTTTTTAGAGATGGAGTTTCACTCTTATTGCCCAGGCTGGAGTGCAGTGGTGCGATCTTACCTCACTGCAACCTCTGCCTCCCAGGTTCAAGCGATTCTCCTGCCTCAGCCTCCTGAGTAGTAGGATTACAGGCATGTGCCACCACGCCTGGCTAATTTTGTATTTTTAGTAGGGACAGGGTTTCTTCATGTTGGTCAGGCTGGTCTTGAACTCCCAGCCTCAGGTGATCCGCCTGTCTCAGCCTCCCAAAGTGCTGGGATTATAGGTGTGAGCCGCTGCGCCTGGCCTAATTAAAAAAAATTTTTCTTTGTGGAGATGGAGTCTCACTGTATTGCCTAGACTGTTCTGGAACTCCTGGGCTCCAGCAGCCCTCCCATCTTGACCTCCCAAAATGCTGGGATTACAGGCATGAACCATTGCACTCAGCCTTGATTTATTTTGATGAGGTAACACAAAAGAGTTGCATTTAGAATTTTTACTTTTTAATTAAGTAAGCTGTGTATGTGATAAATAGGATGTGAACTGTTTTACTTCTCTGTAAAGAGATAGTTTACTTGAATAGTGACAGGTAGATTAATAGGGCTTTGAAAGGGTATTTGATTTTCGAATCTTAACATTTTAACACATTTCATTTTTCAACAGCTTGCTATGGCATTGTTCAAGTACCCACTGGACCATGGTTTTGCAGGAAATGTGAATCTCAGGAGAGAGCAGCCAGAGTGGTAAGGACTATTTATCAAAAACATTAAACTTTAGTGAGTAGTTTAGGAAATTAGGAACTGCACTCCTGTTGTGGTTTGTGGGGCTGTCAGTCATTTCTTCAAATATCATAATGTAAGAGATAATTTAGGCCAAATAATGACTTCGAGTATTAAACGGATTTTGTAAAACTGAAAAACAAATGGAATCAAGTGAGTATATTTTGGATACTTTGAAAACAAAAATACATAGTCATATTTGGGCTTTGTTAACTAGTTACAGAATCAAGAAAGCTTGAAGAAGTTTGAAGGTTACACTGGCTAATCATAGTTAAAATATAATGGAAATAGAAACATAAGGAAGTTACATTGATAATTCTGTTAGGTTTTGTTTAATGGGAAAAAAAAACCAATACATTTAGTGACTATCATATTCCTTTTACTACGTCTTTGGGTGTATATAACTTCGAACACTCACTGATTTCAGGCATTCAGTCCCTTTGGCAAACCAACATAAAAATCTTTTTTTTTTTTTTACTTGGGTGTTTACCTTATTTCAGAACTTTTCTAAACCTCTTGTAAGAATGAAGGAGTTGCCGGGTGCAGTGGTTCACACCTGTAATCCCAGCACTTTGGGAGGCCGAGGCGGGAGTATCTCGAGGTCAAAAGATGGAGACCACCCTGGCCAACATGGTGAAACCCCGTCTCTACTACAAATACAAAAATTAGCTGGGTGTGGCACGCACCTGTAGTCCCAGCTACTCAAGAGGCTGAAGCAGGAGAATTGCTTGAACCCGGGAGGCAGAGGTTGCAGTGAGCTGAGATGGCGCCATTGTACTCTAGCTTGGGCAATAAGAGCGAAACTCCGTCTCAAAAAAAGAAAAAAAATTACAAGCATTAGCTGGGCGTGGTGGCATGCGCCTATAATCCCAGCTAATTTGGGAGGCTGAGGCAGGAGAATGGCGTGAACCTGGGAGGCAGAGGTTGCAGTGAGCTGAGATCATGCCATTGCACTCCAACCTGGGTGACAGAGCAAGACTCTCAGGAAAGGAAAAAAAAAAAAAGGAGGTAGGCCGGGCACAGTGACTTACACCTGTAATCCTAACACTTTGGGAAGCCGAGGCAGGATGATTGCTTGAGTCCAGGAGTTTGAAACCAGCCTGCTCAACTTAGTCTCTACAAAAGAAAAATTTTTTTAATTAGTTGGGGCTGGGCACAGTGGCTCATGCCTGTAATTCCAGCACTTTGGGAGGCTGAAGTGGGCAGATCACTTGAGGTCAGGAGTTTGAGACCAGCCTGGCTGACATGGTGAAAGCCCATCTCTGCCAAAAATACAAAAAATTAACTGGATGTGGCAGAGCGTGCCTGTAGTCTAGCTACTGTGGGGGCTAAGACAGGAGAATCGCTTGAACGAGGGAGCCAGAGGTTGCAGTGAGCCAAGCTCATGCCACTGCACTCCAGCCTGCACTCCAAACAGAGTGAGACTGTTTAAAAAAAAAAAAAAAAATTAGTTGGTCGTGGTGGCTTGCACCTGTAGTCCCAGCTACTCTGGAAGTTGAGACAGGAGGATTGCTTGAACCTGGGAGGTCGAGGCTGCAGTGAACCATGACTCCAGCCTGGGTGACAGAGTGAGAGACTATCTCACAAAAAACACAGTGAGGGAGCTATGTTTATCCTTTGTGTCCACAAGCATTTTTCCCATTTGGATTTCTGAAAATATCAGAAATAGATTTTATTTTCATTAGTTTATGCAAACCTACCATTTAAAATGTGATAGTTCCTTTTTCTAAATCTTATTATATTTATTGATTTATTATTTATTCCAAGACATCTTGTTACAGCAAATTCCTTTCCCTTGGTGTTGATTATGGAATTAGACTGAAGGTAGAAAACAAACATTTCAGCTTCTTTACCTAGGCATATAGCAAAAGCAGAAGCTTTTGTGTTTGCCTGGGCAATTTTTGACCAGTAGAAATAATGGGCTGGGTGCTGTGGCTCATGCCTGTAATCCTTGCACTGTGGGAGGCCAAAGTGGGTGGATCACCTGAGGTCAGGAGTTTGAGACCAGCCTGAGCAACATGGCGAAACCCCACCTCTACTAAAAATACAAAAATTAGCTGGGTGTGCGCCTGTGATGCCAGCCACTTGGGGGACCGAGGCAGGAGAATCGCTTGGACCTGGGAGACAGAGGTTCCAGTGAGCTGAGGTTGCGCCACTGCATTCCAGCCTGGGCGACACAGCGAGACTCGTCTCACAAAAAAAGAAATAATGGTTGAGTAGCCTATAAAAATGTGTTGAGTCCCAGAGCTATTTTTATTTTATTATTTTGAGACAGTCTTGCTCTGTTCCCCAGGCTGGAGTGGAGTGGCGCAATCATGGCTCACTGCAGCCTTGAAATCCTGAGCTCAAGAGATCCTCCTGCCTCAGCTTCCTGAGTAGCTGGGACTTACAGGCCTGCAGCACTTAACACCCAGCTAATTATTTTATTTTATTTTATTTTTGAGACGGTCTCGCTCTGTCGCCCTGGCTGGAGTGAAGTAGCGCCATCTCCACTCACTGCAACCTCTGCCTCCTGGATTCAAACGATTCTCCTGCCTCAGCCTCCCATGTAGCTGGGACTACAGACATGCGCCACCACACCCAGCTAATTTTTGTACTTTTAGTAGAGATGGGGTTTCACCATGTTGGCCAGGCTGGTCTCTAACTCCTGACCTCAGGTGATCTGCCTGCTTTGGCCTCCCAAAGTGCTGGGATTACGGGCGTGAGCTGCCATGCCCGGCCTGAGTTTTATTAGAAATGAGGTCTTGCTTTGTTGACCAGCCTGGTCTCAAATTCCTGAGCTCAAGAAGTCCTCTTACCTCAGCCTCCCAAAGTGGTGGGATTACAGGTGTGAGCATCCGTGCCTGGCCAGAGCAATTTTTTTATAGTTCTGATATGTTTTGGTTGTGTGTGAGAATGCACTTTAGTAGAATTACAGCTGTTATTCTAGTGTGATTTAGCAAATGGAGGAGGAAATCTATCATAGAAAGTTGGGACTTGGTGAAAGCTTTATAGAGCTACTCTTTGACTTTTTTTTCTTTGTATCATGTTACGGTTTGTGGTGAATAGGTCACTACGTGGTGGAACCTATGGTTTATTAGTAAACACTGACAATGAGATGAGGCTGTTCCAGGGGGTGTCACAGTAGATTGAAGGCTGGAAAAGATAAGAAAATAAGGTGGGTATTCGGAGAGAGAAGATAATGAATAGGGAGTGTCAGAATGCCAGCATCATTTGCCTCAAATGCCACTTGTTACCTGCGTCTACTCTTTTATTCTCTCTAAGGACATGGTCAAAGTGTCAGTGTGAATAAGGTAGTTATCTTAAAAGGTGTATTAGGGCTGGGCACGGTGGCTCAAGCCTGTAACCCCAGCACTTTGGGAGGCTCAGGTAGGCGGATCACATGAGGTCAGGAGTTCGAGACCAGCCTGGCTAACATGGTAAAACCCCGTTTCTACTAAAAATACAAAAAATTAGCTGGGTGTGCTGGCGTGCACCTGTAATCCCAGCTACTTGGGAGACTGAAGCAGGAGATTTGCCCGATCCCGGGAGGCGGAGGTTGCAGTGAGCTGAGATCGCGCCATTGCACTCCAGCTTGGGCAATGAGCGAAACTCTGTCTCAGAAAAAAAAAAAAAAATTATATTAGATGCTGCTGTGTGCAGTGGCTTGCGCCTATAATCCCAGTGCTTTGAGAGGCCAAGGTGAGAGGATCACGCCTGAGTTGGAGATCAGGCCACAAGTTGGAGATCAGCCTGGGCAACATAGTGAGACCTTATCTCTACAAAAAGAAAAAAAGAAGCCACATGAGGTCGTGTACTTGTAGTCCTAACTATGTGGGAGGCTGAGTCAGTAGGATCCATTGAGCCCGTGAGTTTGAGGTTGCAATGAGCTGTAATCACACTACTGCACACTAGTCCACGTGACAAAGTGAAACCCTGTCTCTTTAAGAAAAAGAAGTTTTTGCAGGGGGGCATTTTATTTTAACATCATTTGGTGGGATGTGGGTGACATTAAGTTTTTTTTTTTTTTTTTTTTTTTGAGACGGAATTTCGCTCTGTTGCCCAGGCTGGAGTGCAATGGCACGATCTCGGCTCACTGCAACATCTGCCTCCCAGGTTCAAGTGATTCTCCTGCCTCAGCCTCCAGAGTAGCTGGGATTACAGACACTATGCCCGGCTAGTTTTTTTTTTTTTTTTTTTTTTTTGAGATGGAGTTTCGCTCTTGTTGCCTAGGCTAGAGTGCAATGGCATAATCTCGGCTCACCACAACCTCCACCTCCTGGATTCAAGCGATTTTCCTGCCTCAGTCTCCCCAGTAGCTGGGGTTACAGACATGCGTCACCATGTCTGGGTAATTTTTGTATTTTTAGTAGAGACAGGGCTTCTCCATTTTGGCCAGGCTGGTCTCGAACTCCTGACCTCAAGTGATCCACCCGCCTCAGCCTCCCAAAGTGCTGGGATTACAGGCGTGAGCCATGTTGCCTGGCCAAGGATTTTTAAAGAAGAGGCAAAAGCATAACCTTTTTAAAATTATATTTAAAAATATATATTATATGTTTTTGGAGACGGAGTTTAATTCTTGTTGCACAGGCTTGGAGTGCAGTGGCGTGATCTTGGCTCACTGCAACCTCCGCCTCCCGGGTTCAAGCGATTCTCCTGCCTCAGCCTCCGGGGTAGCTGGGATTACAGGTGTGTGCCACCACGACCAGCTAAGTTTTGTGTTTTTAGTAGAGATGGGGTTTTTTCATGTTGATCAGGCTGATCTCGAACTCCTGACCTCAGGTGATCTGCCCACCTCGGCCTCCCAAAGTGCTGGGATTACCATTGTGAGCCACTATGCCCGGTCTGTAGTGTATAATTATAAAAGGCAGGGTCCTTTGTAAGAAACAGATAAGCAAAGAAAGAGCATTGTATTATAAGGACACAGGAGCCAAGAACCCTAACATGGAAAGTATTTGACCCAGAAAGGGAATTGAATTAGTCTTGTGAATCTTTTTTCTACTTTTGTCTGCATGCCTACTTCCATTCTTTTCTTTCTGCAGATTTACTGTGCTACTCATTCCAAAATGAGTAGCTAACTTTTTGAGTGCTTACTATATGCCACATACTGTGCTAAATGTTTTATGCCACTTACTTCATTTAAGCATCCTATCACATCTATGAGGTGGATATTATTCTTATGGGTAAGGATAGTATAGTTTTAAGAGAAATAGATGTTTTATGACAGTCTGGGATGTGATTAAGCTCTTAACCACTGTGTTACCTCTTAACCACCATGTTACCTCCTATGGTGAAAGATGACGATACCTCAGCTCCTGATATGTTCCATCTCCTGTCTCAAAAGCAAGTAAATTCAGTCCCAGTCTCATGTTCCTTTGAGAAAACAATAAAGCAAAAGCCCAACTTTGGTTTGGCTTGGATGAGATACCTAGCACTGGACCGTTTTGCTATGGTGAGACAGTAGGGTCAAGTTGCTCAGACACAGGAAGAACTCTCTGGACTGGGGATAGCTCACTTCTCAGGGAAGGGGGATTATGACCTGGCAGTACCCTGACAGATACCGAACAGTAAAGATTCAGAAAAGTAAAGGAGCATTTTCAGAAAATTTAGGTACTATATAGAATGAACTTGAAAGGGAAGGTTAAAGATGGACTTAGGATGCTATTGCTATAAAGATGTGGGAATACAAAAGGAGTAGAAAAGAAGGGAGCATTTTGAAGTATGAAATGACAGAAATAGATGTTAGGTAAAGGGAAGGGAATAAGATGATTCTTAGATATCAAGGTGCTCACTCATTAGTGGTGATACCATTAATAAATATTAGAGCAGTTGTAGTAGAGGAAGGAGAGCAAGTGAAGAGTAAAGAAAGACCTGTTTTGGGCATGTTAGTTTTGATGCTGCTAAGATTTTTGTATTGGAGGCGGTGCGTAAGGGCTTATGCCTGTAATCCCAGCACTTTGGGAGGCCAAGGCGAGCGGATCACCTGAGATCGGGAGTTCGAGACCAGCCTGACCAACATGGAGAAACTCCGTCTCTACTAAAAAATGCAGAATTAGCCAGGTGTGGTGACACATGCCTGTGATCCCAGCTACTAGGGAGGCTGAGGCAGGAGAATTGCTCGAACCTGGGAGATGGAGGTTGCGGTGAGCCGAGATTGCGCTATTGCACTCCAGCCTGGGCAACAAGAGCGAAGCTCCGTCTCAAAAAAAAAAAAAGATTTTTGTATTGGAAATTTAGGATACAGTTATAGAGTGAAGTCAGAGTTGAAGCTGCATAGAGGGAAAACTGGGAACCACATGCTTTTTTTTTTTTTTTTTTGCTAGAGAAGAGAAATGTTCACATTTGGGAGAGTAAGAGAACTGATTACCAAGGATTGATAGTGAACTGTCAGGACAAGAACCTAAAAAGTACAGTCGCCACAGAGACAACTATGTGTTCAGGAAAGAAAAGTTGATAGTAACAGTGCTGCCAGGAACACTGAAGGACTAGGAAAAGTTTTTGAGACAGCTAATACAGCTTCCTGGTTTGGGTAGAACCCTGGTTATAGGGCATGGAAAATAGTAGACGATTTGATTGTTGTGTGGAAAATATAAGGAAAGAGAAAAATTAAAGGAGATGAGGTTGAGGAAAGTTTGGTTTTTAAGGGAAGTTCTTTGTAGATAGACATTCATTATTTAGAAAAAGCACCCTGTCTCCCAAAAGAAAAAAATTAAACGCACTTTCTCGTGACTATTTTTGTGTGTATGTATTTAGAGACAGGGTCTCGCTCTTTGCCCACGCTGGAATCAGTGGTGCGATTTTAGGTCACTGCAACATCGAACTCTGGGGCTCAAGGAATCCTCTCACTTTAGTCTCCTGAGTAGCTAGGACCATAGGCGCATACCACTATATTCAGCTAATTTTAAAATTTTTGGTAAAGACAAGGTCTTGTTATGTTGCCCAGGCTGGTCTTGAACACCCGGCTTTAAGAGATACTCCCGTGTTGTCCTCCTAAAGTGTTAGGATTTCAGGCGTGAGCCACCATGCCTGGCCTATTTTTTATTTAGTGAGCATTTGTTCTGAATTACTGCAGGCTGAAGTGACTTATTAGAAATTTTATCTACTTACATAATTTTGATGAGATACAGAAGAATTTTTTTTTTTTTTTTTTGAGACGGAGTCCTGCTCTGTCGCCCAGGCTGGAGTGCAGTGGCGTGATCTCGGCTCACTGCAAGCTCCACCTCCCGGGTTCACGCCATTCTCCTGCCTCAGCCTCCCGAGTAGCTGGGACTACAGGCGCCTGCCACCACGCCCAGCTAATTTTTTTGTATTTTTTAGTAGAGACGGGGTTTCACCGTGGTCTCGATCTCCTGAGCTCGTGATCCGCCCGCTTCGGCCTCCCAAAGTGCTGGGATTACAAGTGTGAGCCACCGCGCCCGGCACAGAAGAATTTTTAAAAATTAAATTTAATTAATTTTTTTTGAGACAGTCTTGTTCCATCGCCCAGGCTGGAGTGCAGTGGTGTGATATCGGCTCACTGCAACCTCTGCCTCCTGGGTTCCAATGATTCTTGTGTTTCAGCCTCCTGAATAGCTGGGATTACAGGCATCTGCCATGATGCTTGGCTAGTTTTTGTATTTTTAGTAGAAACTGGATTTCACAATGTTGCTCAGGCTGGTCTCGAACTCCTGGGCTCTAGCAGTGCCTCCTGCCTTGGCCTCACAAATTGCTGAGATTACAGGTGTGAGTGACTGTATCTGGCCAGAGAGGAAGGACATTTTAGATTGTAAATATTCTACTTTGCTTTTTTTTTTTTTTTTTTTTTTTTGAGATGGAGTCTCACTCTGTGGCCCAGGCTGGAGTGCAGTGGTGTGATCTCCGCTCGCTGCAACCTCTGCCTCCCAGGTTCAAGCGATTCTCCTGCCTCAGCCTCCCGAGTAGCTGGGCTTACAGGTGCCCGCCACTGTGCCTGGCAAATTTTTTTTTTTAAGATGCAGCTTCGCTCTTGTTGCCCAGGCTGGAGTGTAGTGGTGCAATCTCGGCTCACCACAACCTCCACTTCCCGGGTTCAAGCGATTCTCCTGCCTCAGCCTCCCGAGTAGCTGGGATTACAGGCATGCACCACCACGCCTGGCTGATTTTGTATAGTAGAGATGGGGTTTCTCCATGTTGGTCAGGCTGGTCTCAAACTCCCGACCTCAGGTGATCTGCGTGCCTCAGCCTCCCAAAGTCCTGGGATTACAGGCGTGAACTCCCATGCCCGGTCCTACTCCTGGCTAATTTTTGTATTTTTAGTAGAAATGGGGTTTTACCATGTTGGCCAGGCTGGTCTCGAACTCCTGACCTCAGATAATCCTCCTGCCTTGGCTTCCCAAAGTGCTGGGATTACAGGTGTGAGCCACCCCGCCCGACCCCTTCATTCTTTTATTTTTTTAATTCTTTGCTGATTTGGAGGTCATATGCTCTATTTCTTTTATGTTAGTGATTGCACTTAAAGTTTTAACATGCATACTTAATGTTTTTCTGAGTCTTAATATGTGTACTCCCTTTGAACAAAACGAAGGTCCTTGGGACGCCTTGATTCCTTTGGTTCTTTTTCCCTTGCACAATCTATGTTATTTTTGTCTTTATTATTCTGCTGGGTTTTTTTTTTTTTTTTTAAGATAGGGTCTCACTGTGTTGCCCAGGCTGATCTGGAACTCTTGGGCTCATGTGATCCTCTCACCTTAGCCTTCTAAGTAGCTGGAATTACTCCATCTGTTTTTTTTTTTTTTTTTGGTGATGGAGTCTCACTGTCGCCCAGGCTGGAGTGCAGTGGTGTGATCTCGGCTCACTGCAATCTCTGCGTTTCATGTTCAAATGATTCTCATGGGTTCAAGTGATTCTCATGCCTCAGCCTCTCGAGTAGCTGGGACTACAGGCGCATGCCACCTTTTCCGGCTAATTTTTGTATTTTTAGTAGAGACGGGGTTTCACCATGTTGGCCAGGCTGTTCTTGAACTCCCGACCTCAGGTAATGTTCCTGCTTCGGCCTCCCAAAGTGCTGGTATTACAGGCGTGAGCCACTGTGCGTCTTATTTTGAATCTTCTGAATAATCGTGTGTTTTAAAAAAATAGTTATTTATAATTAGGCTTAATATTACTGATGTTTTTGTTCAATCTAGCCTTTTATTTTCCTTGTTTATGGGTTCATTTTTTTTCGTTTGAAGGTTTTGGTATTTTTTCTTAGGGTCTGAGGCTAGTAAGTAATAAGTAAGAAGCTATATTAGTCTTTTTGTGTCTACGAATTTCGTTATTTTGCTCTCTTGGAAGCTAGTTTGAATTCTTTGATAATAGCTATTTTCCTATAACTAAAGATTTTATTCTAGTTTGTCTTCTGGTATCTGTTGGTTGATAAACAATCTTTTGAGTTTGTTTATCCTGTTTGAGGCTTGGTCTGCTTTTTCATTCTGAGGACTCAGTGTCCTTCCATTTTTTATTTTCTACTCTATCTCTTCAAATACTGTAACCTTCTCATTAACTTTTCTTTTCCTAGAACTGTTAGGTAGATGTTTGGGATTTTCATTCCGTTTTTCATGTCTTTTAATTTGTCTTTCATATGTTTATCTTATCTTTTTTTTTTTTTTTTTTTTTGAGAGGGAGCCTCTGTTGCCCAGGCTAGAGTGCGGTGGTGCAATCTCGGCTCACTGCAAGCTCTGCCTCCTGGGTTCATGCCATTCTCCTGCCTCAGCCTCCTGAGTAGCTGGGAATACAGGTGCCCGCCACTACGCCCGGCTAATTTTTTGTATTTTTAGTAGAGACGGGGTTTTTCCGTGTTAGCCAGGATGGTCTCGATCTGCTGACTTCGTGATCCACTCACCTTGGCCTCCCAAAGTGCTGGGATTACAGGTGTGAGCCACTGCGCCCGGCCTTTCTATCTTATCTTTGCATTATTGATAACGTCTTTAACTCTGTCTTCAGATTTATGCTTATTTTTAATTCAGTGAATTAATTTTTTTCTGAATAAATTATTTCTAGAATTTTTGTGTGATTTTATTTTTCAATTTGTCTCTTTTTTCAGGGTATCTTGCTTTATTGTTTGAAGAATTATATTCTTTTTTTATTTGAACATTTAAAACATACTTATTGTAAAGATTCTCAGATTTTGGAATTCTTTGTTTGTTTATTCTAGTGATAGCTGTCTTTATATATTGTGCAATTTTTGACTGCAAGCTAATCTTCAGGTGGAGTTGTCTTTCCTGGGATTCCTGTTCCTCTACCATAAGTTGTGAAGATGTCACTGTGGGGTTTTTGCCTTTGCTCTCTGTCTTTTAAGAATTGTGTTTGGCTGACCAGATTATAATGGTTTCTACAAGTGAGGAGATTATTCTTTTTTTTTTTTTTTTTTTTTTTTTAGACTGAGTCTTGCTCTGTCACCCAGGCTGGAGTGCAGTGGCACAGTCTCGGCTCACTGCAACTTGCACCTCCCGGATTCAAGCAGTTCTCCTGCCGCAGCCTCCCCAGTAGCTGGGATTATAGGTGCGTGCCACCACTCCTGGCGAATTTTTTGTATTTTTAGTAGAGATGGGGTTTCACTGCGTTTCGATCTCCTGACCTCGTGATCTGCCTGCCGTGGCCTCCCAAAGTGCTGGGATTACAGGCGTGAGCCACTGTGCCCGTCCAGTTATTCTTTTACTTAAAAGCAAAAGGCATTTTAAAGCTTTGATGACAGTTCTCTTAAGTCACTAGGGAGTATGCTTTTTCTGTCTTCCTTCTGCATCAGCCTTAGCACATAGTTTTCATATTCAGGATTATCCCATAGTCAAAGCATGGCAGCTGAAACTGCAATCATTGTGACTACAAAAGAAGTCCCAGGCAGAAAGAAGGGGAGAGGGTAAGGTTCAAGTGTGGTCCTCTGAGTTGTACTCTTTTTTTTTTTTTTTTTGAGAGTCGTGCTCTGTTGCCCAGGCTGGAATGCAGTGGCTGCGATCCTTTGCCTCCCGGGTTCTCCTGCCTTAGCTTCCTGAGTAGCTGGGATTACAGGTGTGTGCCACCACACCTGGCTAATTTTTGTATTTTTAGTAGAAATGGGGTTTCGCCATGTTGGCCAGGCTGGTCTCGAACTCCTGACCTTAGGTGATCCGCCTGCCTTGGCCTCCCAAAGTGCTGGGATTACAGGCGTGAGCCACTGTGCCTGGCCCTGAGTTGTACTCTTAAACTAGTTCTCCTTGAGGCTCCACTCAACAGCTTATGCTTAATTTTACTGGCTCTTAATTGTTATGGAGCCTGCAAAATGTGGTCATAAAGTTGGGCCCATTGATAAACTGGTTAAAGTGAGAGTTCTGTTAGTAGGGAAGAAGGAGAAAATGGACTTGGGATTGGTAGCTGCAGGGTCTGTTACAGTTGCGTAATGGGGTTCATTGCTTCAGGCCAGTCTCTAAGTTTGTTTCTTGGCTTGGATTTCTACATCCTTTAGATGATGGATTTTGGGCCTCATACCTTCCCTCAGCATTCCCTTGGATTTTTAGAGTGACTCATCTACTCATATCTGGAGCAAGCATCTAATTTCTGTGCAGCTTCCCTAGTCTTAGTAGTCCAAGCACATGGTTTTCTAGAGTCTCTTCCTGTTATGACATGGGTCCTTATCAGCTCTTGTCCTTATGTAGGGAACCCAGTTAGAGCTTTTCTCCATATCTTTAGTCTATGTTGCTGTCATAGTCAGTCCTACTCTCTAAGGTATTGTTTCTGATAGCTTCGTTAACTGCCCCAGCTTCAATTAATACTGATTCCTTCAGCTTTTTGTTTGTTTTTGAGACAGGGTCTTGCCCTGTTATCCAGGCTAGAATGCAGTGATGCGATCTCAGCTCATTTCAACCTCTGCGTCCCGGGTTGGAGCGATTCACCTGCCTTAGCCTACTGAGTAGCTGGGACTACAGATGGGTGCTACCAAGCCCAGCTAATTTTTGTATTTTTAGTAGAGACGGGGGTTTCACATGTTGCCCAGGCTGGTCTCGAACTTCTGACTTCAAGTGATTTGCCTGACTCGGCCTACCAAAGTGCTGGCATTATAGACATGAGCTATCGTGCCTGGCCTCATTTAGCTTTAAAGTTCTTTTTTATTTCTGCCACCTGGAGATTTACCTTTATTCACATAATTAAAAATTGTTTTCAGATTTCTTTTATCTTTGATTTTTTTTTTTTTTTTTTTGAAATGGAGTCTTGCTCTGTCACCCAGTGTAGTGGCACAGTCTTAGCTCACTGCATCCTCTGCCTCCCGGGTTCAAGTGTTCAAGTGATTCTCCTGCCTTAGCCTCCTGAGTAGCTGGGATTACAGGCACGTGCCACCATGCCTGGCTGATTTTTGTGTTTTTAGTAGAGATGGGGTTTCACCACGTTGGTCAGGTTGGTCTTGAACTCCTGACCTCATGATCCGCCTGCCTCGGCCTCATGAAGTGCTGGGATTACAGGCATGAGCCACTGCACCTGGCCTGATTTGCATCTTCCTCCTTCTCCCTCTTTCCTCTCTCCCCTTTTACTTTCCATTGTCTTTCCTCCTTCCTTTCCTTTTTAAACCAGGGACCTTCTTCTGGGTACCATCTGCTTGCTCCCATCTGGACTGTTTGCTCTTTAGGCTTACTATATGGATTCTGGAACATCCCTTCACCATTATCTTGGAGTTTTCTTCTTGCTTATATTGGATTCCCTGTTTTTCTAGCCCCCTACTCCCCTGTTTCTCTATATTTAAGAAGGCACATCTTCTGGCAGCTTCATAGGAAAAGGCGCATGAGAAATAAATTAGGGTTTTGCATGGTTGATAAAATGGAATTGCTATCTTACTTGATTGTTTGACAGAATACATAGAATTTTTGGTTGGAAATCATTTTCCATCAGAATTTGAAGATATTTCTCTACCGCGTTTTAGCTTTCAGTGTTACTGTTAGCAAGTCCAAAGCAGTTCTAATTTTTTTTTTTTTTTTTTTTGAGAAGGAGCCTCACTCGGGCTGGAGTGCAGTGATGCGATCACTGCTCACTACAACCTCTGCGTCCCGGGTTCAAGAGATTTTCCTGCCTCAGCCTCCCGAGTAGCTGGGACTACAGGCGTGTGCCACTATGCCCAGCTCAGTTTTGTATTTTTAGTAGAGATGGGGGTTTTGCCATATTGGGCAGGCTGGTCTCAAACTCCTGGCCTAAGGTGATCTACCTGCCTCAGCCTCCTAAAGAGTTGAGATACAGACGTGAGTCACCACACTCAGCTGCAATTCTGATTTCTTTTTGTTTTCCTTTCCTTTTTTTTTTTTTTTTTTTGAGACAGAGTCTCTCTGTCGCCCAGGCTGAAGTACAGTGGCGTGATCTTGGCTCACTGCAAACTCTGCCTCCCGGGGTCAAGTGATTCTCTTGCCTCAGCCTCCCGAGTAGCTGAGATTACAGGTGTGCGCCACCATGCCTGGCTAATTTTTGTATTTTTAGTAGAGACGGGGTTTCACCATGTTGGCCAGGCTGGTTTCGAACTCCTGAACACAAGTGATCTACCTGTCTCAGCCTCCAAAAATGTTGGGATTACAGGCATGAGCTGCTGCACCTGGCCGATTCTGATTTCTTTTTAATCGTTTATATGTGGTAGTTCTCTCTGGATTTAGTATTTTTCTCTTTGACCTGGTTATTCTGTTACTCACGATGGTGTGCTTTCTTTTACTTATTGTACTAGGTACACGGTGGTCCTTTTGATTTGTTAGCTCCTGTTTCGCAATGTGCGTTTAAGTCAGGGAGGAAGTTTTTGAATTATTTCTTTGATAATTTCCTCAGTTCTGCTTTGTTTGCCTTTTCTGTATTTTAAAAAAATTTTGGATGTTGGACTGATTCTATAATTTTTGTATTTTCTGTTTCAGTTGTATAACTCTTTTTACTCTATTTTCTGAGGTGATTCCTCACTTTCTCTTCCAAATCTTCACTTAAAAATTTTTTTGTTTGTTCCAGACAGCATCTTGATTTTGTAGCCCAGGCTAACCTTGAAAGTGATTCTGTCAGCCTTCCATAGTGTTGGGATTATAGGCGTGCCACTACTCCTGGCCCTCCTTCACTTAAATTTTTTTTTGTTTTGAGATGGAGTCTTGCTCTGCCCCCAGGCTAGAGTGCCGTGATGTGATCTCAGCTCACTGCAACCTCCGCCTCCCGGGTTCAAGTGATTCCCCTGCCTCAGCCTACCGGGTAGCTGGGATTACAGACATGCGCCACCATGCCCGGCTAATTTTTTTTTTGTATTTTGGTAGAGACAGGGTTTCACCATGTTGGCCAAGATGGTCTCGATCTCCTGACCTCGTGATCTGCCTGCCTCGGCCTCCCAAAGTGCTGGGACTACAGGCTCTGAGCCACCAGGCCCGGCCCCTTCACTTTAATTTTTCAAGTTGGTTATACTAATTTCTTTCTTTCTTTGTTTTTCTTTCTTTCTTTTTTTTTTTTTTTTGAGACAGAGTTCGCCGTGTTTCCCAGGCTGGAGTGCATTGGTGCAATCTTGGCTCACTGCAACCCCTACTGCCCGGGTTCAAGCGATTCTCAGGCCTCAGCCTCCCGAGTACCTGGGATTACAGGCGCACGCCACCATGCCCAGCTAATTTTGTATTTTTAGTAGAGATGGGGTTTCACCATGTTGGTCAGGCTGCTCTCGAACTCCTGACCTCAGGTGATCCACACGCCTTGGCCTCCCAAAGTGCTGGGATTACAGGCGTGAGCCACTGTGCCTGGCCATACTTTTTAATTTCTAAGGACTCTTTATGCTCTCAGTTGCTCCTTAATTTTTGTAATCTTCTGTTCAAGTTTCTTGGATACAATTTATTTTAATTTAAATTTAATTTAATTTTGTTTTTTTGAGACAGAGTCTTGCCTGTCACCCAGGCTGCAGTGCAGTGGCGTGATCTTGGCTGACTGCAGCCCCCGCTTCCTGGGTTCAAGCAATTCTCCCTTCTCAGCCTCCTCAGTAGCTGGGATTACAGGTGCGTGCCACCACGCCTGGCTAATTTTTGTATTTTTAGTAGAGACTGGGTTTTGCCATGTTGGCCATGCTGATCTCAGACTCCTGACCCCAGGTGATCCACCCTTCTCGACCTCCCAAAGTGCTGGGATTATAGGCATGAGTCACAATGCCGGGCTGATACTTTAATTGGAGGTTTTTGTTGGTTTCAGTTATGAAATTTTCTTCTGCTCCTTGAACTCTTCTTTTGTACTGTTTTGGCCTGTCTTTCATGTTAGTGACTTTATGTAAAAATCTGGTGATTCTCAGCCTTGATTGAAATGTAAGACAATTTTTTTTTTTTTTGAGAGGGAGTTTCACTCTTGTTGCCCAGGCTGGTGTGATCTTGGGTCGCCACAACCTCTGCCTCCTGGGTTCAAGTGGTTCACCTGCCTCAGCCTCCTGAGTAGCTGGGATTACAGGCATGCGCCACCATGCCCAGCTAATTTTGTATTTTTGATAGAAACGGGGTTTCTTCATGTTGGTCAGGCTGGTCTCGAACTCCTGACCTCAGGTGATCCGCCCACCTCAGTCTCCAAAAGTGCTGGGATTACAGGATTACAGGTTAGGTGTGAGCCACTGTGCCCGGCCCTTTTTTTTTTTTGGACATGGAGTCTCGCTCTGTCGCCTAGGCTGGAGTGCAGTAGTGCGATCTTGGCTCACTGCATCCTTCGCCTCCTGGGTTCAGGCAATTCTCCTGCCTCCACCTCCTGAGTGGCTGGGACTACAGGCATGCGCCAACACACCTGGCTAATTTTTGTATTTTTAGTAGAGACGGTTTCGCCATGTTGGCCAGGCTGGTCTCAAGCTCCTGACCTCAGGTGATTTGCCCTCCTCGGCCTCCCAAAGTGCTGGGATTACAGGTGTGAGCCACCGTGCCCAGCCTCAAATTTAAGACAAATTCTTAATGGGTGGATTGGAAGTTCTGTGTGAGCAGACATTGTTGAGTGATAGACTTCTTTGTAAGTGATCTAGCAGGGTTCTCAGCTTAGTAAGAGAGAAATACATCTGATCACGATCACCTGTTGGGGGTTGACAAACCTGGTTACCAGTATTCCTTCAGCCAGATGGATGTTGGAATTTGAGGATTTAGAATTACAGTTTTATGTTTCTTGTTTTTCTTCAGCTGCTCCTGGTGTCCCTGAGTCTAGATTTCTTCCATTTACCCTCTAGGAAATTAAGCTTTGCAGTTTTCTAGGGCAGGTGAGAGCCAGTTCCGTGTTAGTATGTAGTGAATAAGGGGATTGTTTTGATTGCTTTTCAGATGGTATGCAATTCCTGTTGGTTAGCCTCATCTGAAAACATCACTCCTGGATACATAGAACATCACTGCGCATGTGCATCTCCCCACCCCTTGATGCCTAGTATCTAACGTTCCTCCAGTTTCTGGTGCTCTGATGCATTGCTTTTGGGCTTGTCTTACTACAGCCGCTTTCTTTGGTCCTAAGTCATTTACCACTTGTCATATGTCCTTTCTAGTTTCCAGGGATATTGTATTTTATATTTATGGTTTTATGCCATTTATCTCAGTTGTCATTTGGCATTTCAAGAAGGAGAGGTGGTAGTGTTTAAGTGGAATTAACTACTTGTGTTTCTGATGTGGTCTTTTTATATTTCTGACAGGGTCTTGTTTTACCAAGTACTAGTCTTCAGTCTATCCTGTTTACTTGATTTTTTCCCACTCAACTCACAAACATTTTTGAATCATCTCATGAATTCTGCTTTCTATTTACATTTTTGCCCTTTTGTCTTTTCCTCTTCGCTGGCAAACTTCCTGAAAACATAAAACTAGTTGATTCACTTCTTCAAATGCCTACTGTGTTGTTATTTTTTCCCTTGTGCTTAATGATTGAGTTATAACTCAGTTGTTATAAGTAATAGTTTATGAAATTTGTATTTGATATAACAGTTTCATCATGGACACTGTCCATTTTGTTCTTCAGTGACTCTTAACATAAAGGATCCACGTACAAGAAGTTCTTTTAATAATAAAGCATCAGGAAAATTATCTCCCTTGCATATCTGGTATATTTCCTCCTTTTTGATAGATCTGTGAAATACATTCTGTTTGTCTTTTTGTCCTGGTTACCAGGCAGCCTAGAACCAAATCTGGTCTTTAGTTACATCAGCTATATTAATATCATTATTAGTATATTTGTTCCCTCTTTCTCCTTCCATGGGGTTTAGGACTTCACCTCTTATCTCTGTTTCTCTGCGTGTTGATTTCATTCTCTCATACTACAGACTCTACTTCATGAGGCTGGAACCATGACTGCTGGCAGCTCTTGTTTCCAGCCCCTTCTACCAGAAGAAGGGGCTCTCTTGAAGAATCCTGGAAAGGACTCTGGCCTGTCTTGGATCATGTGCCCATCATCTCTGTGGCTGGAGTGGGGAGGGTACTGTGAATGGCAACCCTCACTAGAACTACATAGTTGGAGTCAGGGGTAAGAGCAGTTTCCATAATGCAGGGGGGTGGGTGCTGTTTGCAAAACAAGGGGGATGCTTATGAAGCAGAAAAACAATAGATGTCTATCATACTGGCTTTTATTATTTTTCTTTTTTTCTTTTTTTTTTTTTTTTTTTTTTTGGAGACAGAGTCTCGCTCTGTTGCCCAGGCTGGAGTACGGTGGTGCGATCTGGGCTCACTGCAACCTCTGCCTCCCGGGTTCAAGCAATTCTCCTGCCTCAGCCTCCCAAGTAGCTGGGATTACAGGTGTCTGCCACCAGGTCTGGCTAATTTTTTGTATTTTTAGTAGAGGTGGGGTTTTGCCATGTTGGCCAGGCTGGTCTCGAGCTACTGACCTCCGGTGATCCACCCACCTTGGCCTCCCAAAGTGCTGGGATTACAGACGTAAGCCACTGCGCTCGGCCTTATTTTTCTTTTTTTAATTGTTGTAATACTTGTGCTTTATTGTAGACTGCCTTAAATCCTTTTCTAAAAATTTTAGGTTTAAGTACATTAAATATGCTAAAATAACATAAACTATTCATTCACTCTTCAAGGGTGCAGTGAGCTATGATCCTGCCACTGTACTCCAGCCTGGGTGACAGAGGAGACCCTATCTCTAAGAAAAAAGAAAAAAATCAAAGAGATCATGGGCTTTAGAGTCAGATGAACTAAATATATGACTGAGCAAGTTTCTTCTTTTTTTTTTTTTTTTAAATTTTTAATTAAAGAATAGAGGTGGGGTTTTGCTATGTTGCCCAGGCTGGACTTGCACTGCTGGCCTCAAGCAGTCCTCCCTCCTTGGCCTCCCAAGGTGCTGGGATTACAGGCATGAGTCATTGTGCCCAGCCTCTTTTTAAAAAATTTTTATTTTTTTAAAAAGTAGAGACATCTATTTGTTTTGACACTATTCCTCTCAGTTCCACAGCGGCATTATGTCATAAATCAGCCGTTAATATTTGTATGGATTTCTTTCTGGACTTTGTGTTCTTTTTATGTGCCTTTGTGCGAGAACCAGTTTTAAAATTACTGTAGCTTCATATTAATAATAACTCTGGATACAAGATACCAGAAAGAATTAGTCCTTCTATATTGTGTTCCTTTTTTGTTGTTGTTTTAAGTATCTTGCCACTTCTTAGCTCTTTGCATTTGATAAACATTTTGAACCATAATGTTCCACAAAAATGTTGCTAGTGTTTTGTTTGAGTTTGCATTGATTATGTATATCAGTTTGGGGAGAATGGACTTCTTTCTTTTTGAGACAGAGTCTTGCTCTGTCGCCCAGGCTGGAGTGCAGTGGCACAGTCTTGGCTCACTGCAGCCTCCGACTCCTGGGTTCCAGTGATTCTCCTGCCTCAGCCTCCCAGGAAGCTGGGACTACAGGCGTCCACCACCATGCCTGACTAATTTTTGTATTTTTAGTAGAGAAGGGGTTTCACTATGTTGGCCAGGCTGGTCTCAAACTGCTGACCTTGTGATCCGCCTTGGCCTCCCAAAGTGCTGGGATTACAGGCATGAGCCACTGCGCCTGGCGAGAATGGACATCTTTACATATAGTTTTGAATTTTTCTTTTTTTTTTTTTTGGAGATGGAGTCTCGCTCTGTCACCCAGGCTGGAGTGCAGTGGTGCCATCTCGGCTCACTGTAAGCTCCGCCTCCCAGGTTCACGCCATTCTCCTGCCTCAGCCTCTCCGAGTAGCTGGGACTACAGGTGCCCACCACCACGCCCGGCTAATTTTTTGTATTTTTTTAGTAGAGACGGGGTTTCACCGTGGTCTCGATCTCCTGACCTCCTGATTCGCCCGCCTCAGCCTCCCAAAGTGCTGGGATTACAAGCGTGAGCCACCGCGCCCGGCAGTTTTGAATTTTTCAATCCATGAACATGGTAATCTGATTATTCAGATTTTCCATATTCATTGTGGTAAAATACACATAATACAAAATATACCATTTTAACCATTTTTATGTATACAATTCAGTGGCATTAAGTACATTCACAGTGTTTTAGAACCATCAGCAGTATATATTTCCAGAACTAATCCCAAAGAGAAATTCTGTACCCTGTAAGCATAACTCTCATTTCACCCTCTCTATAGCCCCTGGTAACTTCTGTTTTCTTTCAAGTTGCCTAGTTTAGCTGCTTATGTAAGTGGAATCTTATATTTGTTCTTTTGTATGTAGCTTATTTCACTTTGAGTGTTTTCAAGGTTCATCTATGTTGTAGCATGTACCAGAATTTGAATCTTGTTTATAGCTGAATACTACATAATCCATTGTTATGTATATACCGTATTTTGTTTATGTATTCATCTGTTGATGGAAACTTGGGTTGTTTCTACCTTTTTGCTATTGTGAGTAATGCTGAGCTGAACATTGGTATTCTAGCATCTGTTTGAATCTCTTTTTTTTTTGGTGGGGGGATATACATTAGGAATGAAGTTGCTGGATCACATGGTAATTCCGTTTGGCTTTTTTTTCCTGAGACGGAGTTTCACTCTTATTGCCCACGCTGGAGTACAATGGCGTGATCTTGGCTCACTGCATCCTCCGCCTTCCGGGTTCAAGTGATTCTCCTGCCTCAGCCCCTCAAGTAGCTGGGATTACAGGCGTGCGCCACCACACTCGGCTAATTTTGTATTTTTAGTAGAGACAGGGTTTCTCCAGAGACAGGGTTTCTCCATGTTGGTCAGGCTGGTCTCGAACTCTCGACCTCAGGTCATCTGCCCGCCTAGGCCTCCCAAAGTACTAAGATTTGAGCCACTGTGCCTGGCCTGTTTGGCCTTTTGAGGAACTGCCAAAATGTTTTTCACAGAGACTTCAGCATTTTGTATTCCTACCAACAATGCATGAGGGTTCAGTTTTTTTCCACTCAAGTCTTTCAGTTTTCTTCAACTCTTGTTATTTTCTGTTGTTACTGTTTTTGAGACAGGGTCTTGTTCTGTCACTCAGCATTGAAGTGCAGTGGCTTGAACATGGCTCACTGGAGCGTCAACCTCCTGGGATCAGGCAGTTGTCCCACCTACCCTGCTGTGTAGCTGGGACCACAGGCACGTACCACCACCACCACCACCTAATTTTATTGATATTTGTAGAGAGGTAGCTTCACTATGTTGTCCAGGCTGGTTTTGAACTTCTGGACTCAAGCAATTCTCCTGCCTCAGCCTCCCCAAAGTATCAGGATTACAAGTGTGAGCTGTGACACCTGGTCTATTTTCTGGTTTTTGATGATAGCCATGCTAGTGATGTAAAGTGGTATCTTGTCGTTTTGATTTGCATTTTCCCAATGATTAGTGATACAAGCATCTTTTCATCTGCTTCTTGGCCATTTGTGTGTATTCTTTGGAGAATTTTCTGTTCAGGTCCTTTGCCCTTTTTGTGTGACTTTTTGTTGTTGAAATATCAGTATTCTTTATCTACTTCTAGATCCTAGACCCAGTATCTAATTTTAGATTCCAGACCGTTCTTAGATATATGATTTGTGAATGTTTTATCCCCTTCTGTGTGTTGTCTTTTCACTCTGTTGATAGTCATGTCCTTTTATGCACAGAGATTTTAATTATGATGAAGTCCAGTTTATCTTTTTTTAGTTTTTGTTTCCTGTGCTTTTGGTATCGTATCCAAGAAATGATTGTCAAATTTAGTGCAGTGAAGATTTTCCCGTGTTTTCTTCTAAATGTTTCTATAGTTGTTGCTCTTTTTTAAATTAATTAATTTATTTATTTGAGACGGAGCCTTGCTCTGTTGCCCAGGCTGGAGTGCAGTGGTGCGATCTCGGCTCACTGCAACTTCTGCCTCCTGGGTTCAAGCGATTCTTCTGCCTCACCCTCCCGAGTAGCTGGGACTACAGGCGCATGCCACCACACCCGGCTAATTTTTGTATTTTTAGTAGAGACAGAGTTTTACCATGTTAGCCAGGATGGTCTCAATCTCCTGACCTCATGATCTGCCCACCTCGGCCTCCCAAAGTGCTGGGATTACAGGCGTGAACCACTGCGCCCGGTCCAGTTGTAGCTCGTATGTTTAGGTGTTTGATCCATTTTGAGCCAATTTTTGTGTGCAGTGTAAGATAAGTGTCCACCCACATTCTTTTGCATGTAGATAATCCAGTTTTCCCAGCATTATTTGTTGAAAAGACTCTCTTTCCCACTGAATGATGCTGGCACTTTTGTTGAAAATTATTTCACCATGTAAGCGAGAGTTTATTTCTGAACTCTCTATTCTCTTTCAGTGCTCTGTTTTTATGCCAGTACAACAGTTTTTTTTTTTTTGAGGTGGAGTTTTGCTCTTGTTGCCCAGACTGGAGTGTAGTGGCCCAATCTTGGCTCACTGCAACCTCTGCCTCCTGGGTTCAAGCGATTCTCCTGCCTCAGCCTCCTGAGTAGCTGGGATTATAGGCATGTGCCACCACACCCAGCTAATTTTTGTATTTTTAGTAGAGAGACGGGGTTTCTACATGTTGGTCAGACTGGTCTCAAACTCCCAATCCCAGTTGATCCGCCTGCCTCGGCCTTCCAAAGTGCTGGGATTACAGGCGTGAGCCACCATGCCTGGCAACACTGTTTTGATTACTGTAGCTTTGTAGTAAGTTCTGAAATCAAGAAGTGTGATGTCTTCAAATTTATTCTTCCTTTTCAAGATAGTTTTGACTATTTGAGGTCCCTTGAGATTCTACATGAGTTTTGGAATGTATTTTTTTTTTTTTTTATTTCTACCAAAAACATTCTTCGGATTTTGATAGGGATTTTATTGGATGTGTAGATTGCTTTTTTTTAATTATTTTATTATTTATTTTATTTTATTTTTATTTATTTTTTCTGTTTTTTGAGACGGAGTCTTGCTCTGTTGCCCAGGCTGGAGTGCAGTGGCGCAATCTCGGCTTACTGCAAGCTCCGCCTCCCGGGTTCACGCCATTCTCCTGCCTCAGCCTCTCCGAGTAGCTGGGACTACAGGCGCCCGCCACCACGCCCGGCTAATTTTTTTTGTATTTTTAGTAGAGATGGGGTTTCACCGTGGTCTCGATCTCCTGACCTCGTGATCCGCCCGCCTCGGCCTCCCAAAGTGCTGGGATTACAAGCGTGAGCCACCGCGCCCGGCCTATTTTATTTTTTATTTTTTTTTTTGAGACAGCGTCTCACTCTTGTTGCCCAGGCTGGAGTGCAATGGTGCAATCTCGGCTCACTGCAACGTCTGCCTCCCGGGTTCAAGTGATTCTCTTGCCTCAGTCTCCCAAGTAGCTGGGATTACAGGCATGCGCCACCACACCTGGCTAATTTTGTATTTTTAGTAGAGACAGGGTTTCACCATGTTGGCCAGGCTGATTTTGAACTCCTGGCCTCAGGTGATTCGCCTGTCTCGGCCCCCCAAAGTGCTGGGATTACAGGTGTGAGCCACCACACCCGGCGTGTAGATTGCTTTGGAGTAGTAAAATCTTAGCAACATTAAGGTATTACAATCCAAGAACATGAAATGTCTTTCCATCTTCAGTTTATTTCAGTAAAGTTTTGTGATTTTTCTGTGTACGAGTCTTGCGTTTTCTTCATTGCTGACTTATATATACTTTTTTTTTTTTTTTGAGATGGAGTTTCACTCTTGTTGCCCAGGCTGGAGTGCAATGGCGCGATCTTGGCTCACCGCAGCCTCCCGCCTCCTGGGTTCAAGCAATTCTCCTGCCTCAGCCTCGTGAGTAGCTGGGATTACAGGCATGTACCACCACGCCTGGCTAATTTTGTATTTTTAGTAGAGACAGGGTTTCTCCATGTTGGTCAGGCTGGTCTTGAACTCCCAACCTCAGGTTTCTGGTGATTCCTATTGCAGCATCTTCCCAGAATCCTCTCCCTTCCTGTTGTGCTTTTATAGCCACACCTGCATTCCTCCTGTCGCCAGACTTAGTCATAACCATTAATGTATTCTTCATTTTGGTAATTTTGTTATCTCGAGGATGTTATATAAATGGGATGATAGAACTTGTAATTTTCTGGAGGCCTGGTGCGTGTCTCACGCCTATAATCCCAGCACTTTGGGAGGCTCAGGTGGGTGGGTCACTTGAGGTCAGGAGTTTGAAACCAGCCTCGCCAACATGGTGAAACCCTGTCTCTACTAAAAATAAAAAAATTAGCCAGGTGTGATGGTGCGCACCTGTAATCTCAGCTGCTTGGGAGGCTGAGACATGAGAATTGCTTGAACCCAGGAGGCAGAGGTTGCAGTGAGCTGAGATTGTGCCACTGCACTCCACCCTGGGCGACAGAGTGAGACTCTGTCTAAAAATGAAACAAAACAACATGTAACTTTCTGGGATTGAGTTTTTTACACTAAGTTTAATTCCTTGGAGATTCCTCCATGTTGTTGCTTAGTATTTGTTACAGTTAAACTGCGTTTTGTTTAATTACTTATTTGCTGAAAGATAATCTCAGTTATTTCCACTTGTAGGTTATTAAGAATAAAACTGTTATAAACATTACACGGGTTTTCGTGTGAACATAAGTCTTCATTTAGTAATTTTGATAGGCGGGTAGTGATATCTCATTGTGTATTATTATTATTTTTATTTATTTATTTATTTATTTTTGAGACAGAGTCTCGCTCTGTCGCCCAGGCTGGAGTGCAGTGACGCAATCTCGGCTCACTGCAAGCTCCGCCTCCCGGGTTCACGCCATTCTCCTGCCTCAGCCTCCCGAGTAGGTAGGACTATAGGCGCCTGCCACTACGCCTGGCTAATTTTTTGTATTTTTAGTAGAGACGGGGTTTCACCGTCTTAGCCAGGATGGTCTTGATCTCCTGACCTCGTGATCTGCCCGCCTTGGCCTCCCAAAGTGCCGGGATTACAGGCGTGAGCCACTGTGCCCGGCCTATTATTATTATTATTATTTTTGAGACAGGGTCTTGCTCTGTTACCTAGGCTTTGAAGGGCAGTGTCATGATCATGGCTTATTGCCGCCTTAACCCTCGAGTAGCTGGGACTATGGGTGTATGCTACATCACTACACCCAGCCAACGTTTTTAAAAATGTATTTTTGAAGAGATGGGGTCTTGCTACGTTGCTCAGGATGGTTTTGAACTTCTGAGCTAAAGCCATGCTCCCGACTGGTCTCCTAAAGTGCTGGGATTACAGGCCACTACACATGCGTCATTGTGTTTTTAATACGTATTTACTTAGTAGCTAATGATGTTGACCATCTTTTCAGGTGCTTATTTGGTATCTTTTTTTTTTTTTTTTAATATGGAACACTTTAAGAATTTGCATGTCATCACTGTGCAGGGAGCATGCTAATCTTCTCTGTATCAATTCAATTTTGGTATATGTGCTGTTGAGACAAGCACTAGTACATTTATATATCCTCTGTTCATCACTTTTGGCTATTTTCTTTTTCTTCTTTTGAGACAGTCTCCCCATCTCTACTAAACAAAATACAAAAATTAGCCAGGCATGGTGGCACATGCCTGTAATCCCAACTACTTGGGAGGCTGAGGCAGGAGAATTGCTTGAACCCGGGAAGCGGAGGTTGCAGTGAGCTGAGATCTCACCACTGTACTCCAGCCTGAGTGACAGAGTGAGACTCTGTCAAAAAAAAAAAAAAAAAGGCTGGGTGTGTTGGCTCATGGCTGTAATCCCAGCACTTTGGGAGGTCAAGATGGGTGGATCACTTGAGGTCAAGAGTTCGAGACCAGCCTGACCAACATGTTAAAACCCCGTCTCTACTAAAAATACAAAAATTAGCTGGGCGTGGTGGCCCGTGCCTGTTATTCCAGCTACTCTGGAGGCTGAGGTAGGAGAATTGCTTGAACCCAGGAGGTGGAGGTTGCAGTGAGCCATGATCGCACCATTGCACTCTAGCCGGGGCAACAAGAGCGAAACTCTATCTCAAAAAAAAAAAAAAAGTATTCCACTCTTGGTGGGTGGAATGTTCTGTAAATGTTCATGGATCCAGTTAGTTCATGGGATTGAATTAAATATTCTTGCTATGAACATATGTATAGTTTTAACAGTTATTACAGAGAAATATTGAAGTCTCTAGTAGTTTTTCTTTGCTCAGAAGTATAGTGTTTCTGATATTAATATAGTCACTCCTGTTTTTCTTTAATTAATGTTTGCATCATATACCTTTTTAATTTTTTTTTGCTTTCAACATGCTTATTTGAAGTAAATTTCTTGTACACAAAATAATGTTAGGTTATGTTTTCTTTCTTTTTTGTTTTTGTTTGAGAAGGAATCTTGCGCCGTAGCCTGGGCTGGAGTGCAATGGTGTCATCTCGGTTCACTGCAACCTCTGCCTTCCGGGTTGAAGCGATTCTTCTGCCTCAGCCTCTCGAGTAGCTGGGATTACAGGCACCCGCCACCATGCCTGGTTAATTTTTTATATTTTTAGTAGAGATGGGGTTTCACTGTGTTGACCAAGCTGGTCTCAAACTCTTGACCTCGTGATCTACCTTCCTCGGCCTCCCAAAGTGCTGGGATCACAGGTATGAGCCACCGCGCCTGGCCTTTTTTTGTTTTTGAGACATGGTCTTGCTCTGTCACCCAGGCTGCATTGCAGTAGCACAATCATGGTTTACTGCCGCCTGGACCTCCTGGGCTCAAACAGTTCCCCCATCTCAGCCTCCCAAGTAACTGAGACCACACATGTGCACCATCACACCTGGCTAATTTTTTTTTATTATTTTTAGGGACCAGGTCTTGTTATGTTGCCCAGCCTGGTCTCGAACTCCTGGGTCCAAGAGACCCACCTGCCATGGCCTCCCAAACTGCTGGCATTACAGGCATGAGCCACCGTGCTTGGCTTTAGGTTATGTTTTTAAAATTCAGCCTGTCAATCTTCGGCTTTTTTTTTTTTTTTTTTTTTGAGATGGAGTATCGTTCTGTCACTCTGGATTGAGTGCGGTGGTATGATCTCGGCTCACTGCAACCTCCGCCTAGTGGGTTCAAATGATTCTCCTCACTCAGCCTTCAGAGTAGCTATTACAGGTGCCCACAACCCCGCCTGGCTATATTTTTTTTTGTATTTTTAGTAGAGACGGGTTTTCACTGTGTTGGTCAGGCTGGTCTCGAACATCGAACCTCAAGTGATTGCTCTCCTCGGCCTCCCAAAGTGCTGGGATTACGGTCGTGAGCCCCTGCACCTGGCCAGTTTTTGTCTTTTATTTGCTGTATTTAGGTATTTGGGTCATTTACATAGTTACAGATGTTGTCAGACTCCCCCCCCCCCCTTTTTTTTTTGAGGCAAAGTCTTACTCTTGCCCAGGCTGGAGTGCAGTGGCTCAATCTTGGCCCACTGCAACCTCTGCCTCCCGGGTTCAAGTAGGTCTTGTGCCTCAGTCTCCCGAGTAGATGGGATTACAGGCATCTACTGTAAGCCCAACTAACTTTTATATTTTTAGTAGAGGTGGGGTTTCACCATGTTTGCCAGGCTGGTCTTGAACTCCCAGACTTAGGTGATTCACCTACCTTGGCCTCCCACCGTGCTAGAATTACAGGCTTGAGCCACCATGCCTCATTTTAGTTTTTGTTTTTTGATTGTTTTTCTTGCTTTCTTTTGGGTTACTTAAACATTTTTGGAATTCCATTTTTCTTGTCTTACTTTTTTTTTCTACCCCAATTTGCTGTGCCAAACCATTTTTCTTTACTTTGTTTTATATCTGTTTTTTTAGTTCGTTGATACGGTTTGGATATTTGTTCCACTGAAATTTTTTTTTTTCTTCTTTTTTGATATGAAGTTTCACTCTTCTTGCCCAGGTTGAAGTGCAATGGCATGATCTCGGTTCACCCCAACCACCACCTTCCAGGTTCAAGCGATTCTCCTGCCTCAGCCTCCCAAGTAGCTGGGGTTACAGGCATGTGCCACCACACCTGGCTAATTTTGTATTTTTGGTAGAGACGGAGTTTGTCCATGTTGGTCAGGCTGTTCTCGAACTCCTGACTTGAGGTGATCCACCCACCTCGGCCTCCCAAAGTGATGGGATTCCAGGCGAGAGCCATTGTGCCTGGCCTTGGTATCTTTTTGGTATCACAAATAACTTTTGATTGAAACCTGGGCATTTTTGTAATGTCATGAGACTATGCATGTTACTTAAACAACTGTTTTAACTAGTGTTCTCTTATACTTATCTAACAAGGGTAGAGTGTTGGTGCCACTTTGTTAAGCCAGGTAGAGGATGAAGTTCAGGTTATCTAACTTGTCTGTGTTGACATTTGAGGCAAACTCCCTTTTAATTCTTTGCAGAATTGGGAGTTGTGGCTCCCCACCTAATCTCTGTGGTGGATGTGGCCTTGTTTGTTACTGTGTGTAGGTGGAAGTTCTGACTCTCTACTAGGTCTTCTCTGCTACCACTCCAGTAGGTACAGGGAGGGATGCCTTATTACTGGCAGATGATGGTGGAAGTCCAGTCTGCCCTACTTTTCTCCACTGACACAGTGGGGAGTGGATGCTCATTAACTAGCCAATTGGAATGAAAGTTCCAATCCCCTGCTTAATTTGCTCTGACACTACCTGGTGGGAATCTTGGATTGTTTTCATTACAGTCTCATGAGGGTGGATATCTAGGTTCCCCATGTGATCTTTGCTGGTATGGGTGGGGCTAGTTTTTCTGTGGTGTTATGCTGGATTATAGCAGTTACTCTTCAAGTTTTCTTTCTGGTTAACATGCCACTTTACTGGTAATTTGGTCTGGAGAGAGAAGGCTTTTCTTTTTTTTTTTTTGAGACAGAGTCTCTCTCTGTCACCCAGGCTGGAGTGCAGTGGCGTGATCTGTGCTCACTGCAACCTCTGCCTCCCGAGTTCAAGCAATTCTCGTGCCTCAGCCTCCCGAGTAGCTGGGATCATAGGCGCCTTCCAACACGCTCGGGTAATTTTTATTTTTAGTAGAGACGGGGTTTTGCCACGTTGGCCAGGCTGGTCTCCAACTCTTCACCTCTGGTGATCCACCCGCCTCGGCCTCCCAAGGTGCTGGGATTATAGGCGTGAGCCACCGCACCTAGCCCTGTTTGGGGTTCTTTTATTTGGTCGGTGCCCATCGGTGTTCCTGATGTACTCACTTCTTCCATTCCAGGAGTAGGATACCTTAGGCAAAAAGAAGAATACCCAGGGAATTTACTGATATATCATGTCTTGTGTCCTGTGATCCTGAGCTAATTTGCCTTCTCTCCACCTTTCAGAGAAAATTTGTTTTATTTATAATATTCACATTTTAAATTTGTACTTAGTGGGAGGAATAGGGAAAAGTATGTCCATTCCGTCCTCCCAGAAGTGTAAGTGTAACCTTTGATTTCATTGAATGTGCCCTATTTTTCTGTTTTCTATTTCATTGACTTCTGCTCTGATCTTTCTTTCTTTTGCTCTTCTAGTTTCTTAAGGAACAAGGTGAAATCACTGATTTGTTTCTTTTCTAATATAGTCATGTAATTGTATAAATTTCGATTTCAATTACTGCTTTAACTGTCTTAAAAATACTTGATATTTTTGTCTTTTTTTTTTACCCCTTGGTTATTTTATTTTATTTCATTTCATTTCATTTTATATTTTGAGACAGATTCTCGCTCTGTCTCCAGGCTGGAGTGCAGCAGCACGATCTTGGCTCACTGCAACCTCCGCCTTCCAGGTTCAAGCAATTCTCTGCCTCAGCCTCCTGAATAGCTGCAGTTACAGAAGCTTGCTACCATGCCTGGCTAATTTTGTATTTTTAGTAGAGATGGGGTTTCGCCGTCTTGGTCAGGCTGGGCTTGAACTCCTGACCTTGTGATACACCTGCCTCGACCTCCCAAAGTGCTGGAATTACAGGCATGAGTCACTGCTCCCGGCCCCCACTGGTTATTTTAGAAGTATGTTTTGATTCCAAATATTGGGATTGTCTTTGATTTTTTTTCTGTCACTGATTTCTAAATTAATATCACAGTGGTAAGAAAAAATTCATGGTAACACCGGAAACCTTTTAAATTTACCAAGAGTTGTTTTTTTGGCCTGAATATGGTATATCTTCATGTATGTTCCAAATGCACTTGAACAGAATGTGTATTCTGGTAGTTTGTGTAGAGTGTTCTATAGTTAGGTCAGTTTGGTTAATGGTGTTATTCAAGCTTCTGTATCCTTACTGATATTCTGTCTGCTAGTCCTACTATTATTATCATTCCTTTTTTTTGAACATGATGTTGCTTTGTCACCTAGGCTGGAGTGCAGTGGCATGGACAATCATAGCTCATTGAGCCTCCACCTCCTGGGCTCAAGTGATCCTCCCACCTCAGCCTCCCCAATAGCTGGGTCTACAGGCATATGCTACCACACCCAGCCAATTTTTTTTTTTTTTTTGAGATGGAGTCTCGCTCTCGTCCAGGCTGTAGTGCAGTGGCGTGATCTCGGCTCACTGCAAACTCCACCTCCTGGGTTCAAGCGATTCTCCTGCCTCAGCCTCCAGAGTAGCTAGGATTACTGTTGTGCGTCACCACGCCCGGCTAATTTTTGTATTTTTAGCAGAGACAGGGTTTCACCATGTTGGCCAGGCTGGACTCGAATTCCTGACCTCAGGTGATCTGCCTGCCTCAGGCTCTCAAGGTGCTGGGATTACAGGTGTGAGCCACCACGCCTGGCCCACCCAGTTAATTTTTAAAAATCTTTTTGTAGAGACCGGGTCTCCCTGTGTTGCTCTGTCGCCTGGGCTGGAGTGTAGTGGCACAATCATGGCCCACTATGGCCTCGACCTCCTCCTGCCTTAGCCTTCCCGAGTAGCTGGAAGGACCACAGGTGTGTGCCACTACCTGTGTCTAATTTTTCTGTGTTTTTTGTTTTTATTTTTTGAGAAAGAGTGTCGCTCTTGTTGCCCAGGCTGGAGTGCAATGGCATGATCTCAGTTCATCGCAATCTCCGCCTCCTAGGTTCAAGCAATTCTCCTGCTTCAGTCTCCTGAGTAGCTAGGATTACAGGCATGCGTCACCATGCCCGGCTAATATTGTATTTTCAGTAGAGATGGGGTTTGTCCATGTTGGTCAGGCTGGTCTCGAACTCCTGACCTCAGGTGACTTTCCCGCCTCGGCCTCCCAAAGTGCTGGGATTACAGGTGTGAGCCACCGCGCCAGGCCAATTTGTGTGTGTGTGTGTGTGTGTGTGTTTTAGAGACGGGGTCCTGCAATGTTGCCCACACTGGTCTCGAACTCCTGGCCTGAAGTGATTTTCCCACCTCGGCCTCCCAAAGTGCTGGGATTACAGGCGTGAGCCACTGCGCTCAGCCACTTTTCTTCATGTTTCTAGTGACTGATACTTCATTAAAAGAGTGCCTTGTTATACATGCTTATAATTTCCATCAAATATGTGAAAGTTGTTGACCATGATTCCTAAAGATTTTTTTTTTTCTGTTATCTCCTGTTTTGTGGCTCCAGTTACAAGTATGTTTGGCCTGTTGAAATTATTTCAGTTATCAGGTATTACATTTTTTAGTGGTTTTTTTTTTTCTGTGTTTCATTAGGTTAGTAATTTTGGTTTCTTGGGTTGTAAATCTCAAAGTGTATTTTTCATCTTAGACTTTGTAATTTTCAATTTAGAAGTTCAAATTTTAAAAATATTTCATATTTTTACTTAATATATTTCTTTTAGCCTTCTGATCATATGAAATATCATCATAATTGTTTTAAAGGACTTGTCTACTAATTCTATTTTCTGTTTCATTTCAAAATTGGTTTATTTTTTGTTTCATTATGGGGTGTAATTTTCTGCTTCTATGTAAGTCTTATAAATTTTGATTGACTTTTTAGCTAGTGTGAATTTTACCTTGTTTTCTAGTTTATCTAGTTTTGTTTGCCTTTTACAAATATTTGTGGACTTTGTTCTGTGGTATTATTAAGTTGCTTGAAAACAGTTCCTTTCTGTTGGGTCTTTCATGTTTTCTTTGATTGGACCAGGGCTGTGTTTAGGGTTAATTTTTTCCTCCTTCTGAAGCCTTTTCTTTCTTAGTACTCCGATGTCATATGTCCAATGTGATATAAATTATATCACATCATTTCCTTTTGGACTTTTGGGTATGGGTACTATTCACATCCTTATGTCAGTTCTGGATGCTATTACCTGTAATTCTTTTGGTGATTTCTCACCTTGCCATTGGATAGCTCCTTTACATTGCAAGTGCTGATTTGTCATTCAAGGAAAAGTTCTAGGGTGAGCCTTTGTAGATCTCTTCATTTCTGTCTCTCTCTCCAGCTCTCTACTCAGTGCTGGTCTCCCTTGTGAGCTCTAGGCACCTTGGCCTCCTTGGACTTCCAGCTCCATTTCCTCAACTTGGGGAGACCACAGGCTCTGCCTGGGTTCTTCCTCCCTGTTCCACGACCTGGAAACTCTCTCAAGGCAGTAAGCCGGGCACACGTGCGGCCCATTTGTTTTTTGTCTTCCAGGGATCACTGTGTTTTGTTACTTGTCCAATATCTTCAGTGCTGTTGTTTCATTCATTTTATTAGGTTTTTATTATTTCACGCAAGGAGGCTAAATCTGGTCCCCTTTAGTCACTCCATCTTGACCAGAAGTGGTATCATTGTGGCGTTAATTTACTTTTTCATGATAACTGGTGATATTCAGCACGTTTTAGCTTGTATGTTGACCATTCGTGTGTTCTCTTTTGTGATGAGTTTGTTCATTTAGCCTTTACTGTTCTGTTTTCTTTTTTCATCTATTTGAGTTGCAGAAGGTGTTTATATGTCCTAAATACTGATCCTTTGTCTGATAAATGTTTTGTAAATACTTTCCCCAAGTCTATGTGGTTTACCTATTTATTTTAACTGTACCTTTTGATGAGCAGAAATATTTATATCTGATAAGTTTAATTTATAAGTGTTTTCTTTTGTAGTTATTGCTTACTGTGAGCTAAGACACTTTTGCCTAACCTCGAAGTCATGAAGGTAATTTCCTTTATTTCCTCTAAAAGGTTTTGCTTTTGCTAATTTATATTTAGGTCTGTGATGCATCTGAAATTATTTTTGTAGGTTTGAGTATTTTGCATATGGCTATCCAGTTGTTTTTCACCGTTTGTTGAAAAGAGTCTCCTTTTCTCACTGGGTTGCTTTGGGAACATCGCATGGCTGCCTAAGTGGGATCTCTTTCAGAAATCTTTATTCTGCTCCAAAAATCTGTTTGTCTAGCCCTGTTAGAGTATTCTGATTATTTTGTAACTTTATATTGTCTTGAAGTCAGAATTGCAAGTCCTAAAACCTTTTTCTTCTTTTTCGAAGTTCTGTATATTCTCCGTCCTTCACATTTCCATATAAATTTTAATAATCTCTTTTCTGTCTTCTCCAAAAAAGGCTGATGGGATCATGATTATAATTGTCTTGAATCTGTTGATCAGTTTGAGGAGAAGTGACATCTTAACAATGATTGAGTCTTAATCATTAGTATAGTATATCTCTCCATTTATTTAGGTCTTTTTTGTTTTGTCGGAGTAGTCGTTTGTTGCTTTTAGCCTTTGGTCTTGCATGTATTCTGTTTTTCAAATTTCTTATTTTTTTTCCTTTTTTTTGAGACAGAGTCTCACTCTGTTGCCTCGTTGGAGTGCGGTGGCGCAGTCTTGACTCACTCCATCTACTGGGTTCAGACAATTCTCCTGCCTCAGCCTCCCAAGCAGCTGGGATTACAGGCATGTACCACTAAGCCCAGCTAATTTTTATGTTTTTGGTAGAGATAGGGTTTCACCATGTTGGCCAGGCTGGTCAACTCCTGACCTCAAATGATCTGCCTGCTTCGGCCTCCCAAAGTGCTGGGATTACAGGCATGAGCCACCACGCCTGGCCTAAAATTATTTTTAAGTATTTTGTCTTTTTTTGATGCTATTTTAAAATATTAAATACTTTTTTTAGCAATTACAAAGTATTATAAAAATTTCTAATTTTTTGTTGGAAATAAAATTTTTGTATATTGGCCTATTTCTTACAACCTTACTTAAGTCATATTAATTCTACTAGTTTTTTAGGTAGATTACTTAGATGTTTCTAATAGATGATTGTCATAAAACACTTTTATCTCTTTTTTCCCCACTTGTAATTCCTTTCATTCTCTTCCCTTACAGAATGGACTTAATCTTGTTTTCATTCTTAGAGGAGAGCATTCAGTGTTAACACCATTAATTATAAGTCAGCTGTAGGGGTTTTATTGTTGAAGTTTATCAGATTGCTTTCAAATATAGGTTTTATTACTATTTAGATATGGCAAGGCCAACAGAACCCAGCATGACTGCCATTGAAAAGATAGTTTGTTCACACTCCCCAAGAGGAATAGTCATGCCATGCGATGGAGAATACACAGTTGAGTAGCTTCCTGAGGGTTTGTGTCGTGAACGGATATTGAGTTTTCTCAAAAGCTTTTTCTGTATCTATTGAGATAATGCTATGTTTTTAAAGATATTAATGTAAATTTCATTGTTTTATTTTCAAATGTTAACACTAAATGCCATTTGGTGTCATGGTGTATTATTCTTTTTTTTTTTGGAGATGGGTACAGTGGCACAATCTCTGCTCAGTATAACCTCCACCTCCTGGGTTCAAGTGATTCTTCTGCCTCAGCCTCCCGAGTAGCTGAGATTACAGGCACCTGCCACCATGCCTGGCTAATTTTTTTTGTGGAGACAGGGTTTCACCATGTTGGCCAGGCAGGTCTCCTGACCTGAAGTGATCCTCCCGCCTTGGCCTCTGAAAGTGCTGGGATTACTTTTGTAATCCGTGTGAGCCACCACAGCTGGCCTATTCTTCTTATATATTGTTGGATTTAAATTGCTAATAGTAAATATTTTTGCAACTTTGTATGTGAGAGATTTTGTTGTAACCTTGTTGCTTTTTGTCAAGTGCTGGTATTTTTGGTATATTCATTGGTATTCTTCATGCTAAACTTAGAAAATGATTTGGGGAGCGTTGTCTTCTCTGTTTTCAGGAAATGTTCGTGTGAGATTGATTCTATTATTTCTTTAGTGTTTGAAAGAACTTATCAGTGAAAAAATCTGAGTCTAGAGTTTTCTTTTTGGGAAGGATTTTGATAATGAATTCAACTTAAAATGCTTCTCAGATTTTCTGTTTCATCAGTTTTGATAAGTTTCGTTTTCAAATAATTTTTTTCTTTTCATCCAAGCTGTTGAATTGGTTAGCATAAAGTCATTAATAATAATTTGTATTATTTTGTATTGGTAATTTGTATTCTTCCTATTTAAAAAAGATTAATTTAGCTTGCAGATTGTCAACTTTTTAGGTTTTTCCTAAGTGTTACCAGAAAGGGGGTCCCAATCCAGACCCCAAGAGAGGGGTTCTTGGATCTTGTGCAAGAAAAAATTTGAGGCGGATTCATAGAGTAAAGTGAAAGCAAGTTTATTAAGAAAGTAAAGGAATAAAAGAATGGCTGCTGCATAGGGAGAGCAGTGCTATGGGCCACTGGTTTCCCATTTTTCTGAGTATTTCTTGATTGTATGCTAAACAAGGGGCGGATTATTCATGAGTTTTCTGGGAAAGAGGTGGGCAATTCCCAGAACTAGTGGTTCCTCCCCTTTTTAGACTATATCAGGTAACTTCCTGGCATTGCTGTGGCATTTGTAAACTGTCATGGCGCTTGTGGGAGTGTCTCTTAGCATGTTAATGTATTATAATTAGTGTATAATAAGCAGTGAGGACGACCAGAGGTCAGTTTTGTCACCATCTTCGCTTTGGTGGGTTTTGGCCCCCTTCTTTATTACAACATGTTTTATCAGCAAGGTTTTTATGTCTTATATCTTGTGCCAGCCTCCTATCTCATTCTGTGACTTAGAATGCGTACCTTACTGCAGCCCAGAAGGACTCAGTCTTATTTTCCCCAGCCCCTGTTCAAGATAGAGGCACTCTGGTTCAGTGGTCTCTGACAAAAGGACCAACTTTGACTTCAAATTTTCTATTACTTTTCTGTTTCATTTTTTCTGCTCTTATTTTTACTATTTATTTCTTTTTTCTGCTTACTTTGGTTTACTTTGCCCTTTTATGTATAGGTTCTTTAGGTAGAATCCTTATTTTATTTTATTTTATTTTGAGACAGAGTTTTGTGCTGCCATCCAGGCTATAGTGCAGTGGTGCGATCTTGGCTTACTGCAACCTCTGCATCCCGGGTTCAAGTGATTCTCCTGCCTCAGCTCAGCCTCCTGAGTAGCTTGGATTACAGCCACCCACTACCATGCCCAGCTAATTTTTGTATCTTTAATAGAGACGGGGTTTCATCACGTAGGCCAGGCTGGTCTTGAACTTGCGACCTCAGGTGATCCACTTGCCTTGGCCTCCCGAAGTGTTGGGATTACAGGCGTGAGCCACCATACCCGACTGCTAGGTCATTAATTTTATATCTTTTTTTCTAATGTGGTTAGGGAACATAATCTGTATGATTTCCATTATTTTCATTTTATTGTGTCCTGCTTTATGGCTCAGTATGTGGTCTTTCATGGGGTATGTACCAAGTTTTTTTTTTTTTTTTTGATACGGAGTCTGGCTGTCGCCCAGGCTGGAGTGCAGTGGCGCGATTTTGGCTCACTGCAGGCTCCGCCCCCCGGGGTTCACGCCATTCTCCTGCCTCAGCCCCCCGAGTAGCTGGGACTACAGGCGCCTGCCACCTCACCCGGCTAATTTTTTGTATTTTTAGTAGAGACGGGGTTTCACCGTGTTAGCCAGGATGGTCTCGATCTCCTGACCTCGTGATCCGCCCGCCTCGGCCTCCGAAAGTGCTGGGATTACAGGCGTGAGCCACCGCGCCCGGCCAACATTGTTTAGATTATTATTTTTTATTTGGTCTGGTTTTGTCAATCACAAAGAGGAGTGTTAAAATATCTTACCATGTTTGGGGCACTGAGTATTCTGACTATGCCTTATGCTAATTTTTGCTTCATGTATTTCGAAGCCTTGTTTTTAGGTGCATACATTTATAATTATTATGACTTCTTCATTGTCTGACTTACTGTGAAATGCCCCTCCCTCTCTTTACTATGTAGCCACTCACCATCTTTTTTTTTTCTTTTTGTTTGTTTTTTTTTGAGATGAGGTTTTACTCTGTCACCCAGGCTGGAGTGCAGTGGTGTGATCTCGGCTCACTGCAGCCTTTGCCTCCCAGATTCAAGCAGTTCACCTGTTTCAGCCACCCTAGTAGCTGGGACTATAGGTGTGTGCCACCATGCCTGGCTAATTTTTGTATTTTTGGTAGAGATGGGGCTTTGCCATGTTGGCCAGGCTGGTCTCGAACCCCTGGCCTCAAGTGATCAAGTGCCCGCCTTGGCCTCCCAAAGTGCTGGGATTACAGGTGTGAGCCACCATGCACCCAGCCTATCCGTTTACTTTTGACCTGTTTGTGTCTTCACTTAAAGTGTGTTTCTTACAGACACCTTGTGTTTACTTTTCTATCTGGGCTAATACACAATTTTTTTTTTTTTTTTGAGACGGAGTTTTGCTCTTGTTACCCAGACTGGAGTGCAATGGTGCAATCTCGGCTCACCGCAATCTTTGCTTCCCGGGTTCAAGCGATTCTCCTACCTCAGCCTCATGAGTAGCTAGGATTATAGGCATGCGCCACCACACCTGGCTAATTTTTGTATTTTTAGTAGAAATGAGGTTTCTCCATGTTGATTAGGCTGGTTTTGAACTCCCGACCTCAGGTGAATCGCCCGCCTCGGACTCCTAAAGTGCTGGGGTTACAGGCGTGAGCCACTGCCCCCAGCCAATTTTTTTGTTTTGAAACAGTCTCTACATCACTACAATCAATTTTAGAACACTTGTATCCCCTCAAAAAGAAGCCCTTTGGCCCATTAACAGTCACCCTCCATTACCCTAATTCCCCAGCTCCTGGCAATCACTAATCTTCATTTCTGTCTCTGTCCCTATTTGGGACATTTCATATAAATGGAATCATATGATACATGGTGTATTGTGAGTGGCTTCTTTCTCCTAGCATAATGTACAAGCACTTGTTTTGTAGCATTAGAACTTCATTCCCTTTTGTTGTCAAATAATATTCTATTGCATGGCTGTACTACATTTTCTTTACTCATTCATTAATTGATAGACATTTAGGTTGTATATACTTTTGCAATATTATGAATAATGTTATTATGAACATTTGTTTGCAAATCCAGACATTTGTTTTCAATTCTCTTGGGCATAGGATTTTTATTTCATGCTGTAACTCTGTTTAACCTTTTGAAAAACTGACAAAGAGGCTGTAACATTTTAAATTACCAGCAACAGTAGATGAAGGTTTTTTTTTTTTTTTTTTTTTTTTTTTTGAGATGGAGTCTCCCTTTGTTGCCCAGGCTGGAGTGCCATGGCGCAATCTCGGCTCACTGCAATCTTCACCTCCTGGGTTCAAGTGATTCTCCCACCTCAGCCTCCCGAGTAGCTGGGATTACAGGCACCTGCCATCATGCTGGGCTAATTTTTGTATTTTTGTAGAGATGGGGTTTCACCATATTGGCCAGGCTAGTCTTACTGGCCAGGCTAGTCTTGAACTCCTGACCTCAGGTGATCCACCCATATTAGCCTCCCAAAGTGCTGGGATTACAGGCGTGAGCCACCACACCCAGCCTATATGAAGGTTTTAATTTCTCCATCTCTTTGCCAACATTTTTTGTTGTTTGGCTTTTGATTTTAGCTATCCTACAGGGCATGAGGTAGTATCTGATTGTGGTATTGATTTTTATTTATTTTTTTCATTATATTATTTTTTAGACGGAGTCTCACTCTGTTGTTCAGGCTGGAGTACAGTGGTGCGATATCTTGGCTCACGGCAACCTCTGCCTCATGGGTTCAAGCGATTCTTCTGCCTCAGCCTCCTGAGTACCTGGGATTACAGGTGCCCGCCATCATGCTTGGCTAATTTTTGTAATTTTAGAAGAGATGGGAGTTTCACCATAACGGCCAGGCTAGTCTCAAACTCCTGACCTCAGGTGATCCACCTGCCTAGACCTCCCAAAGTGTTGAGATTACAGTCGTGAGCCACCGCACCTGGCCTGGTGTTGATTTTTAATCCTTAATGATTAATGACGTTAAGCATCTTTTCATGTGCTTATTGGTCATTTATGTATTTGGAGAAGTGTCTATTTAGATCCTTTGTTCAATTTTTAACTGGGCTGTATAGCTTTTTATTTTTGAGTGGAAGAGCTCTGTATCCTGGATACAAACTACTTGTCAGACATGTGACTTGTAAATATTTCTTCCATCCTTTTACTTTCCTGATGGTTTTGTTTGTAGCAAAAAAGTCTGTAGGTTTGGTAAATTCTAGTTATTTTTTCTTTTTTTTTTTTTTGAGACGGAGTCTCGTTCTGTTGCCCAGGCTGGAGTGCAGTGGCGCAATCTCGGCTCACTGCAAGCTCCGCCTCCCGGGTTCACGCCATTCTCCTGCCTCAGCCTCTCCGAGTAGCTGGGACTACAGGCACCCCCCACCACGCCCGGCTAATTTTCTGTATTTTTAGTAGAGACGGGGTTTCACCATGGTCTCGATCTCCTGACCTTGTGATCCGCCCGCCTCGGCCTCCCAAAGTGCTGGGATTACAAGCGTGAGCCACTGTGCCCGGCCTATTTTTTCTTTTATTGCCTCTGCTTTTAGTGTTATGTCTAAAAACTGTTGTTCAACCAAGTCCTAAAGACTTACCTCCTGTGTTTTTTTCTGAAGTTTTATAATTTTAGCTCTTACATTTAGTTCTGCGATTCACTTTTGAATTAATTTTTAAATATAGTATCAGGAAGGGTTTCAACTTAATTCTTTTGCACATTCCTCTAGCAATTTAAGTATATTTCTTTGCTCTTTTCAGTCTGTTTTTATAGTATTACCACTTATGGGTAATATTGTACAAGTCGTAAAGTATACAAAGCCTGTAAGTTGTTCTTTTATATCACCTCTGTTTGTTGTCAGTTATGCTATTGTCATGTGTGTTGGAACTACGTATATTATAAGCCCCAGAAAACAACAATATAATTTTGGCTTTCAATAATCATGTAATGTTAAGAACTTAAGAGCTAAAAGTCTTCTAAGTTTATCCAGATATTTACCATTTGTGGTAGTCGTCTTTGTCTCCGGAAGATTTACATTTTCTAGCATCATTTGTCTTAATTCTGAAGAATTTCTTCAGCCTTTCTTGCAGGGCATATCTTTTGGTGATAAATTGTGTTTGCTTTCTTTTATCTGAAAGTACCTATTTCATCTTTATTTTTGAAGGGCATTGTGGTTGGATATAGAATTCTGTGTTGACAGTGCTTCATCTCTTAGCAATTTAAGTATTTTAGTTTACTTTATTTTGGCTTCCGTATTTTATGATGAGAAATCTGCCATTTATCCAGTCACTGTTCCTTCTGCCCTCTGTGTAATGTGACATTTGCTTTTAGTGCTTCAAGATTTTTCCCTCTGTGTTTACTGTTTAGCAAGGCATTTGACTGTTTGAGGTTTGCTGAGATTCTTGAATCTGTGAATGTGTCTTTTTTCAAATTGAGGAAATTTTCAGCCATCATTTCTTCAAAATTTTCTTTCCTGTCTCATATTCTTTCTCTCCTTTTTAAGGCCTTTGGTTATGCATGTGAGACCATTTGGTACTGTCCTGTGGGTCCCTGAAGCCCTGTTTTTTTTTTTTTTTTTTTTTTTTTTAACCTCTATTTCCTCTTCAGATTAGATTTTTTTTTTTTTTTTTTTTTTTTTTTTTTTTTTTTGAGGATGGAGTTTCGCTCTTGTTGCCCAGACTGGAGTGCGATGGTGTGATCTCGGCTCAAAGCAACCTCCACCTCCTGGGTTCAAGTGATTCTCCTGCCTCAGCCTCCTGAGTAGCTGGGACTACAAGCGTGCGCCACCACACCTGGCTAATTTTCTATTTTTTAGTAGAGACGGGGTTTTTCCATGTTGGTCAGGCTGGTCTCGAACTCCTGAACTCAGGTGACCCACCCACCTCGGCCTCCCAAAATGCTGGGATTACAGGTGTGAGCCACCATGCCCGGCCTCAGATTAGATTCTATCTATTGATGTAGCTTCAAGTTCACTGACTCTTCTGTCATCTCAGATTTGTTGTTGTGTAGCTTGCCTAGTGAAATTTTTACTTCACATGTTGTATTTTTAGTATTTAAAAAATTCTTTTTTTTTTCTTTTTTTTTTTTTTTTTAATTTGAGATCGAGTCTTGCTCTTTTGCCCAGGCTGGAGTGCAGTGGTGCTATTATATTACTGCAGCCTCAAACTCCCAGGCACAAGTGATCCTCCTGCCTCAGCCTTCTGAGTATTTGGGACTGCAGACTGGTGCTACCATGCTCGGTTTATAGTTTCTTTTTTGTTGTGGTTGCTGAGACATCCTGTTTTATTTATTATAGGTTTCAGTGGGCAGATTTAATTAGCATTTAGTGACATTTTTCCATAAAACGTTACAATATAACGGAAATGGTATAGTTTGGAATAGAGGAAAGAAATCACTGATAATCTTACCATCCTTATCACAGTCCTATTAATATATTTTGTGTATTTTTTTTTTTTTTTTGAGATGGAGTCTTGCTCTGTCACCCAGGCTGGAGTGCTGTGGCATGATCTTGGCTCACTGCAACCTCTGTCTCCCGGGTTCACGCCATTCTCCTGCCTCAGCCTCCTGAGTAGTGGGGACTACAGGCGCCCGCCACCATGCCTGGCTAATTTTTTTTTGTATTTTTAGTAAAGACGGGGTTTCACCGTGTTAGCCAGCCAGGATGGTCTCGATCTCCTGACCTCGTGATCCGCCCACCTCAGCCTCCCAAAGTGCTGGGATTACAGGCGTGAGCCACTGCACCCGTCCTATTTTGTGTATTTTCTTTTCTTGTTTTTGAGACAGAGTCTTGCACTGTCGCCTGGCCTGGAATGCAATGGCACGAGCTTGGCTCACTGAAACCTCTCCCTCCTGGGTTCACGCAATTCTCCTGCCTCAGCCTCCTGAGTAGCTGGGATTACAAGTGCACACTGCCACGCCTGGCTGATTTTTTTTGTTTTTTTTTTTTTAGTAGGGACGAAGTTTCACTATGTTGGCCAGACTGGTCTCGAACTCCTGACCTCATGATCTGCCTGCCTTGGCTTCCCAAAGTGCTAGAATTACAGGTGTGAGACACTGTGTGCAGCCTATTTTGTGTGTTTTCTTTTAATGTTCAGTTAATTTTTTTTTTTTTTTTTTTTGAGACGGAGTCTCGTTCTGTAGCTCAGGCTGGAGTGCAGTGGCACAATCTCAACTTACTGCAAGCTCCGTTTCCCGGGTTCACACTGTCCTCCTGCCTCAGCCTCCCTAGTAGCTGGGACTACAGGCGCCCGCTATCACACCTGGCTTATTTTTTTTGTACTTTTAGTAGAGACGGGGTTTCACCGTGTTAGCCAGGATGGTCTCGATCTCCTGACCTGGTGATTGCCTGCCTTGGCCTCCCAAAGTGCTGGCATTACAGGTGTGAGTCACCGCGCCTGGCCGTATTTGTGTTTTTAAACATGGAAAAAGTACAGCTAAAATAATGGTATGAAAGATTTAAAAAAAAATGCACTTGTATAGGGCTTTACCATGAATGAAGCTTACAGGACTAGAAGTTGCTCTGGGTGAGTCAGTGAGTAAGTGGTGAGTGAATGTGAAAGCCTGGGACATTTTTGTACACTACTGTTAGGGTTTGGCTCTGTATCCCCACCCAAATTTCATCTCGAGTTATAATCCCTATGTGTTGAAGGGGGGAGGTGACTGGATAATGGGGACAGTTTCCCCCATCCTGTTCTCATGATAGTGAGCGAATTCTCTTACGATCTCATGGTTTTGAAAGTGGCAGTTTTTTCCTGTGTACACATTCTCTTTCTCTTGCTTGCTGCCATGTAAGACGTGCTTGCTTCCCCTCCCATGATGATTGAAAGTTTCCTGAGGCCTCCTCAGCCATGCGGAGCTGTGAGTCAATTAAGCCTCTTTTCTTTATAAATTGCCCAGTCTTGGGTAGTTCTTTATAGCAGTGAGAGAATGGAATGCTACAACTACTGTAGACTTTTAAACATTGTACACTTAATGTACACTAAATTTATTTTAAAAATTGCTCTGTCATGTTACTATGGCTATTACATCATTACGTCACTAGGCAATAGGAATTTTTTAGTTCCATTTAATCTCATGGGACCACCCTTGTGTATGTCGTTGTTGTTATGCAGACTGTATTTTGAGAGAGACCACATTCATACAGCTTTTCTTATAGTAGACTGTTAAAATTTTTTTTTTTTTAATTTTTTAAAATTTTTTGAGGTGGAGTCTCTTTCTCTGTTGCCCAGGCTGGAGTGCAGTGGCACGATCTTGGCTCACTGCAATCTCCTAGGTTCAATCGATTTTTGTGCCTTAGCCTCCTGCTTAGCTGGGACTGCAGGCATGTGCCACCATATTCAGCTAATTTTTTTGTGTTTTTAGTAGAGATGGGGTTTCACCATGTTGGCCAGGCTGGTCTCGAACTCCTGACCTCAGGTGATCTGCCTGCCTCAGCCTCCCAAAATCCTGGGATTGTAGGTGTGAGCCACTACACCCGGCCTGTTCTATTTTATTGTTGTTGTTAATCTGTTACTCTGCCTAATTTATAAATTAAACTTTTTTATAGGTATGTGTGTATAGCAAAAAACAGAATCAAGTGCTCAGTACCATTTGTCATTTCAGACATCTGCTGGGGTTCTTAGAATGTTTCTTCCATGGATAACTGGGGGACTACTGCATTTAGGAGGTGACTGAAGTGGTCCTGATGAAAAGTGATGGTTGCTTTAAGTAGGGTAATAGTGGAGATGGAGAGAGAGAGGCAGATCTCACCAGTATTTAGGAAGAGGAAGGGCACAATACAGTTATGGATTAAAAGTGAGATTAGGGAGTGAGGTATGAAGTGGTCAAAGATGATGTATTCTAGGTGTCTTGCATGAGCAATGTGTCACTGAAAATAATCATTACTAATATATGGAAAGAGCAGGAAGAGCAGGTTTTGTCATAAATTGTGGAGCGTTTCAAGTGTCTATGTAGGCTGGTTGCGGTGGCTCACTATAATCCTAGCACTTTAGGAGCCTGAGGTGAGTGGATCACTTGAGGCCAGGAGTTTGAGACCAACCTGGGCAACATGATGAAACCCCATATTTCTACTAAAAATAGAAAAAGTTAGCTGGACGTGGTGGCACACGCCTGTAATCCCAGCTCCTTGGGAGGCTGAGGCAGGAGAATTGCTTGAACTCTGCAGCTGGAGGTTGCAGTGAGCCGAGATCGAGCCACTGCACTCCAGCCTGGGCAACAGAGTGAGACTCCATCTTAAAATAAAATAAAATAAAGTGTTTATGTAGCATACAGAGTTTTATACCTGAACCTGAGGACAGATACAAATAGATAAAATTTGGGAGTCACTGTTATATTTTTATAATTTAGTTGGTAATGGAAATTTGGACAATGAATAAGATTGCCTAGTGTTTCACGTGAAATAAGATGACATCTTAGGCCAGAGCCCTGAGGAACTTCACCATTTAAAGGTTTGATAGGGTGATCAGAAAGGTCCTGCCAAAGAGGTAATAGGAAAATCAGGAGAGTGAAATACTGAAAGGCAAGAAATATAGCAGTATTAGTCTGTTTTAGGTTAAAGGAATACCTGAAACTGGGTAGATTATTAATATAAAGAAAAGAGGTTTATTTGGTTCACGGTTCTGTAGGCTGTACAAGCATACCACCAACATCTTTGGGCTGAGGAAACTTTTACTCATGGGGGAGTAGAAATGGGGACTGGGAGTGTCACATGGTGAGAGAAGGGAGCAAGATGGCAGGCTCTTTTTACCAATCAGATCTCATGTGAACTAACAACAGCAAGAAACTCACTCGTTACCACAGGGAAAACACCAAGACATTCACCAGGGATCTGCCCCCATTACCCAAACACCTTTTGCTAGGCTCCACCTTCAACACTGGGATTACATTTTTACATGAGATTTGGAGGCACAAATATCCAAACTATCAATAGGCTCAATTTTTTTTTTTTTGAGACAGAGTCTCGTTCTGTCACCCAGGCTGGAGTGCAGTGGTGTGATCTCGGCTCACTGCAAGCTCCACCTCCCGGGTTCATGCCATTCTCCTGCCTCAGCCTCCCAAGTAGCTGGGATTACAGGTGCCTGCCACCACGCCCAGCTAATTTTTTGTATTTTTAGTAGAGACGGGATTTCACCATGTTAGCCAGGATGGTCTCGATCTGCTGACCTCGTGATCCACCCGCCTTGGCCTCCCACAGTCCTGGGATTATAGGCGTGAGCCACCGCGCCCAGCCAATAGGCTCTATTGTTTTAAAAATTATTTTTTGTAGAGATGAGGTCTCACTTTTTGCTTAGGCTGGTCTCGAACTCCTGACCTCAAGTGGTCCTTCTGTTTTGGCCTCCGAAAGTGCTGCGATTATATGTGTGAGGCACTGCACCCGGCCTCAGGAGGCTTTTATGGCTTATGCTTTCTGTACTTTTAATACTATTTCAACTTAATTTTCTTCTCCAATTTTTTGTCGTAATTTATGTATGTATGTAAGTGTATATATATTTATATGTAGGGTGTGTATATATAGTGTGTGTATATATATAGAGTCTGTGTGTATGTGTGTATATATATAATGTGTGTGTATATATACGCACATATGTATGTATACACACACACACACGCACATTTTTTTTTATTTTTGTTTTTTTGAGATAGGGTCCACTCTGTAACCCAGGCTGGAGTGCAGTGGTGCAATCATGGCTCACTGCAGCCTTGACCTTCTGGGCTCAATTGATCTGCCCGCCTCAGCCTGCTGAGTAGCTGGTACTACAGGTGTGCCACCATCACACCCAGCTAATTTTTGTTTTTTTTTTGTTTTTGTTTTTTGTAGAGGTGGGATTTTGCCGTGTTGCCCAGGCTGGTCTCGAACCCCTGGGCTTAAGTGATCTGCCTACCTCAGCCTCCCTAAGTGCTGGGATTACAGGTGTGATCCACTGTGCCCGGCCTATATTACTATATTGTATGCTGCAAAACCTCTTTTGGAAACAAAGTGGGATATAAATAATACTCGAGTGAGACTTTCAGGAACATGTTCTTCATAGTAAGACAATGCCATTGAAACTTACTGTGTTTCATAAGAAGTGGTAGTACTGGCTCTACATTTATTTTTGGTTTTAAATTCTGAGCACGGGAAGGAGACGGATCCACAATAAATTTTGAGTACTATTGTGTTTGAATAATAATAGCTGATTAGCCTAATTCCTTTCAGAAGGGAAATCAGCATGCATGAGATCATTTCTTGCCACTTAAAATTCTAAATTCTAGAGTTTGGCTCTTTAAGAGAAACCAGACGTCAGTACTTGACGGCAGTCATCCTAGCTGACCATAAGACAGGAAGTAAACAGGTAATGGGCAAATGTTAAAAGCCTTGCCCCATTCCTGTGTTGAGAGGACCTTTTGGTTTTTTTCCCACTCCCCAGGTAAATAATCCCAGCATCTTTGTGTTTTTATTAATGTAAGATTTAAAAAATTGTGGCAGGAGTTTTGTTTTGTTTTGTTGTGTTTCTTTTAGTTGGAATTTCGTTCTTGTTGCCCAGACTGGAGTGCAATGGCGCGATCTTGGCTCACCGCAACCTCCACCTCCTGGATTCAAGCAGTTCTCCTGCCTCAGCCTCCCCAGTAGCTGGGATTACAGGCATGCGCTGCCATGCCTGGCTAATTTTTTATTTTTAGTAGAGATGGGGTTTCTGCATGTTGGTCAGGCTGTTCTCGAGCTCCCGACCTCAGGTAATCCGCCCGCCTCAGCCTCCCAAAGTTCTAAGATTACAGGCATGAGCCACCGCGCCTGGCCCATGGCAGGAGTTTAGAAGTTAAAATGTACTTTAAAAAAATTACTTGTCCTCTGAAGAAGATCACATGTCATCGAGAACAACTGTTTGTGAAGAATGTTCTGAAATATTCTTGGGGGGCAACTAGGACAAATGCTGCTCTCACATTTTCAGTAGTTTTGAAGTTGCAGGGAAGATACTACATTTTTGATTATCTGAAATATTTCATCATTACCTATTTCTTTTTTTTTTATAGAGATGTGAACTTTGTCCCCATAAGGATGGAGCTTTAAAAAGAACAGATAATGGGGGTAAGTGCAGAGATTTCTTGAAAAAAAAAAAAAATTACTGAAAACTGGGACAGTGGAGTATTTTCAAATATTTGGTAGTTTATTTTATTTCATCAAATTAAACAGTGTTTTCTACTCATTTTTAACAGTAGTGGCTATAATTTATGAATCCTTATTGTATTGACCCACGATTTTTCTACTTTGCAGACAAACTTAAGCATTGGCTATTTTATGCAGTATGATCTATTAAATACATACTTCTAATTTAAATTCTTATGTTTTTGGCTGGGCGAGGTGGCTCACACCTGTAATCCCAGCACTTTGGGAGGCCAAGGGAGGTGGATCACCTGAGGTCAGGAGTTGGAGACCAGCCTGGCCAACATAGTGAAACCCGGTTTCTACTAAAAATAGAAAAATTAGCTGGGCGTGGTGGGGCCTGCCTGTAGTCCCAGCTACTTGGGAGGCTGAGGCAGGAAAATCGCTTGAACTTGGGGGATGGAGGTTGCAGTGAGCTGAGATTGTACCATTGCCCATTAGCCTGCATGACAGAAGGAGACTGTCTCCAAAAAAAAAAAAAAGTATTTTTTTAAATGGATATAGTTTCTTATATTAGGAATTTTTTTTGAAAAATGAGCCACATTTTTTTGTTGTTGTTGTTAGACCTAAAATCTGTTGTTTTAAATTCTTTTTTTCTGTTTTGTGTATCTCTAGACAGATGATGTTTCTAGTGAATGTTTTTTTTTGTTTGTTTTTTTTTGAGACGGAGTCTCGCTCTGTCGCCCAGTCTGGAGTGCAGTGGTGCAATCTTGGCTCACTGCAAGCTCCGCCTCCCGGGTTCACGCCATTCTCCTGCCTCAGCCTCTCCGAGTAGCTGGGACTACAGGCGCCCGCCACCACGCCCGGCTAATTTTTTTTGTATTTTTAGTAGAGACGGGGTTTCACCGTGTTGGCCAGGATGGTCTCGATCTCCTGACCTCGTGATCCGCCCGCCTCGGCCTCCCAAAGTGCTGGGATTACAAGCGTGAGTCACCGCACCCGGCCTGTGAATGTTAATTTTATTTAACTCTGAGGATCTTGTGGCTTGAATATAAAGAAATGTTGACTTTTAGGCTGGGTATGCTGCCTGACACCTGTAATCCCAGCTCTTTGAGAGACCAAGGTAGGAGGCTCACTGGACCATAGGAGTCTGAGACCATCCTGGGCAACATAGGGAGACCTTGGTCTCTGCAAAAGTAAATATAAAAAATAAAAATAAAAAGACTTAGTTACACATGGTGGCACATGCCTGCAGTTCCAGCTACTTGGGAAGCTGAGCAGGAGGATAGCTTGAGTCTGGGAGGTCAAGGCTGCAATGAGCCATGGTCACACCACTGTACTTCAGTCCCTGGGATGGGTGAAAGTGAGACCCTGTCTTAAGAACAACAACAACAACAAAAGCTGACTTCTGTATCATATTTTGGTATGCTTTCCTGTGAACCCTTGTATATTACTCATTTTCTTCTCCACTTTCAGTTATCTTTGTCAGAGAAATCATATTTTTCTACAGCTCAGTACTATTCTGAAATGTGTAGACATGAGTTTATTAGACCATGGCATATATGATGAGGCAGCTAAAAAAAGGTTAAGCTGCTATTACTGTACTCTTCTCCATTTTGGGTAGCCACCTCTAAAGTAGTTTTGGCATAGGCTAGAGTAATGGTGTGAGTAAATAAAAGGGAAAAGTAGAATGATTTTGGCTAGCTATATATATTTTACAGTTTAATCTTCAGACTATGTTTTACAGTCAGATTGTACAGAATTTAAAAATACGTTGAAAACTCTTACTGTTATTCCTCTTCCCCATCTGCCCAGTTTATCAGTAGCTTTCCTGCTACTATGTAGTAATTACTTTCTTGCATATCTTTCTAGGTTTCTTTTGCATATTCAAATGTGAATAGACAAAGACTTATTTACTCCCTCCATCTTTATACAAATGGGTTAATATTATATAGTCTTCTGCGTCTTAATTTATTTCACTGAACAATTTATCTGTTTTTTTTTTGAGACTTTGCTTTTCTTTTTTCTTCGATTTTCTTTTTTTTGAAGCTTCACCCATTTGCCCAGGCTGGAGTGCAGTGGTGCAGTCTCAGCTCACTGCAGCCTCCACCTTCTGGGCTCAAGCGATTCTCCTGCCTCAGCCTCCCAAGTTGCTGGGATTACAGGTATGTGCCACCACGCTCGGCTAATTTTTGTATTTTTAGTAGAGATGGGGTTTCACGATGTTGGCCAGGCTGGTGTTGAACTCCTGACCTCAAATGATCCTACTGCCTCGGCCTTCCAAAGTGCTGAGATTACAGGTGTGAGTCACTGCACCTGGCATGAACAATTTATCTTGTTATCAGTATAGAGCTTTTTTTTTCTTTTTAACCATGTTATCTAATATCTAATCAATCAGTTCTTGATGCACTTTCTCATCTTCTGCTTTGATGACTAACTCTTGTATATATGTCATTTTGCTTGTATACAAGTATATCTATAGGATTATTAATTTCCATAGGTGGAAACATTGAGTCAAAGGAGTTTTGCAGTTAATTTTGATGAATACTCCCAAATTATTTGCCCTTTAGTTTTTCCAATATATGAATAAAAAAGCTGTTCTTCATACCTTTGGTAATCTAACAGGTAAAAGTTTGTATATCCAAGCAGTAGTTTTGCATTTCTCTTAATATTAGTGAAGTTCACATCTTTTTATAGTTTGAAGAGCAATTTGTTTTTTCTCTTCTGTGGTCTGTTTTTTGACTTGGTTGTTGATCTTTTTCTTTTTTTTTTGAGACAGGGTCTGCCTCTGTCATGAAGGCTGGAGTGCAGTGGCTTGATCTTGGCTCACCGCAGCCTCTGCCTCCCCCGTTTAAGGGACTCTTCTGCCTCACTCACCCGAATAGCGGGGATTATAGGCGCACGCCACCATGCCCAGCTGATTTTTCTATTTTTAGTAGAGATGGGATCCACCCACCTTGGTCTCCCAAAGTGGTGGGACTACGGGTGTGAACCACCATGCCCAGCCACAATTGTTGATCTTTTTAGTTTGATTTATTGGAGTCTTCATAAGGAGCCCCTTATATATTATTATGCTGCCTTGATATGAGTTGGTCTAATTTTTGCCCATCTGGTTAGTCTTTGTTTATATTGTGTGCTTTTAAAAAAATTTTTTTTACCATGCATGAGTTTTTGATTTTAATTTTGTTCAATTTATTAATCTTTCATGACATCTGTATTTTGAGTTATTAGTTAGAAATGTCTTCACTATTCTAAAGTTTTGTTTTTTTTTTTTTAAGTGACAGGTTTTCATTCTGTTGTTCAGGCTGAAGTGCAAGTAGCAGGATCCTAGCTCACTGTAGCTTTGTAGTCCCGAGCTCAAGTGATTTTCCTGCCTCAGCTTTGAGAGTGTTGGAATTACAGGAATGAGCCACTGCACCTGGTGTAAACCTTCCATCTTATTAAATATTTCCTATTCTGGTTTGTTTCACTCATTCCATTCTACCCTCTCTATTAGCTTAAAAAACTTAACATTACTATGTGCTTTTTTCCTCTTTCTGAGTCCTCTGAAACTCTTAGGATACTGTAAATTCACTTGTCCATCTCCTGACATATATTTTATTTTTGTCATGTACTTTCATTCTCTGTTTCTTTAAGAATTATAGTGATTTTGTCAGGTGTTTGTTGAGGATTGTGCTAGTCACTTAAAATGAAACAGTTTGTGTAAATTTGGTGTTATTTTTCTTTGAATTCTATATAGAACTTCGTGAGAAACTGAAACTTTTCTGGGAAAATTTTTGATAAATTCGTTTTTTTGACAAAATTATAGGGACATTCCTTTCCCCTCTTTCCCTTTCCCTTCCCCTTCCCTTTCCCTTTCCCTTCCCCTTTCTCTCTCTCTCTCTCTCTCTCTTTCTTTTTTAACAGTGTATCACTTTGTTGCCCAGGCTACAGTGCAGTGATGCAGTCATAGCTCACTGTAGCTTCAAACTCCTGGATTCAAGTGATCATTCTGCCTCAGCCTCCTGAATAGGTGGGACCACAGGCACACCATGCCTGGCCAATATTTTTTTCTTTTTGTATTTTTTGTAGAGACAGGCGATCTCGCTTTGTTGCCGAGGGTGGTCTCGAACATCTGGGCTCAAGCTATCCTCCTGCCTCATCCTCTCAAAGTGTTGGGGTTACAGGCTTGAGCCCTTGGGCCTGACCTATTTTTATACACTTAAGTCAATTTTGGTGAGCTCTGTTTTTCCAAGAAATTTAACTACTTTGTATAAGTTGCTGAAATTGTTGGACTAACATTGCCGATAGTATTTTTTTTTTTTTTTTTTTTTTTGAGATGGAGTCTTGCTCTGTCACCCAAGCTGGAATGCATTGGCATGATCTCGGCTCACTGCAGACTTCACCTCCCAGGTTCAAGTGATTCTCTGCCTCAGCTTCCCACGTAGCTGGGATTACAGGCAGGCACCACCATGCCCAGCTAATTTTTGTATTTTTAGTAGAGACGGGATCTCACCATGTTGGCCAGTCTGGTCTTGAACTCCTGACCTCAGGTGATCCACCCACCTTGGCCTCCCAGAGTGCTGGGATTACAGGCGCGAGCCACCACACCCGGCCGCCAATAGTATTTTATTATTATTTTGTTAGTTTTGCTAGCAATGGTAGTAATTACCCCATTGTTATTCCTGATGTTGGCGATTTGTGTTCTGTTTTTTTCTTTGTTTTTATTTTTATTTTTTTGACCAGTCCAAATAGAATTGTTCAGTTTTATTGACTTTTTTAAAGAAAGTTTTGGGCTTTGTTAATTTTTTATGCCATCTCCCTGTTTTCTATTTTGTTAAACTTCTGTTCTTTATTATTTCCTTCCTAGTACTTACTATGTGTTATATTTTCCTCTTGTTTTCTAACTTATAAAGGTGGAACCTTAGGTCTTTTATTTTAGATATTCTTTTCTAATGAAAATGTATATGCTGTAAGTTCCTCTCTATTGCTTTTATTGAATCCCACAAGTTGTGTTTTTTTGTTTCTGTTGTTTTTTTTTTTTGCTGTTGTTGTTTTGAGACAGGGTCTCAGTTTGTCACCCAGGCTGGAGGGCAGTGGTGTGATCTTGGCTCACTGAAGCCTTGACCTCCTGGGTTCAAGCGATCCTCCTACCTTACTCCCTGAGTAGCTGGGACTACAGGTGCACGCCACCTTATCCGGCTAATGTTTTTGTATTTGTTGTAGAGACAGGGTTTCACCATGTTGCCCAGGCTGGTCTCGAATTCCTGAGTTCAAGCGATTAACAGGCATGAACCATTGCCCCCAGCCTATGTCTCAAGTTTTGATAAATTTCGTATTTGTTGCCATTCCATTCAAGACATTTTCCAGTTTCCCTTGTGACTTTCTCTTGACTATCTTAGTCTATCTTGGACAGAAGTAGAAGTCTTCTGTTGTTTGTTCGTAACGTTGATTTTCCCTCTTATTTCTTATTTCTCTTCTGTTCTTTTTGTGATTATTTTTTAGTGCTGTATTTTAATCAGTTTAACAATGCAACTAGTTAGTATTGTATTTAAATTTAATTATATTAAATTGCTTTAAATTGCCTTTTTGGCCATATCTCTTCCTATATATATACACAAGTGTTTATATTTATCTATATAGTGGTTGCTGTAGGGATTATAATTTTCTTATCAGTAAATTCATGCTACTGAGTGTACCACTTTTTTTTTTCTTTTTGAAATGGAGTCTCGCTGTATTGCCCAGGCTGGACTGCAGTGCCACTATCTTGGCTCACTGCAACCTCCACCTCCCAGGTTCAAGCAGTCCTCTTGCCTCAGCCTCCTGAGTAGCTGGGACTACAGGCACACACCACAACACTCAGCTAATTTTTGTATTTTTAGTAGATACATGGTTTCACTATTTTGGCCAGGCTGGTCTGAAACTCCTGACCTCAAGTGATCTGCCTGCCTTGGCTATCCAAAGTGTTGGGATTACAGGCGTGAGCCACTGCACCTGGCCTGTGTGTACCACTTAACACGAAATGTGGAATGAAACCGTATAGACTTCTTTTACCTGTTCTTTTTCCAGTCTTTGTTATAGTTCTATAGGAAAGCTACATACATTCACAAACCCTACCAGTGTTTTAATATTTAATGTAAGTGGTCATTTGTATTGTAAATGAGTGTGAAGGCATTATTGTTTTATATGTTCATTATATATTAAATGTACCTACATGTTTATCACTCTTTATATTTTTTTTCAGTTCTGAGCTTCCTTCTGGAATCATTTTCGTATTACTCATGGAAAATTGTTTGGTGTTCCCTTTAATGGAAATCTTTTAAAAAATGTTTTCTGGCTTTATTTAGTTATCCAGTTTTTTGTTTGATAACTTGCCTTTTGTCTTTAAGATTTTCATTTCTTTCCCTTAGTTTTCTGTAGTTTTATTGTTCCTTGGTGTATATCTTTATTTACTCTGATTTATAGTGGTTCTTCAGTCAGTGGCTTTGGGTCTTCTGTTGTGGAAAATTTTTAGGTATTATCAATTCAGATAATGCTTTCGTGCCATTTTCTCTCTCATATTTCTCTGAGACTCTGATTATATGTGTGTTAGACCTGCCTGCCTATGAAATTTTTCATGTGTCTTATTCCATTTTTTGTATTTCTTACTTTTGTGCTAACATTCTGGATTTCTTCTGACCTGTTTTGTTCCTACTAATTCTCTTTTCATCCATGTCTAAACCGTTGTTAATCCCACCCATTGATTTTTTTTTTTTTTCTTGAGATAGGGTCTCTGTCACCCAGGCTGGATTGCAGTGGCACAATTATAGTTCACAGCAACCTCCAACTCTTGGGCTCAAGCAATCCTCCCACCTCAACCTCCTGAGTAGCTGGGACTATAGGTGCATGCTGCCGCACCTGACTCATTATTTTTTTTTTGTAGAGATGGGGTCTCACTTTGTTGCCTAGGGTGGTCTTGAACTCCTGATCTCAAGCGATCCGCCTCAGCCTTCCAAAGTGTTGGGCTTACAGGTGTGAGCCACTGTGCCTGGCTGATTTCTAAATATCCTCTTTACTTCTGGAATTTTGATTTATTATTATAGTTTTCAGTTATTTGCATCAATTTAGAATTTTGTCTTGTGTGTACTTGATCATAGTAAGCATACTTATTTTAAAATCTTTATCTGATAACTCCAAAATGCTGATCTGTTTTGATTTTGTTGTTTCTCCTTATTTTCATTCATATTGTCTTGTCTGTCATGTGTTTGGTACTTATTGTGCTGGAAATTATGTGTAATGAGGAAATTTTAGGCTGGGTGTGGTGGCTCATGTCTGTATTCCCACCACTTTGGGAGGCTGAGACTGGCGGATCACTTGAGGTCAGGAGTTCAAGACCAGCCTGGTCAACATAGTGAAACACCGTCTCTACTAAAAATACAAAAATTAGCCCCGTGTGGTGTTGGGCACCTGTAATCCCAGCTACTTGGGAAGCTGAGGCAGGAGAATTGCTTGAACTGGAAGGAGGAAGTTGCAGTGAGCTGAAATCATGCCAGTGCAGTCCAGCCTGGGCGACAGACAAAGGCTTTGTCTTTAAAAAAAAAAAAGGGGAGAAATTACTTGTAGCCAAGATGATACTATTTTCTTTTAGAGAGGACAGATGTATATTTGCATCTGCTTGGTGCCTTGGGGGTTGTAATTTAGGATTACCTTCGTCAAATTTCAGTTTGAGATGGTCAGAGGCCTGGTGTAGTCTCTTTGAGGGTCTATGTACTTTTTGTGTATTGTTACCCCTGGTTTGCCCTTCACTGTTGCATCTGAAAGGAGAGGGGTTTACTTGTTCCCTTTTTCTGTTGATTGTTTGTGAATGTACATCCCTGTACTGTTAGGCCTCTGAGTTTGTCAAAAGTACCCTTCAGGCTCGGCGCAGTGCTCACGCCTGTAATCCCATCACTTGGGGAGGCTGAGGTGGGTGGATCACCTGAGGTTGGGAGTTCAAGACCAGCCTGACCAACATGGAGAAACCCCACCCCTACTAAAAATACAAAATTAGCCGGGTGTGGTGGTGCATGCCTGTAATCCCAGCTACTCGGGAGGCTGAGACAAGAGAATTGCTTGAACCCAGGAGGCGAAGGTTGCGGTGAGCCGAGATCGCGCCATTGCTCTACAGCCTGGGCAACAAGATCGAAACTCAATCTCAAAAAAAAAAAAAAAAAAAAAAAGGACCCTTCATCCTCACCACAGCTCTCTCTGAAATAGGCAAATGTTTCCTGGGCAAAAGTGGCCAAAAACTGTACCTAGGACTTTCATTCTTTTCCGGTTTTAGCCCAGAAGTTCCTCACTATCATATCAGCTCTTTAATACCTTCAGTCGGGAGGCTGAGGCAGGAGAATTGCTTGAACCTGGGAGGCGGAGGTTGCGGTGAGCCGAGATTGCGCCATTGCACTCCAGCCTGGGCAACAAGAGCGAAACTCCATCTCAAAAAAAAAAAAAAATTAATGTGAAATTTAACACATTTCAAATTAAAATAGTGAAATGATTGTTATTACTAATATTAAAAATATTGACACTAAGAATTTCATGTTGACATTTAAAAGGATTAAGATAATTAAATTTTATCATAAGTATTAAACTTTCAAAAACTCCTTTTATAGTGGTTCTCAGAAGTAGTGTTGATCTGAGTATTTAGTCTGCCTGTATAAGAAGTGTTAGTGCCAACATCTGAATTTATAAATGTTTCCCTTTATTTATGTTACTGTACATCATAACTGGGGAAATGATTAAGAATGCTTTTTTTAGTAGTGGTTTGAGTATTCTCAAGCAATGGAAGTAAGACAGCAATGAGAATTTGTTAATGTCTTTGTTGTGCATTTGTTTCAATAGACATTTAAGGGATCTGTTAAGGAAGTTAATGATGTTAATTTGCTTTTGATAAAACTGAAAAGATGACATTTATTTATTTATTTTTAGGTTGGGCCCATGTGGTTTGTGCCCTGTATATTCCAGAGGTACAATTTGCCAATGTTTCCACAATGGAACCAATTGTTTTACAGTCGGTTCCACATGATCGTTATAATAAGGTACAGTGGATATTATTTTATTACTGTTTGAATATCACTACTGGGAAGTAGAAAGGAAGTTTTTGTGTTTTTAAAATCCCAGGTCTCCATCAAATTCAGCGAGATTTGGAAAAAAAATTACTACACCAAACTACAGTTACTAAAATGTTATTAATATATTACTAAGGGCACAGGAGTACAAAGCAAGCAAAGCTGTGTTACCTTTTATAGTAACCTAGGTATTTAGTATTCTACGATTTACAGGATATTTTAATCCTTACAGATTGGTGCTTTATGAATTACTGACCTCTTTTGCTCTTTCAAGTATCAAGAGTCTGTTAAATTTGAATTATTGTTTTGCATAATATTCATTACAGTGTATCATACATTCTTTTTTGAAGAACAGTCCTATATTAGAATGTTACTTGTCTCCTCCTCCCAAAGTTATTTGTACCCCAAGATATGGTTTCTATCGTTGGCCTTAAAAAAAAAGTTTGCTTTTTTCCTGTATATTTTTCTTCATTTAGTACATATATATTATTGTTTTATTCTCCTGTGCATTTTAGGTTTTACCATTACCCAATGTACCTTTAAATATAGTTTGATTATTTAATTGAAGGTACACATTCCATCCGTGGAAGAAATTGCAGCCAGCTTTAAGATTTTAAATGTTTTTGTGTAAAAAAACTTTTTATTTTGTAATTAATATTTATTTTAAAAACTTGAGAATACAGACAAGTAAATAAATATAAGACAAAAATCATTCATAATCTTCTTCAGGCTCATCCAGGTTTTTTTCTGTGTATTTTTGCTTATAGTGTATGCTTACAAAAAAGTTGATCATTTTTGCTTATATTTTTTGTTTGCTTTTGAAACTTACACAGCATCTTTTGTGAGTCAATAAATTGTGTTTCTGCTGTATTTTTAATAGATACTTAGTCTGTAATACAAAATATCATGAGATTCAACAAACTGTAAATTGAATTAAGCAACCCTTTGTGGTTGAAGGGGGGCCCAGTTTTGTGTCTGGCATTTAGTATACACTGCTAGCATCTATGTAAAAGTGTGTGAACATTTTGGAAGCTTCAATAAATACATTGTGTGAAATTGTCCTCTGGAAGTTACACTGTATTAGCTATATGTGAGATTGCTCATAACCCTATATTATGTTAGGTACACTGTGTTACCCTTAAAAAAACTTTGCTATTCTTTCTAGTAAAAAAATATATTAAAATGTTTGAGTTTCTTTGAGTACTGGTAAGGTTAATTATTTTAAAGTGTTTTTTTTTTTAAGATTATTCATGTATGTTAATTGACCTTCCATATCTGTTTATTTTAATATTATAATTTTTTTTACGAAGTGTTTTATATTAGAGATCATATTATTTTGTCTTATATATTTGCTGTGTGTGTTTTTTCCCATAATTTAACATTTGGTTTTTAATTTTTTTACGTCTTCATAGCTTTTGTTGTTGGGATTCTAGCAGGTTAATTTTTTCTAATGCAGAAGTTTACATTTTTGAGGTAATTTACGCAAATGCTCATTATTGTTTCTGCCTTTGATGCTGTGCAAAGAAAATCTTTATATTAATGCACTTTTTTTTTTTTAGTGCTTTGGAAGTTCATTTTTAAAAACCTTGTTTTTCTTTTTAATTTTAAAAGCATTAAAACTTACAAACAGGTTGCAGGAATAGTACAAAAGAACTCTTCCTTCCCTAAACCATTTGAGAGTAACTTACCAATATAATATGCTGTCACCCCTGAATACTTCAGAGTTTCCCATAAAGAAGGATATTCTCTTGGGAATATGCAATATGCCATCAAAATAAGGAAATTAACAGCGATACATTATTACTGTCTGATCTTTGGAACCCATTCATATTTTTATAGGCATATTCTTTTTTTTTTTTTTTTTCTTTTTGAGACAGAGTCTCGCTCTGTCACCCAGGCTGGAGTGCAGTGACGAAATCTTGGCTCACTGCAAGCTCCGCCTCCCGGGTTGACGCCATTCTCCTGCCTCAGCCTCTCCGAGTAGCTGGGACTACAAGCGCCTGCCACCACGCCTGGCTAATTTTTTTGTATTTTTAGTAGAGATGGGATTTCACCGTGGTCTCGATCTTCTGACCTCGTGATCCGCCCGCCTGCCGCCACCCCTAGGCAACCCCAGCGTGAGCCACCGCGCCTGGCCTAGGCATATTCTTTATAGCAAAAGAATCACAAACTGCATTTTGACTCTTTGGTCTTTTTATTTATTTTTTTATTTTTGTACAGAGTCTCACTCTGTCACCCAGGCTGGAGTGCAGTAGCGCAGTCTCGGCTCACTGCAAGTGAGTAGCGCAGTCTCGGCTCACTGGGTTCAAGTGATTCTTGTGCCTCAGCCTCCCGAGTAGCTGGGATTACAGGTGTGCACCACCACATCCAGCTAATTTTTTTGTGCTTTTAGTAAAGACAGGCTCTTGCCATGTTGGCCAGACTGCTCTCGAACTCCTGGCCTCAAGTGATCTGCCTGCCTCAGCCTCTGAAAGTGTTGGGATTACAGGCGTGAGCCACCCCACCCGGGCCTCTTTGGTCTTTTTAAATCTCAAATAGTAACTCAGTCTTTCCCTGAGTTTCATAACTTTGATACTTCTGAATATTACAGGCCAGTTATTTTGTAGAATGACCGCCTATTTGGATTTGCCTGATGTTTCATCATGATTAAATACAGTTATGTTTTTAGCAGGAGTATCACATATGTGATTCTGTGTTCTTTGCATCTTATCAGGTGGTACATAATTTCAGTTTTTCCTTGATCACTTGGTTAAGGTGTGTCTGTCAGTTTTCTCCACTGTGAGGTTTATCTTTTTTCTCTTTATAGTCAGTATAGATTTTGTGGGGGAAGTACTTCATATATAAACATCTTGTTCCTTGTGCCTTTTCCTCACTAATTTTAGCATTCATTGATGTTTCTTGACCTAATTCATGACTAGGATTGACGGCAAGTAGTGGTTTTCTAATTTCACCCTTTTGTTTTACATTCATCAGTTGACATTCCACTGTAAGGTGAAGCTTTCTTTACTTCCTGATTATTTGTATTAGTATGGACTTATGCTATTTTATTTTAATGGGTCATATTCCACTAATGTCATTTATTTTGATGTTCATACTGCCTCATGTTTGCCTGGTGGGACCTCTTTAAGCTGGCTTGTGTGCCTTTTGACCTATCATTTCAGAGAAGCATTTCTCTACTTCTGACACAACAGTATAATCTAGGCTCATCTTGTATTATTCCTGCTGTGGTTCTGAAATCACCATTTCTCTGAGGAACCTTGATTTCTTTTAGGTGAGAATAATATTTAGAAGCCAAAGTGGGTGCTAGGTGTGGGTTATTGCTACTCTCAGTCAGCATGGCTAGGAAATGTGTGTTTGTATGTGTGTGTATTCCTATGGAGATACATATTTCTATAAATTCACATCTATTGTTTCTATATCTGTGTAGAAAACTGTGGGCCAGGCGTGATGGCTCATGCCCGTAATCCTAGCACTTTGGGAGGCCGAAGCCAGCGGGATGACTTGAGGTCCGGAGTTAGAAACCAGCCTAGCCAATGAAACCCGTCTCTACTAAAAATACAAAAATTAGCTGGGCATGGTGGTGCACGTCTGTAATCCCAGCTGCTTGGGAGGCCGAGGCATGACGAGAATCACTTGAGTCCTGGAGACAGAGAGGGTGCAGTGAGCCAAGATCACACCACTTCACTCCAGCCTGGATAATGGAGTGAGATTCTGTCTCAAAAAAAAAAAAAAAAAAAAATTGGCTGGGCCTGCTGACTCATGCCTCTAATCCCAGCATTTTGAGAGACCCAGGCAGGTGGATCACGAGGTCAGGAGTTCAAGACCAGCCTGACCAAGATGGCAAAACCCCGTCTCTACTAAAAAATACAAAAATTAGCCTGGTGTAGTAGCGGGCGCCTGTAATCCCACTACTCAGGAGGCTGAGGCAGGAGAATTGCTTGAACTTGGGAAGCGGAGGTTGCAGTGAGCCGAGATCACGCCACTGCACCTCAGCCTGGGCAACAGAGTGAGACTCTGTCTCAAAAAAAAGAAAAAATTAGCTGGCCATGGTGGTGGACGCCTGTAATCCCAGCTACTGGGGAGGCTGAGACAGGAGAATTGCTTGAACCTGGGAAGCGGAGGTTGCAGTGAGCCGAGATTGTGCCACTGCACTCCAACCTGGGCGACAGAATGAGACTCCGTTTCAAAAAACAAAAAGAACAAGCTGTGAGGTCACAATACTTTTGATTCTTTATGTGAATATACATACACACACAAATCTCTATTACTGCATCCATCTCTGTATACTGAACTCCATATGCTCATGGTAACTTCTCCAAATCTAACCCAACAAAACAGGGTTCATTTTAATTTTTTCCCCCGTATTTATGATTCTCAGACAGAAACCTGACTCAATATTTTTTTTTTTTTTTTTTTTTTTTTTTTTGAGACAGAGTCTTGCTCTGTCGCCCAGGCTGGAGTGCAGTGGCGCAATCTTGGCTCACTGCAAGCTCCGCCTCCCAGGTTCACACCATTCTCCTGCCTCAGCCTCTCCAAGTAGCTGGGACTACAGGCGCCCGCCACCGCGCCCGGCTAATTTTTTTGTATTTTTAGTAGAGACGGGGTTTCACCGTGGTCTCGATCTCCTGACCTCGTGATCCGCCCGCCTCGGCCTCCCAAAGTGCTGGGATTACAAGCGTGAGCCACCGCGCCCAGCCTTCAATATTTTTAATAGTTTACTTATTTGATCGTCTCTAGTGTTTTGACATACCTTCTGTTGCTGTTCTACCTAACGCAGATGCTATTCTAACCCAGTTCAGGGTTGCTGCTGCTTTCCTGCATGCCAGTCCTTTTCACCCCTCTTGGGATTTGATATTCAACTTCAATTCACTACTTCCACTTTGGTTGATCTTTTTGCCTTGCTCTGAGATTGTCCCCACCCCTATCCCCAACCCCTTAGGGGAGCCAGCCTTACTCAGGCTCTTATACTTGTATTGGACTGCCCCCTCCTCCCCAGCATGGATAATTACTATGGTTGAACCCACGTCATGGCTTTTTTTTTTTTTTTTTTTTTTTTTGATACAGGGTCTCACTTTGTCACCCAGGCTGGAGTGCAGTGGTGCAGTTTTGGCTCACTGCAGCCTCGACCTCTTGGGCTCAAGCAGTCCTTCCACTTTAGCCCTCTAAGTATGTGGGACTACAGGCGCACCTATCACACCTGGCCAAGTTTTTTGTATTTTTTTGTAGAGTTGAGGTTTCATCATGTTGCCCAGGCTGATCTTGAACTCCTGAGCTCAAGTGATCTGCCTGCTCTGGCCTCCCAAGGTGCTAGGATTACAGGCATGAGCCACCATATGAGCCCAGCCCCATCTCATGGCTTTAAGACTAAAATGTTGAAGTAGAAAAGGAGCGAAGGTCGACCAAAGAAGGAATTATTTAGATATAAACATTTTATTAGCCTAGAATTAATTTTAGAATATGGTAAGATATGTGCCCAACTTTCCCTTCCCACCTGGTTAGTCAACTTTTTCAACACTATTGCTGAATAATCTGTTTTCCATTGTGATTTGAAATATTATTTGAATCATTACTAAATTCTTGAATACTTGAATATGTTTCTGGACTTTTTATGTGTTCCGTTGGTATGTCTATTTATCCTGGCACCACACACACTATTTTAAATTATTGTGGCTTTATGTACATTTTAGTACATGGTAAGACAAATATTATCATGTATTTATTTTTCTAGATGAACATTAGGACTAATAAAAGCACAATTTAGACTATATTAGAGTTACAGTGAAATACTGTTTTAGGGATGAATATATTTTTACAATATTGAATCTTTCCTTCCAGAAACATGGTGTATCTGTTTATCAAGTTTACTTTTTTCTTCTATTTCTTTCCTTTTTATTGCTTTTCATATATGCGATCGCTTTATGTTTGTTGGATTTTTGTTGATGATGATTTGTTTTGTTCTACTTACTGTTAGAATAGGCTCAGTCATGCCTGTAGTCCTAGCACTTTGGGACACCCAGGCAGGAGTATCGCTTGAGCCCAGAAGTTTGAGACCAGCCTGGACAACAAGTGAGACCCCATCTCTACAAAAAAGAAAAAATTTAGCCAGGTGTGGGGAGGCACACGCGTCTGTAGTCTCATCTACTCAAGAGGCTGCTGTGGGAGGATCCCTTGAGCCCAGGAGGTCGAGGCTGCAGTGAACCATGATTGTGCCCCTGTACCCCTGCCTGGGCAACAGAGCAAGACCCTGTCTCAAAAAAGAACAGTAAGCAAAAAAACAAAAAACAAAAAAGAAAAAAAGTTAATGGACCGGGTGTGGTGGCTCACACTTATAATTTCAGTACTTTGGGAGGTTGAAGTAGGAGGAATGCTTGAGCCTAGGAGTACCAGACCAGCCTGGGTAACATTCTGAGACCCCACCTCTGCAAACAAGAAAAACAATTAGCCGGGCATGGTGGTGCTCGCCTGTAGTCCCTCCCCACTACTCGAGAGGCTGAAGTGGGAGGATCACTTGAGCCTGGGAGATCAAGGCTTTAGTGAACTATGATTGTGTGACTGTACTCCAGCCTAGGCAACAAAGTGAGACCCTGTCTGAAAAAAATAAAAGTTAATAATAAGATTTTGTTCATATATATTCTTTATGCCTAATAATGGGGCATGCAATTCTGCAATGACAGGAATGATTGGAAAATGGTTTGGAAGACATCAGTCCTTACTGGATGGTAGCTCATAAAGGATAAGTTTGGGAACATTTATTTACTGGGCATTTACTATGGACCTACTTTGTATCAAGCATTGTGTTAGATACCAGGAATTCAAGGATAAATAAAATAGGGGGTTCCCCTCCTCAAGTAGGAAGACAAGTAAATACATGTATGAAAATTAAAATATGTATTACATAATAATAAGGCTGAATGGAGTATTATGGGTAAATAATGAAAGGAGGGATTATTCTTGTCTCAGGAATTGAGTAAGGCGTACAAAGAGCTTCTAGGGCTTTGCAGAATAATTAGACATTTGACCTGTGCAGAAAAGGATCGAATAAAAATTTCAGGCAGAGAAAGCGACGTAACCTTAGGATAGCAGGTGCAAAGGGAAGAAGTGGTAGGCATGTTCAGAGAATAAAAAATAATCCTATGTGGCTAGAACATTGTGGAATTTAGAAAAAAAATGAAATTTTGTGAGTACTAGGAAAAAAATTTGCTAGAATATCTTTATTGTGTATCTAAATAGCAGAGAATTCACTGTATTGACCTGCTAAGTTTTTTACATGTTGTTAAATATATAATGGCCAGTTTTTTTTTTTTTTTTTTTTTTTTTTTTTTTGAGAGACAGAGTCTCGCTCTGTTGCCCAGGCTGGAGTGCAGTGGCACGATCTTGACTCACTGCAAACTCCACCCCCCCAGGGTTCACGCCATTCTCCTGCCTCAGCCTCCCGAGTAGCTGGGACTACAGGTGCCCGCCACCTCACCCAGCTAATTTTTTGTATTTTTAGTAGAGACGGGGTTTCACTGTGTTAGCCAGGATGGTCTCGATCTCCTGACCTCATGATCCGCCTGCCTCGGCCTCCCAAAGTGCTAGGATTACAGGCGTGAGCCACCGCGCCCGGCCAATAATGGCCAGTTGTAAAAATATTTATTTATTTTAATAGGTTTTTGGGGAACACATGGTATTTGGTTACATGACTAAGTTCTTTAGTGGTGATCTCTGAGATTTTGGTGTACCCATCACCCAAGCAGTTTACACTGTGCCCAATGTGTAGTCTTCTATCTCTCACCCCATTCCCATCCTTTCCCCCAAGTCCCCAAATTTCATTGTGTATCATTCTGATCCCTTTGTGTCCTCATAGCTTAACTTCCTTTTATTTATTTGTTTTTTTTTTTTTTATTGTTTTTTTTTTTGAGACAGAGTCTTGCTCTGTCACCCAGGCTGGAGTGCAGTGGTTCACTCTTGGCTCACTGCAACCTCTACCTCCTGGGTTTAAGCAATTCTCGTGCCTCAGCCTCCCAAGTAGCTGAGATTACAGGCATGCATCACCACTCCCAGCTAATTTTTTTGTATTTTTAGTAGAGGCAGGTTTTCGCCACATTGGTCAGGCTGGGCTTGAACTCCTGGCCTCAAGTGATCCGCCCACCTTGGCTGCCTCCCAAAGTTCTGAGATTACAGGTGTGAGCCAGTGTGCCTGGTCTGTTGATTTTTTATAGAGACAGGATCTCCCTATGTTGCCCAGGGTGGTCTCTAACTCTTGGTCTCAAGGAATCCTCCTACCTCAGCCTCTCAAAGTGCTGGGATTACAGTCGTAAGCCAGCACCCCTGGCCAGTGGCCAGTTTTTGTAAAATTTAAACCATTGGATCCTATTTTTATATTTTGACTGCTAATATTTTTTTCTGTTACATGCATTAACTCATGATTTCACTGACATATTTTGTTAAAATTACCTTTTAATAAGTTTTCAGAAATGTGAAGATTGTGGCAACAAAGAGATTTGTGAACTTTTTGGGGGTAGAAGCTTGTATTCTTCAGAGTCAAGGAAGCATTCATTTTAGAAAGCTACAGTTTCCATAGAGAGTAGTTAGCAGATGATGAGTATATCATGTATATTTGTATATATATATATATTTTTAATTGTCCTTCTTTATTGGATGGCCCTGAAGTAAAGAGTGTTTATAAGTGTAGGAAGGATGATCATAGGCCAAAGAAACAAACAAAAACATCAAAAAACATGATGTCATCTAATTGTAAGAGTAAACCTAACGGAAGTCTTAGAAATTGCTAACCTGTCTCCCCCTTATTTTTTTCCAAAAGTAATAGTAGTGGATAGCAATTAAGTTTTTATCAGTATATTTAATGTCTGTGTAAAATTTTTTTTTTTTTTTTTTTTTTTTGAGACAGAGTCTTGCTCTGTGGCCCAGGCTGGAGTGCAAGTGGCACGATCTCGGCCCACTGCAACCTCCACCTCCCGAGTTCAAGCCATTCTCCTGCCTCAACCTCCCAAGTAGCTGGGACTACAGGCCAGGATGGTCTCAATCTCCTGACCTCGTGATCTGCCCACCTCGGCCTCCCAAAGTGCTGGGATTACAGGTGTGAGCCACCGCGCTGGCCAGGACTTTTTTTTTTTTTTTTTTTTGAGATGGAGTCTTGTTCTGTCGCCCAGGCTGGAGTGCAGTGCTGAGATCTCAGCTTACTGCAACCTCTGCCTCCCAGGTTCAAGCAGTTCTCCTCTCATAGCCCCTCAAGTAGCTGGGATTACGGGCATACACTACCACACCCAGCTAATTTTTTTTTTTTTGAGGCAGATTCTCACTCCATCACTCAGGTTGGAGTGCAGTGTTGTGAACTTGGCCCAGTGCACCCTCTCTGTCTCCCAGGTTTAAGCGATTCTCGTCATGCCCCAGCCTCCTGAGTAGCTGGGATTATAGGCATGGACCACCATTTTTCGTGTTTTTAGTAGAGACGGGGTTTTGCCATGTTGGCCGGGCTGGGCTCGAACTCCTGACCTCAAGTGATCCAGTGGCCTTAGCCTCCGAGAGTGCTGGGATTACAGGTGTGAGCCACTGCGCCTGGCCAAGTAAAAGATATTTTCAAAAGCACTAAATATTCTTTATGGGTTTTAGGACTCCCAAAAATGAGGTTTCAGGTAAATAGGGAAGTTGAACATTTCATCTATCTGCTCATTCATCTTGTCCTCATTTATGGCATGTCCTCTTGTATGTGCCAGGTCTGTATGGTGGATAGATGTGCATAAATCAGTGATTGCTGAACAGTAATATGTGCAAGGATTTTCGAGGAACAGCTAATGTCCACCTAACCTTTAACAGGACTGAGGAAAGAGGGAGGGAGGTATCTTAGAAAAGGTGGCAGTTTTTCCTAAGAGTAAGAAAACTCCAGGTGCTGGCTGTGAAGAGAGGAGAAAGGAAGGAGCACACGAGTGGCTGTTAATTTTACAGATTGAAGGAGCAGAAGCTTTGAAGTGGGAAATAACAAGGACAGTGGTGAGCAGTGGGAGGGATTTCGGATGGTGGCAGGGGGAAGGGTAGTGTTATTAAGACCCTGAATATGCTAGGCAGAATGCTGAGAGAGACTGTCAAGGGTCAGATGTTCAAGCACCTCATGCATCATGTTAAGGAGCCTAAAGTTTATCCCTGTTGAAGGGTTTTTATGTTCAGAAAGGATATGCTTAGGCCTGTCATTCTAATGGATCGGGGGAAGGAGGATTGGGAGATGGAAGATAGAAGAGACAAGAGACCTAAAATCTATTTAGACTCGACAGTGTCGCAGAGGTACTAATGAGGATCTGAAATAGTAGGAACAATGGGACAGAGACATTCAGTAATATGTAAGAGCTTCAGCTGACCAGCCTGGTGATCAGTTTAATGTGACAGAGAAGAGGGAGGAAGAAATATCAGAATGGGTTTTCCATTTCAAGAATATAAGTGCTAGGCGCATCACCACCACCTGAGATAGAACACACACACACACACACACACACACTGAGTTAATTGAAACATTTCTTAGAATGAAGAGATAGACACTAAGCTTTAAATTCCTGGCTTATGTTCATGGAACATATTACCCTGTTTGTAAAACAAGTCTTGTGTCTACAAATTGTTCACTGGCATGTATTAATGAGATTATAATAAGGCCCCTAATATTCATATTTGTATGAAAGCATTGAATATATTTGCATTTGTCTATATCTAATAAACGTTTATTTTTGCTTGGCACTTTATACTAGTTACTTAGATGAGTGCTTAAATTAATTTTTCTTTTCTGGAGAATTGAATCATTTTGAAAAGCAAAATCTTGCAGTTCTATCTGTAAAAAAATTCTTTTGCTCTTTTTGATATATCAGCTGATTCTCATTTTGAAATTTTCTATTTGACTTCTCTCTGTTGTCTTTGTGTGTTCTCTCTCTCTCCAGCCCCCTCTCCCCAACCCTAGTTACACATTCTCTTACACTTGGTATTCTCTTTTTCTCAGGAATAGTAAACTATTATTCATTATATTTGTTTCTTGTAGTCTCTCCTCCCTTCTCCCTCCCCTCTTCTTTTTTGTCCAACATGGCCTCACTGTTGCCCAGCCTGGAGTGCAGTGGTGCGATTACAGCTCACTGTAGCTTCTACTTCCCAGCCTCAAGCAATCGTCCCACCTCAGCCTCCTGAGTAACTGGGACTACAGGCATGCACCATCATGTCTGGCTACTTTTGTTTTATTTTCTGTAGAGATGGGATCTCACTCTGTTGCCTAGACTGGTCTTGAACTTTTGGATTCAAACAACCCCCCTGCCTTGGCCTCCCAAAGTATTGGAATTACAAACGTGAGCCACCATGCCTGGCCTCTTCGTGTCTTTTGTGCTTGTCAACTTGATACATTATTTGCTTTCTTACTCTCAACAGTTCCAAGACTCAAAGGCCTATTTATTTGATAAGGACTGTGGAAGAATGGCACTATAGTATCTCTCATTGTTATTTCTTTTCTCTTGGCTACCAAAGGCAGCAAGCATTCCAATCTAAACTTTTGGAAATGGCAGTGTATAGTAGCTAACTTAAAGTCGTTCATGAGATTAAAATCTGTAATCTCACTCACCAACATTGCCTATCTCAGTACTTTTCTTTTTGTAATATTTATTTATTTAGAGACAGAGTCTTACTCCGTCACCCCAGGGTGGAGTGCAGTGGACAGTTATGTCCACTCAAGCGGGCCTCAAGCAATCAGTCCTCCCACCTCAGTCTCCTGAGTAACTAGGAGTACAGGTGCCACCACTACATCTAGTTTTTTAAAAAAATATTGGTAGAATTGGTAGAGAGACAGCGTCTTGCTGTATAGCCCAGGCTGGTCGTGAACTCCTGGCCTCAAGTTATCCTTCCACCTCAGCCTCCCAAAATGCTGGGATTACAGTCAGCCACTATGCCTGGCCCTATCTCCGTTTTTTTTGTTTTTTTTTTTTTAAATATATTTATTTGGCTTCTGGAGTACTCTAGATGATAGGTATTTAATATAATCTGATAAGAAATTTATTGGGAGATTTTACAAAAACTGATACTTCAGGGAAGGTTACATTGCTGGGCAACATCGTATCAAAATAAGACAGGTCAAATTTGAGAAATCTGTGATTCTACAGGTTACCCTACAGGTAACTGACTCAATGTCTCAGTCCTAAATTTCCAGGAGAGCAATTCTGGTATAAGCACCTGGATTTAGAAGCTATTTTCACCTAGACAAACATGAGTACCTAGGCACCATTCCATTATTAGAAATTGAGCATAGATGCTAATTTCTAGAAAAGAGAGATGGGTTGTCCAGGTGGGCAACAAGTTGCAGTTTTGATCAGACTGCTGCTGCTGGTAATTTTTTTTCCAGCTACAAAGTTCCAGGATACACAGTTTGCCTCTTTCTCCCCTACCCCCAGCTGGCCCCCCCATTATAGGTCGGATTTATTTATTTTTTTGAAAGTTGATAGCATTGACGTATCCTGGAATCGTGACCATGTAAATTCCCAGATAACACACCATGTGATAATCTTTTTATAGGGTTATGTCAATAATCTTTTGTATGTACCACCTGTTCCCCACAGTGATGAAGAAACAAAGGAATGCATGCTAGTTGCAAAAAGTCTGAGTGAAGTAGACTCCTAGATTAACGTATCTTATGTGACACTAGGGGCATATAGATCATTTTTAAGGGAATATAAGTAACTGTGATGGTTAATGTTTACAAACTGGTTTTAATTTTTCAAATCTGTTGTTGTGCCATGTAATCCATTATGGTTTTCTTCACATAAACATTTAAATGGAGTTTTTTCCTTTATCTAAACTCTCTTTTTTTTTTTCCTTGAGACGGAGTCTTGCTCTGTTGCCCAGGCTGGAGTGCAGTGGCGTGATCTCGGCTCACTGCAAGCTCCACCTCCCGGGGTTCACGCCATTCTCCTGCCTCAGCCTCCCGAGTAACTGGGACTACAGGCGCCCTCCACCAGGCCTGGCTAATTTTTTTTGTATTTTTAGTAGAGACGACTTTCACCGTGTTAGCCAGGATGGTCTCAATCTCCTGACCTTGTGATCCACCCGCCTCGGCCTCCCAAAGTGCTGGGATTAGAGGCGTGAGCCACTGCGCCTGGCCTATCTAAACTCTTAACCAAAAAAATTTTTTTCTTTTTTTTTTTGAGATGGAATCTAACTCTTCTTCCCAGGCTGGAGTGCAGTGGTGCGATCTTGGCTCACTGCAACCTCCTCCTCCCGAGTTCAAGCCATTCTCCTGTCTCAGCCTCCCGAGTAGCTGGGATTATAGGTGTCCACCACCGTGCTCAGCTAACTTTTTTTTTGTATTTTTAGTAGAGGCGGGGTTTCATCATGTTGGCCAGGCTGGTCTCGAATTCCTGATATGAGGTGATTTGCCCACCTTGGCCTCTGAAAGTGCTGGGATTACAGATGTGAGCCACTGTGCTAGCCTTGATCAATTTCTTTTATGCCTGATATAAAGAACAGCTTTGGGGCTTATTTCCAATTTTATTCAAATGTTTTCTAACTTGTTTGCTTCTGCTTTTAAAGCTTCAATACTTAATCTACTTATTATAACATTCTTTTATTAAGAATTTAGTTCTGAAATTGTCAAATATGTAAAACAGTAAGCAATAATGTAACAAACACCCTGGGTACATTCATCACCCAATTCTAACATATGACCAGCTCATAGCCAATTTTTCATACACCCCCTGTAGTAGGGCTGCTGTAACAAAATACCACAAACTGGGTGACTTGAAGCAGCAGAAATTTCTTCTTACAATTAAAGAGGCTACAAGTCTGAAATCAAGATATCAGCTGGGTGGATCCTTTTGAGAACTCTTAAGGGAAATCTGTTCATGCTTCCTAGCTTCTAGTGATGGCTGTCAATGGTTGACAGTTTTTGTTGTTGTTGTTGTTTTTTTAATCACCCTAATCTCTGCTTCTATCTTCACATTCCATTCTTCCTTTGTCTCTGTCTCCATATGGCCATCTTCTTATTAGGAGATCAGTCATATTGGATTAGGGGCCTGCCCTACTCCATCATGTGACCTCATCCTAATTACATTTGCAATGATCCTTTTTCCAAATAAGGTTACTCTCTAAGATACTGGGAATTAAGGACTTCACATACATTTCTTGGGGACCACAGTTCAACCCATAGCAGTCTGCCTTCTGGACCCCCCAAAATTTATGTTCTTTCCACATACAAAATAGATGCGCTGTATCCCAATAGCCCCCAAAAGTGTTAATCCATTTTGATGTAAACTCTGTAAGTAAGTCTCACATCTTACCTGAATATAATAAACTCAGAAAGTCCCAAATCTCATCTTCTGAATCATCGGAATTGGCGATGGATTAAGACTGGTTAATCCTGAAGCAAAATTTCTCTCTCTGCTGGGCATCTCTGGTGGCTCACGCCTGTAATCTCAGGACTTTGGGCGGGCTGGAGTTCAAGACCAGCCTGGCTAACACAGTGAAACCCTGTCTCTACAAAAAATGCAAAAATTAGCCAGGTGTGGTGGCACACACCTGTAGTCCCAGCTACTCGGGAGGCTGAGGCAGGAGAGTCGCTTGAAGCTGGGAGGCAGAGGTTGCAGTGAGCCGAGATTGTGCCATTGCACTCTAGCCTGGGTGGCAAGAGTGAGACTCTGTCTAAAAAAAATAATAATAATAACTTCAATTTCTAAAGCTGTGATACATAGAAAACAAGTTATCTGTTTCTGAGATGCATTGGTGGGACAGGTGGAGAAGCATTCCCATTCCAAAAGAGATAAACTGGAAGGAAAAAAAGGAGTTTAAAGCAGATTTGCAAGTCTGCAGGACAAATTCCATTCAGTTCTGAGACTTGAAAATAGTGCTTTGTGCCTTGATATTCTGTTCTGTAGACCCATTGACATGGCCTTACCCCTTGGTCCTGGATTGGCAGCCTGCCCATTTTTTTTTTCTTATGACTACTTAGTTCCTGTTTTTTGTTTTTTGTTTTATTTCTACTTTTTTAATCTTAAGTACAGATGCTTCTTGAGTTATGATGAGCTTACATTCTGATAAGGCAGGAGTATTATTTGAGCCCAGGAGTTTGAGGCTTTAGTGTGTGATTATTGCACCTGTGAACAGCCACTTCACTGCAGCCTAGGCAACATAGACCCCATCACTTTAAAAAAAAAAAAAAAAAAAGAAGTATACCTTACTTATCTAACATCTTGGCTTAGCCTAGTCTACCTTAAACATGCTCAGAACACTTACATAGCCTATAGTTGGGAAAAATCATCTGTCTACACGGTTCACTGGACAAGCAAGCATTGGTTGTTTAGTCTCATGATGGCGTGGCTGACTGGGAGTTGTGGCTTGCTGCCGCTGCCCAGCATCACAAGAGAATATTGTACTAATGTGTATCGCGTTTGCATCATGGTGGTAAAGTTGAAAAACTGTAAGTAGAATGATTTTAAGTTGGATACCATCTATAGATACTTTCTAGTATACCGTTTTCATTTCTTTTATTTTTCATTTTTATTTTATTTTATGCATTTTTTTGAGATAGGGTCTTGCTCTGTCACCCTGTTTGGAGTGCAGTGGCACTGTCACAGTCACTGCAACATCAACCTCCCGGGTGCAAGTGATCCTCCCCGTTCAGCCTCGCAAGCAGCAGGGGCTACAGCCATATGCCATCATGCCTAAGTTTTTTATTGTTTATAGTCACTGGGTATGTTGCCCAGGCTGGTGTCAAACTCCTGGGTTCAAGCTATCCTCCTGCTTTAGTCTCCCAAAGTGCTGGGAACTACAGGTGTTTGGCTCACTGGCCTAGCCTTTATGATTTTTAAAACGATTTTTCTTGGGTTATTTTCTTAGTGGTGGTTGTAGGGCTATCTTTATCCTAACTTGCTAGACTGTACTTAATTTTAGTAAGATGTATAAGCATATCTTTTTTTTTCTTAAGCATATCTCATTTTATTGGGCTTCTTTTTATTGTACTTCACAGGAATTGCATGGTTTTTTTCTTTTTTACCAAATTGAAGGTTTGCGGCAACCCTGGAGTAAGCAATTCTTTCGGTTTCATTTTTCCAACAGCATGTGCTCACTTAGTGACTCTTTGTCCCTTTTTGTTAATTCTCATAATATTTCACACATTTTCATTATTATATGTTACGGTTATGTATGATCAGTGACCTTTGATGTTACCGTGAGGTGAAGTTAATAAATGTTGTATGTGTTCTGACTGCTGTACCAGCTGGCTGTTCCCTCATCTCTACTCTCCTCAGGCCTCCCTTTTCCCTAAGACACAACAATATTGAATGTAGGCCAATTAGTAACCCTTTGACAATGTACATAGTCACCTAAGAGCTCTGATGAAGATGTACAAGAAAATGTTCTTTTCATGCCTGCTAACAACATCCATCCCGCAGTCTGTGGATCCAGGAGTCAATCTGATGTAGAAGTCTGATTTAAGAAACACATTTCGAAAGGCTATGGCTGCTATATAGAGGGTGATTCCTCTGACGGATCTGGGCAAAGTACATTGAAAACTTTCTGGAAAGAATTCTCCATTCTAGGTACCATTAAGAACATTTGTGTTTTGTGGGAGGAGGTCAAAATATCAACGTGAACCGCAGTTTGAAAGAAGTTGATTCTGTCCTTCATGGATGACTGAGAGATTCAAGACTTTGATGGAGGCTGCAGATGTGGTGGCCAGTAGCAAGAGAGCTAGAATTAGAAGTGGAGCCTGAAGATGTTGCAATCTCATGGTCAAACTTGAATGAATATCTTCTCATAGATGAACAAAGAAGGTGCTTTCTTGAGATAGAATCTATTTCCTGTGAAGATGGTGTAAACATTGTTGAAATGACAACAAAGGATGTAGAATATGCCCTATACTTAGTTGATAAAGTGGCAGCAAGGTTTGAGAGAATAGGCCCCAATTTTGAAGGAAGTTTTACTGTAGGTAAAATGCTGTCAAACAGCAGCGCATGCTACAGAGCAATGTTTTATGAAAGGAGGAGTCAATTGATAGAGCCAACTTTACTGTTATTTTAAAAAATGGCTGGGTGTGGTAGTTCACACCTTTAATCCCAGCCCTTTCGGAGACAGTAGGATTGCTTGAAGCCAGGAGTTTGAGAACACCCAGGGCAACATAGCAAGACCTTATCTCTACTTGAAAGATAGTGAAAGTGCCACAACCACCACCTCAGTGAGTCAGAAGCCATCAACACTGAGGCAGGACTTATTACCAGCAAAAAGATAAAGACTTGCAGAAAGCAGTTTTCTCCTGTAAATCTCCATTGCCCTCTTCCCCCTTTTGCTATTATTATAATAAACATTATAAATGTTCAAAACTCAACAATATGTTGTTAAACTTATTGTTTTATGTGATCTATGGTTTTCTTTTTTTTTTTTTGAGATGGAGTTTTGCTCTTGTTGCCCAGGCTGGAGTGGAATGGCACGATCTTGGCTCACCACAACCTCCGCCTCCTGGGTTCAAGCAATTCTCACGCTTCTGCCTCCTGAGTAGCTGGGATTACTTACAGGCATGCGTCGCCACACCCAGCTAATTTTGTATTTTTAATATAGGCAGGGTTTCTCCATGTTAGTCAGGCTGGTCTCGAACTCCTGACCCCAAGTGATCCACCCACCTTGTCCTCCCAAAGTGCTCGGATTACAGGCGTGAGCCACCCCTGCCTAGGTGTTAATTCTTCATTATAGCTTTGTCCCAATCCTGTTTCATTGTATTATTGTCACATTTGTATATGTTACAGTCTTGGCAATACAATTTGCAGACATTGTATAATTCAGCTATTTAAATTAAATAGATAAGAGAAGAATGAAGAAGAAAGACCAAATCACACTGTCTTACTTCCTACATGGTCTCTATCAGAGCTGTTTGTTTTTCATGTAGATTGCAGTTACTGTTTGGTGTCACTTGATTTTAGCTAAAATAATTTCATTTAGTATTTCTTTTTTGTCACATCTGGAGCAAGAAAATCTCTAAATTTTTATTTTAAAATGTTTATATTTTGCCTTTATTTTTGAAAGACAGTTTTGCTAGTTATAGGATTCTTGATTTACAGGTTTTTTTTTTCCTTCTTTTTTTGGTATTTTGAATATCTTACTCCATTGCCTTCTGGCCTCCATAGTTCCTGATTGGATCTCAGGTGTTAATTTTATTGTATTTATCTTACATGTAGCAGGTCATTTTTCTCATTATGTTTTAAGAGTGCCGAGGCGGGCGGATCACGAGGTCAGGAGATCGAGACCACAGTGAAACCCCGTCTCTACTAAAAATACAAAAAAAAAAAAATTAGCCGGGTGTGGTGGCGGGCGCCTGTAGTCCCAGCTACTCGGAGAGGCTGAGGCAGGAGAATGGCGTGAACCCAGGAGGCGGAGCTCGCAGTGAGCTGAGATTGTGCCACTGCACTCCAGCCTGGGCGACAGAGCGAGACTCCATCTCAAAAAAAAAAAAAAAAAAAAAAAAGAGTTTTCTCTTTATTTTTGGCTTATTATTATTTTATTTTTAGACAGGGTCTTGCTCAGTTGCCCGTGCTGGAGTGCAGTGGCACAATAAAGGCTCAGTGCAGTTATTGATCTCCTGGGCTCAAGCCATCCTCTCACCTCAGCTTCCTCAGTAGCTGGGACTACAGGCTTGCACCATCACACCTGGCTAATTTTTTTTTTTCTTTTTTAAGTAGAGGTGAGGTTTTGCTATGTTGCCCAGGCTGGTGTTGAACTCCTGGGCTCAAGCAATCCCCCTGCCTCAGCCTCTCAAAGTGTTGGGATTACAGATGTGAGTTACCACTCCTAGCCACTTTCATCATTTTTAGTGTGAATCTCTTTGTTTTCATCTTATTTTGAGTTTATTGAGATTTTTGATGTATAATTTTTTTAAAATCAAATTTTAGAAGTTTTCAGCACTAGATTTGCAAATGTAGTTTCTATCTCCCTTTCTCTTCTCCTTCTGCTTATTGATACGTATATGCATTTATTGGTATCCCACATTTTTTTCAGGCTGTTCTTTAGGTTGTATAATCTAAGAAAAAAACTGTCCATTAGGTTATATAATCTCTGTTGATCTCTTAAGTTTGCTAATTTTTTTCTTCTCCCAATTAAATCAACTTTTGAGTCTTTTAAATAAAATTTAAACTCCAAATTTTCCATTTGTTTGAGATCTTTGTCTCCTAAGTCCAACATCTGGGCACTCTCAAAGGCAGTTTTTCTTACTACTACTTTTTCTTGTGTGTGTTCTTTATTTTTTAATTTTTTAGTTGAATACCTATTTTAGGTAATATAGCCCCTCCAGATAGTGATTGTTTCTTCTCCCTGTGTTTCTTACTGTTGTTTGTTTGGTCCTTTATTTGTTTAATCACTTTGCCAGACTGATTTTCTGAAGTCTATTTTTCCAATAGTATACAACCTCAGATGTCGCTGCTCGAACAAATGTAGGACCCACCTTCCCTCCACCAGTTCCCCATTTTTTTAGCTTGACCTCCTAGGATTGCCACACCTTGGGGCCACATAAACCACTTATTGTACTTAACCTCTTAGCCAGCTACATTTTCACCCTTTCTTTTTGGAGGTGTTTGTTGCTTAGAGACTATTTTCCAAGGATATCAGAGGTTATTTTCCAGTCATTTCTTAGAGGGTGTACACTTGAGCTTATGCACAGTCTTTTGACCATTAGGTATGAATGTGATTTTACTTTGAAGTTTGACTTTTGAGGAATTGCCCGTGGGTCAGAGTAACTAATTTTTCAACCAGTTTTTGATCAGAGGTTGTACTGTAGCCCCCTGAGCTTTATTGTTTGATGCATTTGTATTTGGCTTAAGGAATGCTTTTAGGTTCGTCACAAATCCTGATACAATTTCTCCCCATTGAGTGCAGCCTAGTTCATTTGCACAGCATTCTAGAACCCCAGGGATGAGTGTGATCGCAGGAGGGCCCTTCTTGCTGTCTTTCTCTAGTTCACTCTGTTAATCTTCTGGCTGTTCAGTTGTTGTACTTGTTTCTCCTTGTAACTATCATTCTTGTCCAATTGCTAACAAGTCTCCATTGTTTTGTTTTTTCCCTCTGACTTTACTTAAATTGTAGTGAGTACACTGGAAAATAGAATTCAGGTACTCTTTATTAGTTTTCTTTTTTTTCTTACTTGTTTTTGTTTGACAAATCATAATTGTATATGTTTGCAGAGTACAGTGTGATGTTTTCTCACACACACACACACACAAATTGTGAATTCTCCATTATTTTTGACAGCAACCTTAAGCGTGAACTCTAAGTCTGTTAAAAAACAAAGTCTGTCCTCAGGCAGAACTGCTGAATTCTTTGGTTCTTACAGTCCTCTTAAGTGTACACCCTCTGCCCTACTGCTCTGGAACTGGGGATGGGACGAGTAGCCTTCTTCTGAAGAGACACTCTTGCTCTATAACAGGGTATTGAGAGAAGGGAAGGGTATGATAGCTTCTTGTTTTTCCAGTTTGTTTCTCATAATATGGAACTTTCCACTCTACTAAAAGCTGGGTCAGGGATGATAGGGCCCTAGCATTCTTGGCTTTTTGTGAGGATGGGGATCTATGAATGGGAGCTACCAGGTCTCAGTTGGATCAGAGACACTGGCAGCCTGGCTGTCATAGGGTAAAACTATAGTCCTAGACTAGAAGCTGAGTTGGAGGGAGCCCTCATCTTCTTGGCCACACCATCCAGAGTGGACCATCTGTCATAGGGAGCTGTTTGGGTGGGGATGCTGGGAGCAAGTTGTGACTTAAATGCTATAGACTCTTAGTGTCATTATTGAGATTTAGTAGATTTACTTGGGTAAATTTTTTTCTGTATGTCGACAGAACAATTCCAGAGACTACTTGATGGTTTTTCACCTGTGAAATGGTTACTTCTCTGGGGAGAAGATCTCCGATTCTGGATGTTTCACCCCCCTTCTTTTTTTTTTTTTATAAATAAAAACTATCATATTTTTAAGTTTTATGGGATGGTTAAGTAATGATTTCTATTCACTGTCAGCTCTTTGGAAGTTACTGAGGTATTTGAGGCCTCTTTTGCATATTTTCCCCAAATTTTGCCATATAGAATGTTATTGTTTTAATGTGCTCTATTTTTAAATTTTTTTGATCATTTGTAGGCAAAAATGCATGCTAAATTCTCCCATTGTAGCTGGTGCTTACGAATACTTTTATTCAGTGTGTCTAGATAGGTTTTGTTGTTATTTGGGATTTTACTTTTTAGAGGTATAAAATGATGTTTGTAATTCAGTTGAGTCTGAATCCTAGTTTTTCTTTCTTTTTTTTCTTTTCTTTTTTTTTTTTTTTTTGAGATGGAGTTTCTCTCTTCTTGCCCAGGCTGGAGTGCAATGGCCTGATCTCGGCTCACTGTAACTTCCACCTCCCTGGTTCAAGTGACTCTCCTGCCTCAGCCTCCTGAGTAGCTGGGATTACAGGCATCCGCCACCATGCCGGGCTATGTTTTTTTTTTTTTTTTGTAATTTTAGTAGAGACAGGGTTTCATCATGTGGGCCAGGCTGGTCTTGAACTCCTGACCTCAGGTGATCCACCCACCTCAGCCTCCCAAAGTGCTGGGATTACAGGTGTGAGCCACCATGCCCGGAGAATCCTAGGGTTTCAATAGAGGAGTTGAAATCATGTACCTAGTTAGATAATTAGTTTTTTTTTTTTTCTGTGTCCTTGTAAATATTGTTGCATGGTGTTATTTGGCACCACAGTGCAGAGTGAATGAAACCATGTGGTTGTATTGAAGTTGGGCTAGCTTATGCTTTATTACTATTTAGAAATTAGTTTCTTTTTCGACATGTATCACCTGATTATATGTAGTTAGACATAACTTTTTGTATCCTCAACTTGCAGTCTGCTGATTTTATTCATTATACACCGATACTTACAGATTGTCGTTTTTGCAATTCAGTCTTCTGTCACATGACCAGCCATGATTTTGAGCTGTGAAAAGTTAATATTGCCTATTAGTTACTTGCACGTGGAAAATGGAAGATGTCAGTCGAAGTTTCTCAGGGTGTTCATTGGCTTTGTATCTCTTGGGCATTTCTGACCTACTTAGCTAAAGTATCTTCTTCTGTAGCCCACATGTGTCAGCTTGGTGGGGCTGAATGACAGCCTACCTGTATAGGATTCCTCACAGACAGTGGAAATGAATGACCTAAACCTTGCTAATTCATGTAGGGCTGTTATTTGTCTCTTAGGTGCCAATACCCTGTTTCCAACCCTCTTAGATATGATTACTTCCTGCAGAGGGGAAAGATAAACATTGTTTTTATGCCGTTGTTACAGGAATCAGTTTTGATGACAAGGGGTTGGAAGAAGAGGTGTGGTAGATTGTGTCCTGGCCCGCCAGCCTCAGTGCCTGGGAAGAGTCTTCCTGTCTTGCAAAGTTTGTGAGACTGATGAAGATAATGCCTTTGTGAATTTTTTTAGTAGGACTATTTGTATGTCTTTGTTTATATTTTTCAGTTTGTATTATATGCAAAAATCAGATTATTGTCCAAAATGAATTCATATTTTGAATTAAGATAGGTTAGTTAGTATACCTGATCTTCATTTCTGAAGATAATTGTAAAATACTGATTCATGTTAAGAACATGTATGATTTTTGTCTTTTTTTTCGTTAACCTCAAGACTTGCTACATTTGTGATGAACAAGGAAGAGAAAGCAAAGCAGCCACTGGGGCTTGCATGACATGTAATAAACATGGATGTCGACAGGCTTTCCATGTAACATGGTAAGGATGTTTCCATTGTTGCACAGAACTGAACTTGGCAAATACCTTGCGTAACAATCATAAGTTAAAGACTTAGATACTCAAACATTAATTATGGTAAACTTTATTGGTACAGTTTCTATGTTCACATTTACTTATTTGTGATAAAGATAATTCTAATAACTGAATGTATTTACCAGAGTGATTTTGCAATAAGTGGACTCTGGTTCTGATGTCTTATTCTCTGTAAGCTTCAGTTTCATCTTGTTTAAAATTTTGGTATTGATTACCTATCCTTCAATTTGTTATTATGATTAAATGAGCTAATCTAGGTAAGCTTAGTGCAGTGTCTGCATACGAGGATTCAGTGAATGATAGTACTTACCTTCTGTGTCTCAAGTGAGAAGTAGTGTAACCACTGTCATTCTCAATATTACAGTGGCGACTTCTCAAAAATTTATTTAAGATACTCTTTCATGCCGGGTGCAGTGGCCCACACCTGTAATCACAGCACTTTGGGAGGCCGAGGCGGGTGGATCACCTGAGGTCAGGAGGTCCAGACCAGCCTGGCCAACGTGGCAAAACCGTGTCTCTACTAAAAATACAAAAATTAGCCAGGTGTGGTGGCGCGTGCCTGTAATCCCAGCTACTCGGGAAGCTGAGGCAAGAGAATTGATTGAACCTGGGGAGTGGAGTTTGCAGTAAACCGAGATTGCGCCATTGCACTCCAGCCTGGCGACAAACCAAGACTCCATCTCAAAAAACAAAAAAAACAAAAAAAAAAAACAAAAAAACCAGATATTCTTTCAGCACAAAATTTTGAGGGCAAAAATTATTTACAACAATATATTTTACAACAATATATTTTATATTTATATAATATATATTATATATTACATAATAGGTAACAGTTCCAAATAAAGAGTTTGGGAATAATCTGTGCACTAATTTTAAGAATCAGTCTATGCCTCACTGCCAGTATGCATACATGCTCATTTCCTGAGTTTTTAGTGTTTGGTTATATGAAATCTGTTTTATACTACTATTGTGAAATGGAAAACGGTTTTGACTTTTATAAATTCTTGTAATGACTGTACCAAATTTCCCAAAGATGAAAGTAGTTTTTGGGGTATGAGATCTGTATACTAATACAATTTTGGAATGTTAAAAGTGTGAAAGGTCAAACTGAAAAGATGGTGATTAGAAACTTCAGCGTTTTGTGTTTTTAAAAATGAATATGCCAGGCACGGTGGCTTACGCCTGTAATCCCAACACTTTGGGAGACAGAGGTGGGCAGATTGCCTGAGCTCAGGAGTTCAGAGCCACCCTGGGCAAGATGGTGAAACCCCATCTCTACTAAAAATACAAAAAAATTAGCCGGGCATGGTGAAGCATGCCTGTAATCCCACCTACTCGGGAGGCTGAGATGGGAGAATTGCTTGAGCCCGGGAGGCCGAGGTTGCAGTGAGCTGAGATCATGCCACTGTACTCTGGCCTGGGTGATAGAATGAGACTCCATCAAAAAAAAACGAAAAAACAAAAAAACTCATATTAGCTGGGTGCAGTGGCTGTGCCTGTAATCCCAGCACTTTAGGAGGCCAAGGTGGGAGGATTGCTTGAGTTAAAGAGCAGCCTGGGCAACATAGCAAGACACCTCATCTCTACTAAAAATAAAAACAAAATTAGCCAGGTGTGATGGTGTACTCCTGTAGTCCCAGCCATTTGGGAGGCTGAGGTGGGAGGATTGCCTGAGCCCAGGAGGTTAAGGCTGCAGTGAGCTTTCATCGTACCACTGCATTCCAGCCTGGGTGACAGAACGAAACCCTGTCTCAAAAAAAAAAAAAAAGAATATTGTAACATTAGGTTTCATTTTCATTTCTTCCATTGCTTTTGACTGAAAAGCACAATTTATGTTTCTCTCGCTTATTGTGCTGTGACTTAAAGCACTTAGAGTTGCAAATTTAGTCTTGAGTGAATGCATGTTTTCCTTGTAAGGTTATGTAATCTGCATCCATGGGCTAAATACCATCACTTCGGCCCTTTAGAGGCATGGCCTTTCCATCTGTACCTGTGACAGATTGAAAAAGTAAAACGAAGTGTTAACTGATGGGGTGGGATTGAGGGGGAAGAGAATGTATCTTAGGAACTTAATGTCTATTTGGAGACATAAAACATGTATACGTCTTCATCCTGATAGAGATGTATGAAGAGTTTGTTTTAAGCCATAAACGTAACTTTAAAAAAGATCAGTTGCAGGTTGGGGTAAAATATACTTGGTCACAGCTAGAATAAAGCTTTTTATTTTCTCATTTTTTTCTTAGGAGATGTATTTTCTCAGCATGAATGATTGGAAGTAAATTTTATTTGCTTATATATACAGGTACTCTGATTTTAGTATATCAATAAATATACTTGGCTTTATTTTCAGCGCTCAGTTTGCTGGACTGCTTTGTGAAGAAGAAGGTAATGGTGCCGATAATGTCCAATACTGTGGCTACTGTAAATACCATTTTAGTAAGCTGGTAAGAATTTGTCTTGGATTTAATGAAATGACTATGATTAGTTTTGACAATAGAATGACACTTTTATTAAAAAAAAGCATATAATAGTTCCTTTTTCCTTGAGTTTTTGGCTTGAGATTGTGTTTAGCATGTTCTTTATTGGAGGTAAAAAGATCTATTAATAGTAATTTTAAAAGATTTTGCTTGCTTTGGTGTATTTGTAAAAGTGAATATTCTAAAGTACTCTCATTTAGAATATATATTAATATAGGCTGGGTGTTGTGGCTCACACCTGTAATCCCAGCACTTTGGGAGGCCGAGGCGGGTGGATCACCTGAGGTTGGGAATTGGAGACCAGCCTGACCAGCATGCAGAAACCTCGTCTCTACTAAAAATACAAAATTAGCGGGGTGTGCTGTTGCATGCCTGTAATCCCAGCTGCTTGGGACGCTGAGGCAGGAGAATTGCTTGAACCCGGGAGGCGGAGGTTGCAGTGAGCCGAGATCCTGCCATTGCACTCCAGCCTGGGCAACAAGAGTGAGACTCCGTCTCAAAAAATATATATATATAAAATAAATATATATATATATTATATATAAATATTGATAGTGAATGTTGGTATACGTTTAGTGAAAAAAATCAGTAGGAAAACTGTTTATATTTATAACATCTTTAGTTAATTGGATTTTTGGTGCCAATTAGACATTTTGTGATTATCACTTTGTTTCTCATTTTCTGCTTAATTACTATTACCCATTTATTTATTTATTTTCATTTTTATTTACTGGGAAATAATAAAACTGAAGTAAGGCTGTTTTGTAACTTGCTTAAAAACCTTCAGAAAAATATACTTAAATACAAGTTTGGGAATTCTTTAGATTTGGTCACTATTTGCTGTCACGCAGGATCATGGTGATTGAGTTAGTAACATTTGATTGGGTGTTACATATTTGTATGCATGTTCCTTTGAAGGGTCAGTATGTCTGATGTCCCGAGTATCTATTTCTCATTCTTTTTAATGGTAGATATTAATACACTGAAGGTTTAAGGCTTCTTTATTTTTCTTTTAGTTTCTAATTTTTAAATTATTATATTTCCCTTGTGAATGGGGCTATTTCTTTTGAAAATAAATACTACAAGGGGCCTCTGTCTTATGAAATGAGCAGTTTAGGCCTCTAATATTTTGGTTCTTGTATATGAATTACTTAAGAGTGTGTATCTGTATATCCTTTGATGCTGAATGCTTTATTTTAATGACTAACAAAAATTTTGAGATTATAAAATTGAAAATTTTTCTTCCTAGGTGTAATAAGCATATTGAAATACTAATTTTCTAAATGAGAGATGATATAAATAAAAAAATGGATTTTGAAGTTTGTGCAAATAGAATATTCTTATTGCTAATTATAGACATGATGTTATCCTATTTGATAGTTGGGAAAAATGTCTGTTTAATAATTTAATAAGATTGTGTAATCTCTACATTTGCATGGAATTTGAACTTCTTTATAGTCATTTTTATCTAGTTTACACCAATTAGATGTGGTACCACCAACTTGTAAACACCTCAGATAACTCTCACCTTCATACTTAATTATGCAATGGTACAAGTGTTTTAAACAGAAATTTGTGATGCTTTTTAGTAATGCTTTGAAAAGTGCATGAGTCTAATACTGACATTTCCTTTAATTTTTTAATTTTTTTCTTTATTTGCTCTATCAAATACAATGTACAGGAATTATTAATTGAACTGCAGAGATAAATGTTTAGAAAACTGTATACCTTAATACTGATGGTATAAGATTAAAAGTCTTCTTGCTTTTCCTAGTGGCATAAAGTAACACTTCAAATATTTACCTTTCTATTCTTCTAGTCTTGGCACCCTTTTTTAATACGGCATTTTCTCGTTTTGTTGAAACTTTTTATTTTTAAGCTGATGTTGGAAATATATAGTAGCTTATTTGAAAATAGATGATCTGTTTTCACACATTTTAATTAATTTACAAAAATATGGCATTAATGTTTAGATTTTCTTTTATAATGTAATGGATAATATATGAATGGTGTCTAAACTGGATTATATAGATTGAAATAGACTTTTAAAAATTTCAGTAGACATTAAAAATACTTTATAGTTGAATTGGTTTAAGCCTAACAAAAAGATTCGTTTAAAAAGTTTTATATACATATACATATATGTATATATATTTTCTTTTTTAGAAAAAGAGCAAACGGGGATCTAATAGGTCATATGATCAAAGTTTAAGTGATTCTTCCTCTCACTCTCAGGATAAACATCATGAGAAAGAGAAAAAAGTAAGTGGATTTGTTGTTGCTAAATTTGTAGCACATCTACTTAGAATTTTTTTTTTTGCCTTTTTAGATAAAATTACATTCTTGATAGTTAAATGGAGACATTGAAATATAGAAACATTTTGGCTAATAAAGAGTATTTAATGAAATGATAGGTTTAATGCCATATTTGTGAATATGGTTTTACCCGTTGCAACTGAAAATTTAGATTACAACTTTACTGAAAGCATGAGAGAGATTTCTTGCATGTGTTACTGTGGTCATCTTGTGAAATCTTTAGGTGACTTCAGCAATAATAGTTTGTTGCTATATATTATTAACTGATTACTTCGCCTGTAAGTAATTATCAGCTTTTTTCGTTTATAATAGAACAATTTTGAAGTTCTATATATTCTTGGCTATTTTTTCTTTTTCAGTGGTGCTAATGGTTAATTAATTTTTTCTAGTGGCTAAATGTCATATCTTTTGTTTGAGAATATTTTGTCTTTTAATTAAAACACTGAAAGCTTGCCTAAATACTAATCTGTCTTTTTCTGACTTGCCTGTTTTCCTGCTTACATTTTTACTTGCTTTATAGGAAATACTTTTTAATAAACTAAAAAATAATACTGGAAAATCATTTGTACTTAATTTGTTCTTTAATATGTTCTTTAAGAACATATTGCCATTAGCTGAGCATGGTGGTGGGAGGCTGTAGTGTGCTGGGATTGTGCCAGTGCACACCAGCTTGGGTGACAGAGTAAGACCCCTGTCTCTTAAAAAAGAATCTATTACGAATTGTGTTTAAGGAAGTGAAGATAAAAAGGACATTGTCAAATGGAAAAGAATATTTTTCTTAGAAAGTTGGCATATGCTAGTTTTGGAAATGTTTCTGCAGACTGTATTTAAAATTTAGATCCCATATCATTTTCATATTTGTAAATATGATTTGGTAAATGCCAACAAATAATTGTTTAAAAACATTTTGGGCTGGGCGTGGTGGCTCAAGCCTGTAAGCCCAGCACTTTGGGAAGCCAAGGCAGGTGGAGGAGTTTGAGGCCAGCCTGGCCAACATGGTGAAACTGTGTCTCTACTAAAAATATGAAAAAAAAAATTATTCGGGCGTGGTGGTGGTGGTTTGTAATCCCAGCTACTTCGGAGGTCGAGACAGGAGAATCGCTTGAACCCAGGAGGCAGAGATTGCAGTGAGCCAAGATCGTGCCACTGCATTCCAGCCTGGGCGATGTAGCGAGACTCTGTCTCAAAAGAAAAAAAAAATTTTTTTGGTTTGAGTTTGTGTGTGTTTTTTCAAGGTAAACATTTTAAAAACTTAAGTAGTTTTGAGAGTAAATTCTCTATCATGAGTGAAATAATTATAACTTTTAGGGCTGTTGTTTGGCATTTATTTATTTATTTAGAGACAGAGTCCCACTCTGTTGCCCAGGCTGGAGGGCAGTGGTGTGATCTCAGGTTACCGCAACCTCTGCCTCCTGGGTTCGACCGATTCTCGTGCCTCAACCTCCCTAGTAACTCTGTCGCCCAGGCTAGAGTGCAGTGGCGTGATCTCGCGTTATTGCAACCTCTGCCTCCCGGTTTCAAGTGATTGTCGTGCCTCAGCCTTCCTAGTAGCTGGGATTACAGGCACATGCCACCATGCCTGGCTAATTTATTTGTATTTTTAGTAGAGACAAGGTTTCACTATGTTGTCCAGGCTGGTCTCCAACTCCTGGCCTCATGCGATTCGGCCTCCCAAAGTGCTGGGATTACAGGCGTGAGCCACTGTGCCTGTTGACATACACACACACACACACACACATTTTTTTTAGATCTCAGGCAACAAGTAAACATATATATCTTGATTTCTTTTTGAGGTGGTTTTGTTATAAAGTGACGGTAGTAGGAGCCTGTCTTGTTTATTGTTGATTAGATTGCTGATAAAAAAATAGCAGGGTTGGTTTAATTAGCAGTTTTAATAATAAGCACCATGAAAGTTTATTTAAGCTTTTTAAGTCATCAACTAAGGATTCTTAGGCAGGGCTCATTATAAATTGTGAAGAGGGAAGCCTCACTATTGATGGTCTTCTGTTCTCCCATTTCATGCATATTATCTTGTTTAAAAAGCGCTTACTATGTGATTGTATTTATTTTAAGATATGCCCTATCATGTTATTTGAAGGACAGTTATTAATATGATATGGTGTTGAATGAATATAGTGCTGATGACTACACGTATAAATCTTTTATTGCTCTGGGAGTGAATTAAATTTTGTATTTTAAGAATTTTTTGTGGTGGTTGTGTGGATGCTAGATTAAAAAACACTGATTTAGTCAAATTTGTTTAGCTTTAATGTTTAGAAGTATGTAAATACTATTTGGATTTTACTTTTGGCGTATATAAGTTTAATATAACTTGATTTTTTTGCTGTCAAGCTTGAATCTATTTTTACATTTTGTTTTTAATAACTGAGATTTACTGGTCATCTACAAAGTAAGCACACTAAATGAAGGAAACATACTATAAGTTTATTATTAGACGTGCTTGCTTGGCTTGGGAATATTTGGGAAAGGACTTTAAAAATATGGGATGATTATAAGTGATACTATAGTTTAAAGATTGAGTGTTACAGACTATCTTTTTCTCCTTCCCTCCTTACCTCTTTTAAGTTTTTTTCTTTTTCTTTCTTTTTTTTTGTCTCTTAGGCTGGAGTGTCGCCTAGGCTGGCACTCTGTTGCCTAGGCTGGAGTGCAGTGGTGCAGTCTCATCTCACTGCAACCTCTGCCTCCCGGGTGCAAGCGATTTTCCTGCCTCGGCCTCCCGAGTAGCTGGGATTACAGGTGCACACCACCACGCCCAGCTAATTTTTGTATTTTTAGTAGAGACGGGGTTTCACCATGTTGGTCAGGCTGGTCTCGAACTCCTGACCTCGTGATCCACCTGCCTCAGCCTCCCAAAGTGCGGGGATTACAGGTGTGAGCCATTGTGCCTGGCCCCTCTTTTAAGATTTTTGTGTTCAGTAGAGTTGTCTTGAAAATATGCCTAGCATGTTTTTAGTGTTGCATTGAAAGGTAACGCTCATAATCAAGTCAGACATTAGTATTTTTAAAACAGGCAGTTCC